>NW_018164444.1:35604419-35643199 GCF_001263595.1 Phalaenopsis equestris | reverse complement strand
GGGTGGGTGGGGAGGGTGAGAAGTGTGTGAGAACTTGTTAATCTTATTTCACCGTCTCACAAATAAATGTATAGACGCAAGGAAACAATACGCGAATTATTTTCACGTAGGATAATCGAATACCTACAAATATCTTATAGAACCATAGCGTCTCACGACACTGACCAACACGCCTTATAGACAGTTGGGTAAGTCAAAACACCCCGATGCAGCCCATAAGTAGGGACGCCGACATGAAGATGCCAAAATTTCTAGTTATCTTAGACTACTAAATGTTTAAAAAAACTAAATTATTTTGACTTTGAAATTATATAAAAATAGAAATAATTGGAAACATAAATTGTGGATTAAAATTCTCAGATTCGATAGTACTTGAAAATGATCAAATAAAAATTTAAGCTTTAATGTAAATAAATCTTTATGTGATCTATGAAAATCATATATTGGGGCTAAGCTTAGGGGCTGACAAATTGACTTAAAATTGAAATATCATAAATTGAGGCTAAGCTTGATTGGGGTAGGTTTAGGGACGGGAAAATTGACTTAAATAAGAATGCATAAATTGGGGCTAAATTTAAGTATATAAATGTCTTTTTTAAATTTTAAACTATGACTTCATATGTCCAATCGCCACCAAATCCGCAATCTGATTATGCAAGCGAACTGAAGTCATTCTTTTGAAAAGTCAAAATGTGATTTTATGCAAACATTAAGATAATAATGATTTTCACTACCATATTTGCTACACATTTGTAAGAGAACAGAATGCGGTATTTCAAAAATTTAAAGTGAATTTCTCTATGCATCAATGTATTCATTCAAATTAAATAAATTTAAATAAATTCGATTCTTACATGTGTTTTTTAAAGCTATTCTTGATTCAATTCATGTTTGCCTTAAGACATGCAAATCTATTTACGATAATCAAATAAATAAAATTAAAAGCCCGCATGTGCTTCAACCAATGTAGGAAATGCTTAAACTAGGTTCGAGAATGCTGCACGATTAATATAAAACTATGTTTAAAATAGCCGTTTGAGCTCCACCAAATTGATTAATGTCTGTTGACCTCACTCTTGGTGAAGTCTATTTTCTCTCCGCTCTCAATCTTGTAGAGCCTATAATCTTGCCTTAATTGTATTAGAGACTACCATAGAGGACTAGTGGATGATTAGGGCCCGAAATTAGAACTCAAACCAAATTCTTACTCTCTTTGATTCAAAATTTACTTAGCCTTAATCATTGGCATTGAGTTGATCATTACTAGGTTGTTAAAATTAAAGGTTGAGTACCCATAGGTCTTTGACATGGCTTCGAGGTGACCCAATGAGCCTAGAGACTCGACTTCATGACTTACACCTTTTGACCCTTGGTTAACCTGAGTTGCCTTTGGTTTGGTTTAGATGGGCTTGACTCAAATTAGAATTAAAATTAAAATCAACACAAATTGAAACTTAACAAAACATACTTAACTTAAATTTGAAATATAATCAACTCAGTATAAGAAAATAAATTAAACCTATTGTGATCTCTCTGGCTCATTATATGGCTTGAAATTTTATTCCGTACATTGTATCACATTCAGAATGAATATATTCGTGATAGGGTTGGTGTAGCTCCTGTGACAGACAAAATTAGAGAAAGTCGTC
Source organism: Phalaenopsis equestris (assembly GCF_001263595.1). Classification (NCBI taxonomy): domain Eukaryota; kingdom Viridiplantae; phylum Streptophyta; class Magnoliopsida; order Asparagales; family Orchidaceae; genus Phalaenopsis; species Phalaenopsis equestris. The sequence continues at coordinate 35,641,550 of NW_018164444.1, read as the reverse complement.
TTAGATGGTTTGGTCATATTAAACGTCGACCATTAGATGATCCAATTAGGAGAGTAGATGTTTTAAATTTAACTTGTGTTAAGAAAGGCAGAGGTAGACCTAGGAAGACTTGGGCTTATTGTATTTAAATTGGAGGAGTGTACATCAAAGTTGGATAGTAACTTGACACCATTTTTATGTGGATTTGTGCACTTTAAGTTTTATGCATGAAAATTTATCTCACGTAAAAGATAACTTAAAAGCGATGTTTCACGAAATGGAACACACAAGTGCATTTGGATTGTCAAAATCATTCAAATGAGCCCGTTCATATCCAAATGAGACTCTTTTGAGGTGTGGTAGAACCATGATAATTTGGATAATAATAAGAATAGTAATCATAACCCATTAAAATATTAAAATCAAAACAAAAAAGGGAAATTAAAATCATATAACTTTAAACTAAAATTCATATTTAATCACAAATTAAAAGTTAAACCAAAATTTAACACAAATTTATCTTAATTAAAATTTTTAAAATTTAAAACCAACTTGAAATTAACATTAACATGAACTTTAAATTACATTTTAAACATACATTGAACTTAAACTAAATAAAATTAAAACTTAAACCAAAACAAACGTAAAACTAAATCTAAATTTAACATATAATCAAAATCTAATTTCATTTAATTTGAATCAATTTTAATTTTGAAACTAACATTAAATATAATTATAATGAATATAAATCACCAAACTTTTAATACAACTTAATGTTAAATTTAAATCTTAAATCCAATACAAATATAATTTAAACAACTTAACAATCCAAATTTAATGTAAGGGTCTGTTTGGGGTAGCTGTAGCTTATTGAATAATCTGCTGATAAACTGATTAAAAATAATCAGCTGATAAGCTAGGTGCGGTGACTATTACAAATTTTTATTTTTTTGGAAAAGTCAGATCGTTGCCAATAAGCTCCCACCACACCTAGATAGGTGCGGTGTGAAAATGTTGTTTTCTGCGTTTTAAAAACGCATAAGTTGCCAAAACGCAGTTTACCCAAACAGGCCAGGTGTATTTTCAAAACGCCACCGCACCAAATAAGCTGCCTCAAACGGGAATCTGCTAAACTTCAACCAAAATTTAAGTTAAACTAATTCACACTTAAACTGAAAAAAATTAATTTAATTAAAATCAAATCTAAAATAAACCAAATTTATAACTAAAAAAATATTAAAATCAAATGAAAATTTAACTACATTCCGCCCAAATCTTTTGTGTGTAATGTTTATCACCTATATTTTATGTTATTTTACAGACACACCACCTCCGTATAGTTGAAATAGTGTCGGTGTTAGACATGTAAATACAAAAGAATTGAGTGGTATGCATGCAAATACCCATCCAATTCTTCATTTGGACGCGCTAAACCCTCCTTTCCACCTCCACCGATGGATAAAAGCCAAAGGGGAAGCCCTTTGATTCCCCAACTTATATTTTTCGGCCACTCTTCTTGTTCTAAGCTGAGGGGATTGCGTGAGAGATTCCTTGCCCTCTCTTATTTTCATGAAGCTAAGACCCCCCTTCTCAAACCGAAAGCAACTAAATGTCTCTTCTCCATTCACGAAACCCTCCTTCTCTACCAACCGAAGTCACAAGAGGCCTCCTTCATTCACAAGATAGGAAGAAGAATTGTCATTCCCCAAACAACCCTAAGGAAATCCCAACTTCCCTTTGTTAATTGCGAAGAAGTTGAATCCCTCTTCCTTACCTCCTTTTCAAGCCATCGAGCTCTCTCCCTCTTGCCTTGGATTCACACGAGCTTTTGATTTCCTCTTCTCTTTTTAGCCGAAGCTCCTATGGGAGACACTTGGATTTGGCTTCTCGCAGCCCTAAATTGAGAGTAGCGAACCCGACAACCCCGTCGCAGAGGTATATCTTCTTCCAAAAGAAATTTCTGCATTGTTTTCTTTTTTACCCATAGAAGTATAAGAATATTTTATACTTCTAGGGGAAAATGAAATTTTTAGGGAAGAATGATTATACAAAACATAACAAAATTCTATTTGATCTAGCAATTTTATTTTGATGTTTGTGTTGATTTGATATTGATAGATTCATTTAGATGTTTATGCAAAGTTTTCTTGATAAGATTTTCTGCTTAAACTGATGTTATGTAAATCGTGACAAATCATATATGTGTTTGATGTTGGTAATCAGAATCTTGCGTTTATGCATAGGTTTCATAGTTGCATGCCATCTACCCGATGAAATGCTTGTGAAGAATGTAAATTTCATGTTGCTTGCATACAAATCCATAGATTGATCTTTCAGATGAGTTCATCTTGTTTGATTTCACACGTGGTGGAAAGATCTTGCATATGTATAACATCTTTCATTCAATTTACATTTTCTTTTAACTCTTTCTTTTGGCTTCAAAAGGCAAAAAAAAGATGAAGTATTTACTCACATACCACATAATGCTTATATATCTGCTGGTCTTATAAGAAATAAAAAAAAAGGAAATGTTTTAAAAAAATCGCACCAACGTGAACTTAGACGTCGTCCCCCATGGATGGTCCAAGTTAAGTTCACGATCCCTTGGCTTCCCGACCACGATCAGATTTCATTTCGTAAAGACACTAGAGAAGATTATATGAAAATTGAAACAACTTTACAACATAAAATATATGATTGTAAATGTGATAATTAACACATAAAAAAGTAGAAATACATGCTAGTAGTTCAATAAGGAACATGATGCCACTCAATTCCTAAGTATTTACAAAACTGATGATCCGATTAGGAGAGTAGATGCTTTAGATTCGACTTATGTTAAGAAAGTCAGAGGTAGACCTAGGAGGACTTGGGCACTGTATAAAAAATGATCTTAATTTATTAGAACTAAATGAAAATATGATACTAAATAGGACGCAATGGAGAAAAATGATTCAACGTAGTGGGATTAAGGCTTTATTGTTGTTGTTGTCGTTACAAAGTTGAGACTTAAAATTTTATTTTGTACATACATAACACTCAAGCCTTTAATATCACATCAAACATACCTTTCTCACCTATTTTTGTTAAAATGAAACACACGTTATGCATACATGTTTCACGACAAAGTATTTTGAATAGACATATAAAAATTTAGTTGTTAAATATATAAATGCACGAGTTATATGGTATGCATGTGAAAAAAATTGAAGTTTAAGTTTTCAATATGCTAATATATTGGAATGAAGTCATGCATATAAAGAAAAATTGAGGTTTATGTGTTTTATATGTAAATGGATAGAAATTAAGTAGTTTGCCTCCTCATAGTTTCAAGTGACAATTGATGCTAATACATTTTAAACATAGTGCATGAATCATGTGAAGTGATTCAAATATATATATATGGTGATTTCCGTCATCTCCATCGTCTCTGCTGGGGTTTCGAATGACGATTTTTGTCGTCTATGATTCAGTCACATATGATTCATAAGCGATCGAAAGAAAAGGGCTCGCATATCATCAGTCCTCAGCTTCGTTTGTCGCCTGTTTCGACGTCGAGTTCTTTGCGTCTTCTATTGGCCCGCTCTGTTTCGACGCTGAGCTTCTGCTCTTGCATCTTCACGTCTTCTCCCTCTTCTGCGGGCTCGCGTCTCCTTTCTCTTCTGTAGGCTCGCGTCTTCTGTCGGCTCGCATTTTCGAACTTGTTCGCCTATTGCGCATATGGGGCGTCATGGATGCGCTCCCTCATTCTTCAGTTGAACCTGACAAAGCCTTATTCGTCCACGTGATGGGTAATCATCTGGTGGAGTCGGCTGTTGTCTTCTCCTCAAGCTATAAAAAATGTCGTGATGATACATGTGATTGCCCTTTTGTTAAGAAGGAAAGTAGGAAATGTGGGAAAACATTACTTTTTTTCTCTGATTTAGAAATTTTAACATTGAAAGAGAAATTAAAATTCGTCCTTATTGGAAAATTTCAGTGACGGCACCCATCTATGGATTTTATTAGAAAGTTTTGATGATCTCAAACTAGTAGACAAGTGGAAAATGAGTCTTATTGATGGGAGACATGTGTTGATTCAGTTAACCATGACTAAATACTACGCTCGGGTTTTCTCTAAAAAGTATTGTAACATTGCAGAAAATTCAATGAAGTTACTCAAGTGGACTTTTGATTTTGACACAAACCTTAAACCTCTCACTGTACTAGTATGGTTTAGTTTACTTGGTCTAAAGCTGCATTTTTTTAGTCATCAGGTTTTTTACTCTATTAAGGTCATTCTTGGGGATCCTATAAAGCTTGATCTACCCACCTTCAATATAATCAGACCTTGTGTTGTCAGAATATTTGTGGAACGGGATATCACTTTACATGATATTGCAGAAGTTTGGCTGGGCACACACATAATGGATATTAACAACAAATTGTCATGGAGCATAGACCTTTCTATTGTACACACTGTAAGATGTTTGGGCATACCTTTGACAAATGTCGCAGGCTCCATCGTAACTTGAAATCTATAGCTCAAGCTAGTAAGGATAGGTCTAAACCCACTGTTTTGGACACATCGACCCCACCTGTGGAGGAAATTAACACAAGACATGAATTTGTGACTGATTTAATTACCCCTAGGGATTCCCTGACAATACCGTTTCTATTTCTGCGATTGATATGTTGTCGGATGACTCTGCTGGGCAACCCACACCTTCAAACATTATTGAAAACAATACTGAAGGATCCTTGCCTTTAAAGGAAAATGTTCGGACCGATAATCAGGAGAGCCTTGCAGCTCCTCATCTTTAGGAAGTATCTGGTGCAGAGGCGACAATTCATACTTTACATACACTAGAACCTAATATGGTTACAACGGTTGACAATCCTTTTAATACAGTTCTACCTCCTCATCTAAACTAGCAAGTTGTTACTATTAGTCAGGCGCAAGGGATTCATCAACTTACACATGCCAGACAATCTGTTGACCAGCATACTAATCAGATGAGTCAGTTTTCGGACGATGAATGACAGGTTTACACATCTAGGAGGAAGAATAAGAATGTTGATCTACTTGAGCTCGGTAATCTAATGGATGATACATTGGTTACTTCGGGTAATGACACACAACTCACCAATTTGTTAGCTGACTTCTTCCTAGAGCTAGAGGCAGAGGCATGACCAAATTAGGTCGCCCCTAACTTTTTGTGTGTTTTGGTGGTTTTGGTATTTTTTGTTATTAAATGTATCTTTACTTTTTGTGTGTGTGTTGTGCCGTGTGGGTAGGGTACCTTTCTGATCCCACTCATACAACCTATCTTTATATATATATATATATATATATAACGCACAAAAGAAGCTTCAATGCAAATTTTAAAGTGTATTGCTTCAACTTAAAATAAATTAATAACATGTCGATTGTTGACTAAGACTCTCTCATAAAGTCTTTTAACATGTTCAAGTTGAACACACGAGACTTAAACGTGTAAATAGAATTACACATTCATAAATATTTATGTCAATACTTGGAGTGAATCAAGGAAGATCTTACACAAAGATCCAATTACAAAAGCATCGCATAAACATATAAATGCAATCATTGAAAGCAAATTCATATTCAACATTCTATAATTTATAAAATGATTCACGCAAAATGTCATTCTATTGAACACATTCATGATAAAGAAGTGTTAGAAACATGAATTTTCTTGGGATAAACATATATTTTTGAGAGGTGAGAAAGTCTAATGCTTGGCGTACTCAATTTGAAGTGGCTTTGTGAGGACAGTCCGGATCCTTTTTTGTTATGGCTTTAGTTCGGCTTTCAATTTCTTCTATGCAAAGTAGAAGAGAAGCAGGAGATTCTCACGAGCCCTTGAGATGTTGATCAAGATCGAATTCACCTAGTAAGACTCAAAAAAATTTATATGAGAACTGGATTTTACAAGGTCATAAAAATGCATGTAATGCACAAAAATTAAGGCAATCGGTTTGAAACACGTGCAAATCTTTGTGATTTATAAGATTAGTTAATGAAAATATTCAAAACTCATTTCATTCATTATACTAAAAGTGTAGATGATTATGCAAATTCAAAACATCTAGAGACATTTAAGAGCAAATGAATAAAGCTTGGCATTCAATAAAATATGCAACATATATGTCATAGTTTTCATATAAATGATTTATGTAGATCACACAAAATTTTATTTATATCAAGGACATGTAGATTAATGCAACAAGTCTATCAAAGTATATGATATACTCAACTGAATGATATCTAAAAAAGAAACTTAAAAGTTTTGAATAATCAATCAAAATTATACTTTTTATAAATAGCTTTCAAGTTGAACTGGGATGACACGTAGCATATGTGCACAGATACATAGTAATTTAAGTTGAGAAATGAGATTCAATATTTTTCTGAACACATCAAATTCCAAGCATGTATGACTAAGCATTATTTTATGAATGTCAGTTCAACGCTATAAGTATGAATTTGGTCTAAATGTAAATAAATATGAATGTGTGCATATTTACAAATCAATTTCAGCATTTATCAAATGTTTGCTAGAGATACATTCTTCAAGATAAAACATGATATCCCAATCATGCATAGATAAAGTGGTATGTATGTAAATTTTGAAGTTTATGTGTTAGATAATTTAAATGGATAAAAATTGGGTGGTATGTACGTAGATGCCTCACCTTTGTTTGCCTTTTGAAGGCAACATAGAGGTTGATGAAAGGAAGCATAATCCATAGAATGAATGATATACATACATTTATACTCCTACCACACAAGTCTTATGCTTTTACATATATAAAACATTTATTTTAATGTTCAGAACTTTTATGTCAGCATCAAAAATATTATATAAATGATTTTTTGACAAGTTAAATACTTATGTTCAAGGAAAATTAAAGTGGCATAAATATAAGAATTAACGTCGAGATGTGAGATTTGGAAGTGCATAAGCATTGTGTGGTATGTGAGTATATGGTTCATCCTTTGTTTGCCCTTTGAAGGCAATTGAGATAGTTGAAAGAAAATGTAAATTGAATGAAAGATTATATTCGTATGCACAATCTTTCCAACCTGTGTGAAATCAGACAAGAAGAATTCACCTGAAAAATCAATCTATGGATTGTATATGAGCAACATGTAATGAACATTCTTCACAAGCATTTCATCAAAATGATGACATGCGACTGAGAAACTTAATGTTAAAATGCAAGATATAAATTACCAGCATCAAACACATATATGATTTATCATGATTTATGCAACAACCGCTTATGCAGAAAACCTCATCACAAAAATTTTGCATAAATATATAAATGAATCTATCAATATCAAATTAAGACAACTGTCAAAATAAAACTGCTATATCAAATGAAATTTGTCATGTTTTGTACAACTATTCTTCCCCACACATTTCATTTTGTTATAAGTATAAAAAAATTACATACATCTATAGGTAAAAGAAAACATATGTAGAAGTCTTTCTTAGGAAAATATATATCTTGTGAAGCGGCTATCGTATTCGCTGCTCTCAATTTACGGCTGGAGGAAGTCAATTCCGAGTGTCTCCCTTAGGTATTTCGGTCAAGAGGAAAAGAAACCGAAAAATTGTGTGAATCCAAGGCAAGAGGGGGAGAGCTAGAGAGACCACGATATATTTGGGTCCTTTTTTTTTAATTTAGATCATAATTCAAATTTAAATTTGTTTAATTCTGTTTCAATTTGTGTTGATTTCAATTATAATTTTAATTTGAGCTAAATCCATTTAAGACAACTTAAGCCCTAAGCCAGGCCAATGTTATTTTGGGTTAACCAAGGGTTGAAAAGTATAAGTCATGCAGTCAATTCTCAAGACTCACTGGGTCACCTAGAAGTCATGTCAAAGGCTTATGAGTACTCTACCTCTTATTTTAAATACCTAACCTTGGTCAACTCAATGTGAAAGTATGGCCTAAGTATTAAGGCTAATCATAATTTAAATCAATGAGAGCAAGAATTTGATTTGAGCTCTAATTTTAGGTTCCAACCATCCACTAGTCTTCTTGGTGTAGCCTCTAAGGAAGTTCAAAGGCTAAATCCTAGACTCTAGTGGGAGAGGAGAGAAGATAGACCCCATCAAAAGTGAGGTCAACAATGCCTAAACTCGAATGATTTTAGAATGTTGCGCGGGTTAAAGTTAAACTTGCACCCAAATAGTTTTGTGCCTGTAAGCATGCAAACTTCTTTTGAAAAGAATCAATGATTATTTTAAAATTAAATAGCTCTTATATTTTAAAGATCAAATCTAAGATAATTAAATTATGAATGCTTTCAAATAGGTGGATGAGTGGCTTGACTCTTAGAGAAAAATGCGAAATGATTATATCCATGAGAGGGTTGGTATAACTCCAATGGCAGAAATGATTGGATGGAGTCTTCTTAGATGGTTTGAGCACATTAAATGTTGACCATCTTATGACCCGGTTAGGAGAGTAGATATTTTAGATTCGACTTATGTTAAGAAAGGTGGAGGTAGACTTAAAAAAACTTGGGTATGTTGTATAAGAATGTTCTTATTTTATTAAAATTAAATGAAATATCACACTCAATAGGACACAATAGAGAAACAAGATTCATTTAGTCGACCCTACTTAGATTGTTGAGTTGATAGAAGGTTCAACCGAAGAGGTGTACTTTCAAAGTAAAGTTTAAAGCAATTTGAATAAGTTTAAATTTTATAAATAGCTCTTCGGCTCCCGAGTGCATTCCATAGACTATTGAAACACTGGTTGACACGATGCCACCTCTCCCTCGCACTACCAGAGACAATAATGTTCCTGTTCTTTCGACTGATGTATTAGTAGATGGTTTACTTGGGAATCGTACAGTCTCTATCATGTTGAAAACAATACTGCAAGATTCTTACCTCCGAAGGATATTCTTTGCTCCGATAATCAGGATAGTATCACAGCTCCACATCCTCAAGAAGCATCAGGTGCTGAGGAGACATGTTTGCCATCTTTTCAGAATGAGAATGTTGTTACTGTTAGTCAAGAGCTGGGGGCTCATCCTCTTCTACATGCTCGACAATATGTTGACCACACTAATCAGATGAGCCAGTCTTCGGATAAGGAATGACATGTATACACATCTAGGAAGAAAAAGAAGAATGGAGGCACACCCCAGCTTGGGAACTTAATGGATGATACTTTAGTAACTTCGGGTAATGACACGACACTCAGCAATTTGTTAGTTGGCTCTGCTCCTAGAACCAAAGGCAGAGGCAGGACCAAGCTGGCTCGTCTCTAGCAACTTTTTTTCTACGAGTTTTGAATTTTAGAGTTTTATTTATGTCTTATCCTTTTTAGGATGCTAGTGTCTGTGAATCGTATGGGTAGGGCGCCTTTATTGGGTCCTCTCATACAACATTTATGTATCTTTTTCAATTTAATAAAATCAATTTTAATAAAATTAGCCCTTGGGCTTTAATATATATATATAAATATATATTTCCTTCATCGCGCTTCGCCAGCCCCAAATTTTATCTGCGTCGACTTCTTCTGCTTTAACTTCCACCTGCTTTGGTCCTCGACTTTGCGACCTCGTTTGTCTCGACGACTTTGATTTTTCGTCTTCATTGACATCGTCTGTCTGTTTTCCTTGTGTTTCGACTGTTTCAACTGTTCCCTTTTGTTTCTGTTCTCTGCTGCCCTGTTTTGTTGGCTTCGGCTTTTGTCCTAAACTCGCACCTTCGTGTGGCCCCGGACCAAACGTATGCTACTGCACTTGCAGGTAATCACGCCTTAGTTTCAGAGCCTGGTTTTGGTATCGGTAAGTCCTGCAATATTCCACAAACCTTCCACGAGGCTCTTGAAGGTAGTGGTGATTACACTTTCATTAAAAAACTTGGTAAAGATTGGTAAAAACAATGGGAAACCTGCGCTTTTTGTCTCAAAGGTTTAAATCAGTATTCTTGCGTTTTCTTGACATTTTGCTCTAGTGGGGAAATTTTTTTATGGTCACCCAAAACTTGAGATTATTCAGAAAGATTTTGATGCTATGAAGTTATTGGATAGTTAGAATATTGACTTACTTGACGACCGACATATACTCAGTTATCTTATGATGCAGACTATACTCTTATTTTTTCTCATAAGGTAATCAAGATTGACAACCATTTTATGAAAATCCTGAAGTGGACTGTCGATTTTGATTTAAAAGCGGAGTCCCCTATCATTTCTGTTTGGATAAAGTTTCCGAAGTTAAAACTACATCTGTTCAACTTGGAAATTCTCTACTCCTTAGCAACTGCTTACGGTAAGTCTCTCAAGATTGATAGTCGTATGTTTGCTGTCACCAGACCCTTTGTGACTTGTGTTAGTTGAAAGAGATATCACCCAACCAGTTCCGGATGAGGTATGGATTAGAATCACTCACAACGGGTATTGGCAAAAGGTTGAAATAAAACCATACTTTCTTTATTGCTCTCGTTGTAGTATGTTTGTCCACAATTCTATTATTTGCTATCGCTTGCATTCTCATGTAAGACTAGATATTGCTAAAGATCAACAACTTGATCAAAAATCTATTCATTCTGAATTGGGGGTGGACGTCTTGCCACCTACCATCCCTGCTGAGTAGGTGCAACCCGACCCTCTTTCCAACACCGCATATACATCTGCTCATCTGATTGACACTGTTCCTGATGAAGAACATCATACCCAAGTTGTTCTACCCCTAGATGCTGTTGCTTTTGAACATTATTCCAACTGCTGGTTTAGAGCGTGGTACTTTGGAGTCCCATTAAACATCTCCCCATACTACAAGTGTTGATCCAAACGTGTCTATACCACTCATTTTTATTGAAGAAGACTCACATGCCAAGACACTTGAGGTGCTCCTTTGATCTAATAAAGGATCAGCTGGTACAACAAGTAGTTGCTTTCAATATTCAACAACCCACACATGTCCAACACACTTTTGACCAATCCACTGATCAGATGAGTCAGTCTTTGGATGAGGAATGACAGGTCTATTTCAGGAGGAAGAAGAAAAATGTAGGCCGACTCAAGCTAATGAACTTATTGGACGATACATTGGTTACTACTGATAATGACACTCATCTTACCAATTTGTTAGTTGGCTCCTTTCCTAGAACTAGAGGCAGAGTCAGGGCAAAATTGGGTCGCTCTCTATCTACCTGATAATACGTGTTTTGACACTTTTGGTTTTTGATCTTTCATGTATTTTTCCTTATTTTTTTTCTATTTTTTTCTTTTTTTTGGAGTCATTTGCATGTGGTGTTTATCGTGTGGGTAGGGTGTCATGTTTGGGGCCCTCTCATACAATTTATTTATATTTCTTCTTTCTTTTTAATATATTAGCCCTTGGCCTTTCTAAATATATATATATATTTTTTAGAAAGCCCAAAAACTAATATATTAAAAAAAAATACTATTTGCTATCGCTTGCATTCTCATCTAAGACTAGATATTGCTAAAGATCAACAACTTGATCAAAAATCTATTCATTCTGAATTGGGGGTGGACGTCTTGCCACCTACCATCCCTGCTGAGTAGGTGCAACCCGACCCTCTTTCCAACACCGCATATACATCTGCTCATCTGATTGACACTGTTCCTGATGAAGAACATCATACCCAAGTTGTTCTACCCCTATATGCTGCTGCTTTTGAACATTATTCCAACTGCTGGTTTAGAGCGTGGTACTTTGGAGTCCCATTAAACATCTCCCCATACTACAAGTGTTGATCCAAACGTGTCTATACCACTCATTTTTATTGAAGAAGACTCACATGCCAAGACACTTGAGGTGCTCCTTTGATCTAATAAAGGATCAGCTGGTACAACAAGTAGTTGCTTTCAATATTCAACAACCCACACATGTCCAACACACTTTTGACCCATCCACTGATCAGATGAGTCAGTCTTTGGATGAGGAATGACATGTCTATTTCAGGAGGAAGAAGAAAAATGGAGGCCGACTCAAGCTAATGAACTTATTGGACGATACATTGGTTACTACTGATAATGACACTCATCTTACCAATTTGTTAGTTGGCTCCTTTCCTAGAACTAGAGGCAGAGTCAGGGCAAAATTGGGTCGCTCTCTATCTACCTGATAATACGTGTTTTGACACTTTTGGTTTTTGATCTTTCATGTATTTTTCCTTATTTTTTTTCTATTTTTTCTTTTTTTTGGAGTCATTTGCATGTGGTGTTTACCGTGTGGGTAGGGTGTCATGTTTGGGGCCCTCTCATACAATTTATTTATATTTCTTCTTTCTTTTTAATATATTAGCCCTTGGCCTTTCTAAATATATATATATATTTTTTAGAAAGCCCAAAAACTAATATATTAAAAAAAAATGATACATATAGATTGTGTGGAAGGGCCCAACCATGACACCCTTCCCCCACAATAACCATCACATACAAATGATTTGAAAAAAAGAGAAAATACAGAAAAAAAATAAAAAATGTCAAAAAACGTAGTATCGGGTAGCTAGAGAAGAACCCAATTTTGTTTTGCCTCTACCTCTAGTTCTAGGAAAGAAGCCAGCTAATAAATTGGTAAGATGAGTGACATTGTCAGTAGTGACCAAAGTATCATCCAATAAGTTTCCAAGCTCGAATCGGCCTCCAGTCTTGTTTTTACTCCTGGAATAGACCTGCCATTACTCATCCGAAGATTGACTCGTCTGATCAGTAGATTGATTAAAGTGTGTCGGACATGTGTAGGATGTTGAACATTAGAAATAACTGTTTGTTGTACCAACTGATCTTTAATTGAATCAAAGAAACACTCTCGTATGTCTTGACATGTAAGCGAGTCTTCTTCAATAATAGTGAGTGATATAAACACTTTTGGATCTGTACCTGTAGTATAATGTTCTTCATCAAGAACTGCAATGTTAGATAGAGGATTGGTTTGCACCTTCTTAGCAGGGATGGTAGGTGGCTGATCTTTAGCGATATTCAAATTATGTTATGTTGTAGCTTTCTCTCCAGATGAAACAGATATGTTCAGAGTAGTGGGATTAGATCCATCATCATTCACTTGATCTTTAGATTTCAAATTAGGATGAAACTTATGACATTTATCAAGTGTATGTCCAAACATCTTACAATGAAAACAGTAAGACAGTCTATGCTCTATGACGATTTGTTGTCAATATTCATTATGAGTTGTGCCCAACCAGACTTCAGTAACATCAGGTAAAGTAATATCTCTTTCCACAAGTGTTCTGACCACAGAAGGTCTGGTTAGGTTGAAAGTCGGTAGATCTAGCTTCATAGAGTCCTCAAATATAACCCCAATAGAGTAAAGAACCTGATGATGAAAAAAGTGCAACTTGAAACCTAGTAGTTGAACCATATCGGTACAGTATGAGGTTTATGCTTGGGGTCAAAATCAGGAGACCACTTGAGTAGCTTCATTGATTTACCAGCAATGTTGAGATATTTTTTTGAGAAAATTCGAGTGTAGTCTTCGGTCACGATTAATTGAATCAATACATGTCTCTTATCCATGAGCCTCACTTTTCACTTTCCTGCTAATTTGAGATCATCAAAACTTTTTCTGACCATAGGTGGGTGGCCCCTCTTAAATTTTCCAATAAGAACAAACTTGAATTTGTGAGTCAGGGTTGAAATTTCTAACTTCGAGAAAAAGAGTGTTGTTTTCCCACTTTTCCTGTTTGCATTCTTAATAAATTGATAGTCACCTGTACCATCACGATATTCCTCATAATAAGAACAACCTTCGTCTCCACCTGAGGATTGCCCACCACTTGGGCAAATGAGGTTTTGTCGTTCAACCGAAGAAGAAGGAAGCTCCATCACAACAATTAGAAGCCCTGGCAAGTCGGTCAGAGGGCAGGAATGACGAGCCGAATACGGTCAGGAACCGAAGAGACCAAACACTCGGTGTTGTCGAGCTGAGTCGAGAAGGAAGACGAAGGAGGAAGACGAGCACCCAACCCCTTCTCTTTATCTGTGAGTAATCGAGGAAGATGAAGAAGGAAGATGAACCCGGGACCCCTTCCCGTCTTCCGTGAGATGTGAATCGGCGAAATCGAACAATGGCGACGCAGCAGATGCAAACTCTGTCAGCTTCGAATGTCGCAGACGTGAGCCGCAGTCGACGTCGAAGCAGCGCGTGCCGTCGATGCCAGAGAAGAAATGCGAGGAAAGGAAATGATCTTATGCGATAAGGGTGGCCAGAGGCTATTATACGAGTCCCAGTCATCCCTCATGCGCCTTGGCCATGGCCAGAGGCTATTATATGAGTCTCAGTCATCCCTCATGCGCCTAAGAATTTGAGTACGACACTCTACACTCGGGGGAGGATCGAACCCCAGACCAGAGGAAACTTACAACCGACAAACAAATGCCCGAACAATTGATCTGAGTACGCGGCACATATATATATATATATATATATATATATGATATATATATATATATAGATGAACCCTATCCTCTATAAGCAGAATGATATTGATATGGCTTTGTTGATAGAAGATTTCAACCGGAGGGGTTTATTTTCAAAATCAAGTTTCAACAAATATCTAAATAAGATCAATTTCTGAACTCGATCCTTCGTAAGTCGGGCAGAGTTGGCAAGGTTAAAATTCAGTCTTATGTTAATCATAAACCTGATTCTTTAATAGCAAGCAAGATGAATTGATTCAAATATTGACCACATCAGTTGACATGGTTCATGGATATTTTTTGTTCTCTCAGTTAATTGATTGTTTTAATTTTCTCAACATCATTTATCATCCGTGGAGTTAAAAATCCCCAAAAATATTAGGTATGAAATAATAAAATTAAATCTTATAAATTCATACATAAACCACGCAATGAATATGCTGTTGATAAAAAAATAGAAAAATTCCTTAAATAAAAACTACCTGATAAGCTCTGAATATCAACTTAGATTTTCTAAGTTCAAATTAATAGATAAATTGAAATATATTGCGTCGGAGTTGAAAATAAAAGGTAACAGGTTTTTTTGTGTAGGCCAATGTGAAAATCTTAAAGTCCAATGGAAATTATTCAATAATCTCATTAGGCATATCTTATTATGGCAAATAAACCAAATTTATGAGCTATTTAGGTTGATCAGATTTGACCACCCGCATGGAGTCACCTTGGCAGAGCAGCTTATAAAGTTATTTAAGCAAAATCAGCCACAAGGGGCAGAAGAGCTCAACTAAAAGTATGCTTGCTTAACTGAACCATGGAGATATCTTAAACTCCTATTCACCTCGTAAGTTTGTCCATTAGTCATTAGAGGAAAAACAGAAAGCTTTGACAAAATCCTTCAAAAGCTGTTCATGTAGCTAACATATTGAAGATACTATCGTCTTAGGGAGATCATTCATGTTAAACATTTATTAAAAAATAGCTTATGGAATGTGAGGCATCAACTATCTTATGGCAAGGAATTAAGTCTGCCGTCTTAGAGAAGTTCTAGTTCATGCTATTATTGTTTTCAAGGAGAGTGTATGAAGTGAAGATGAGCGTGTGATTGCTTGCGTGTTTTCCTTTTGAAAGTTGACATGTTGACTTGGAACCATAATGTCAGCAACTTCACACTAAAGGCTCAGTTGTAAAATTCATTAAATTATAAGTATAATGAATCACGCATAGAAATTTATACGGGTAATTAGCGGTCGTAAAATTTGACTTGAATTGATAAAAATAGCAGATCATGTAGAAACACTTGAAAAGCACCCCGTCGTGTGTGACAATGTGAAATGACTACCATGGAATCAATACAACTCGAGACTAAATTGTAAACCTAATATTTGCTTGTCTCCTCGCGTGATCACTCAAATTAAAACAAGATGGATGGATTGAATGGATGATGTTATTGGCCTTATAAACTTTTAAGTTATAAACTTGAAGATTCAAGATGAAATATTTCATTATCAATGCTGGTTGATAATTTATGAAGAAATTTGATTCATTTCTTTCCGGGTGCCAAAAAAAAAAAATGTTAAAGCTGTAAATTGTAAGTTATTTCTGTACATATCTTTACTGGCTTTATGCTATACCATGAAATATGAATTGATTCATCAAGATTGATGGATTTCATAATGTTCTTTTTGACATAATTATTTTCCATGTTCAAATCTTTAGGTACGTTTCATGCGTTGTGGGTTGTCCAGTTGAAGGAGTAGTTCCCCCCTGTAAGGTTGCTTACGTGGCAAAAGAACTCTATGAAATGGGCTGCTCTGAAATCTCCCTTGGTGATACAATTGGTGTTGGTACTCCAGGTGCGCAAATTGTCTTATTTTACATATTTATAATTGAATATATACTCTTGCTTATGGCAAACTAACCTGAAGAATCTTTTTTGAAAGAATTCATCGAAAGTTCTTGAGTTGATTTTCATTTAGTGCTTAGTCTCATCTTCTTCAATTAACTCATATTCATTTTCCGAGTAAGATATTTATTTTTCAACCATCTCATTTCCCATATTATCTTCCATCAATCTAATTATATTGTAGTTTCTTGTAATTGGAAAATTAGATTTAGTTAATGCCGCACTTATACTGAATTCTTTCAATCTTTTTATTATATTCTAACATTAGATTATTGAAAATTTTTATCTGATTATTAGTAGGCATTTATTAATAACAACATACAAGTAATAACCCTTTTCTTGGAAATAACTAGAAAAGGAGGGAGGGGTGGTGGGAATGGGTGGATAATGGCACATGTGAGAAGTTAGAATTTGAAATTTGCTTAGGATAAAAATCATTGCTAATTAGTCATAAAACTAGAAAAATAAATGAAGGCCAATTTAAGGAATGTTAATGAATTCTCCTTATTATTTAACCTGAAAGTGGCTACCACCTAGTTGGGTTTAGTATTTTAAAAGGCATTTTTAGGGATTGCCACCAACTGGGGCAGAGTAAAGCATCTTAGGGCAGTCAGTAGCGGCGTTTGGCCCCACAAGCTTAAGCCATCGCCTTAGAAATTTTGGCTTGATGCCTTATTAGTGTGGTGTCAATTTCATGATATATGTTAAACTATATTATATTAAATTATAAATTTATTTTTAACATTCTATAATTTTTTTTTCCAATCTATTTAAACATAGGAATGAATAAAATACAATAAAAAAAATCTTATAAGCTTTTCAGAGTTTTCCTATCAAACCTGCTTTCTCTCCTACAAGCTTAAAGAAATATCAACACCCTAATCCCACCTTGCCTTATATCGCTTCTCATTTATTTACAATCTCTGCTTGCTTTCCCAATAATCCTTGCTGTTTGGAGACCAAATAATTTAGTCTTTGCTATTGTTTGCCTCAAGAGATAGGCCCTATTTTTCAAGGGGGTGCACTTGGCCTAGTTAAGAGGTGCTATACTCTCTCCCAAAAATCTATACAATCTCATGCTATATAAGGAGTTGATTAGGTGGACTTTTGAATTCTCTTTCCATGTAAAAGTGAATGAGATTCTCAAATTTGATTGTTCCGCCTATAAAATTGTGGTCTAAATGAATTAATATAGATTTATTTTATTTTATTTTATTTTATTATTAGTATAGTGTTACTCCTTGTGGATAATTGCGGATGAGGGAGCATCTGTGATTTTTGTGGCCTTTTTAGGGCTTAGAGTGTGACTTCTAGCTTTGGCAAAGATAATATAATAATTACACTCAAATATTGCTATTTATAAAAGTATCATTCATATGATTTTTTGGACTATCAAACTGCTGTATTTATGCATGTCATGATCAAATCATTGAGAAATTGATAAAAATGAAAATTATGGTTTGAGGTTTTATTGTGAATTTTGATATTTAGGCGAAAATTTGAAAAATGGATGAAAAGTGGTTCTAGGTTTGTAAATAGCTATGTTTTTGTTTGCTATGTATGTAATTGCCCCTAATAAAAAAATTAATCGATGCTATAATTATCCCAACTTGATTTAAAAAATATTTCAAATTAGAATAGTGAAATCGTGGAACCCAGTCAATTAGCTAGAGTTAAATAATGATTGTTTAATATGGGTAAAGCTTCTATGAAAGAAACCTCAATTTTTTAGCACTTCAGTCTACTGGTTGAAAGTGCCTTCAATCGCACGGCTAACAGATGGTGAACTTGTATACGTTTAATCCATATTGAAGGATAATTCTTTGGATCAATACAATGATGCCTAGACTATTAAATAGCTTCTTCTTTTTAAGGAGTCTTCATGAATCTTCATTTAGCTGAACCCAACCATCTCAGAACAATATTTTTGGATCAGATTTATTTTTTCAATTTTGTTTTAGTATTATTATTTCCTTTTGATACTTTGTTTTCGTCTCTTAATCCATGATGTGATCCAGGTTCTGTTATTCCAATGCTTCAAGCTGTGGCCTCTGTTGTCCCTGTTGAGAAGCTAGCTGTTCATTTCCACGATACATATGGTCAATCTCTTTCAAATATTCTAGTGTCTCTTCAAGTAAGTAGCCTTTGCTGAATTTAGTAAATCTTGTTAGGATTAAAACCTGCAAACAACTTACCATGACAGCTATTAAACTTTAGGAAGATTTACATATGTATCCCTCAATTCCCATGATTTTAATATCTAACACCTAAATTTCAATTTTTACAAACATGCCACCTTCCCTTTGCATGACAAGGTGTATTCAACTTTTTAAAAAGTTAAAATGGTTCTATTTTTGATGTGATATGAAAGGTTTGGGTGGTTTAAATGTGAGATATATAAATACATAGGGATTGGGTGGTATGCATCAACTATTTTTCCATTTGTTTCATGATTTAAGCTGTGTGAATCTTGGATTTAACCAATAATGAGGATGAAATTGAATTTTTATCAAAATAATAGAATGTAAAAATGCCGAAACTTCCTTTTGGAAGATCTAAAGCTAAATCATACTTAAATCCCGTGTCTTAAATACATAAGCATCAAGCTTTCACAGAAATAATTTTATTTCTCTGGTATTTTCAGATGGGCATTAGTACTGTGGACTCATCTGTTGCTGGGCTTGGTGGGTGCCCATATGCGAAGGGTGCCTCTGGCAACGTCGCCACCGAGGATGTTGTCTACATGCTCAATGGGCTTGGAATTAAGACTAATGTCGATCTCGGGAAACTTTTAGCCGCTGGGGACTTCATTTGCAAGCACTTGGGGCGCCAATCTGGATCTAAAGCCGCGGTTGCGCTCAGCAGAGTCACAGCTAATGCTTCAAAATTGTAACATGGAATGATCAGAAATTTTCTCCAAATAATTTTCGTTCTAATAAACTATTAATAAGCTGTCTACAACTGGTAGCCTAGTGGTTGGAACCATAGTGAAGCATCCCAAGGGCCCAGGTTGAGTGCTCGATCTGTCCGCGCGCGCGCACACATTAATAAACCAAGAATGCTGATTGATTTCCTTGATTCAAGTACTGAAAGCACTTTGCTGTGTGCAGTTGGTCTTCTTGTTATCAGGCAGACAAAATTAGGTCCGTAGTGTATTATACCACATCATAATCTTATGGCAGATACCATCTCTTCAACTTTCAGTTGTTAATGTATCCATTTTTGAGTCATATTTCGCATGCTATTGTTTAATTATTTTTCATTACTTGTTGAAAATTGACACGCTTTACTATATGCTTAAAAAAAAGTGTTAACACAGGAGTTCCCCTGGAAAGCTAATGTGTTCCTAAAGAAGAATTTTATCATCTCTTATGCTAGAGTGTACCTTTATGTTAGTTTTAGATCTGCGCTGTAACGGAAGGCATGTGTTTGAGAATTTAATTTTGTTCTTTAATCAGTGGCTCTCTCTGAGAAATCAGCTTATTCTGGCGATACTATGTTGCTTACTATTTGAGACAGATCTAACTCAGATAATTCTTGTTTAGATTTAGATCTGGCTGATCCTCCTGTGTCTTTGAGGCCTAGGAAGTCTCTGAATCGGCCATATAGAAGGAGACCATGATACTCTTCTTACACATTTAGAAGAACATATATCACATATGATAGCCAAAATGAGCCTTTTCTTTGTTTATATCACCACAGTAGGTGAGAGGGATGGTCCCTAGTGGCCGCATCGGTTGTGTCGATTGTAGCGTGTCCTGCGACATATGATGCCCCCAGTCAGATCCAATACCTGTAGTTATTTTAGTGGATGCTTCATCATCATACCACGTTGCTTCGGATAGCCAGCCATGATGAGAAGATCAAAATATCTTGTGTAGCTTAATAGGAGAGTTATGTTAATAGGAGAGGGAGATAATACCCAAAGGAGTACAAGTTGATCCCTTACCCTAAGAGTTTCGTTCCCTCGTATTGCAAGCAATTTAAAAATATTAGGAACTCTTAGTAGCTGATTGTGCAAT
Organism: Phalaenopsis equestris; assembly: GCF_001263595.1. Classification (NCBI taxonomy): domain Eukaryota; kingdom Viridiplantae; phylum Streptophyta; class Magnoliopsida; order Asparagales; family Orchidaceae; genus Phalaenopsis; species Phalaenopsis equestris. Next base: position 35,621,195 of record NW_018164444.1, on the reverse strand, counting down.
ATAGAGTGTTTTGTTGTAATATTGGTAATAGTGACGCCTTATTGTTGCGTTTTTTTCATAACTAGTCTAGTCGATTTCAATTTTGGGTATGTCAAATTGACGAATGACACATTCAAGAATATTTTTGAGTTCGAGGACACTTTCGTCCAGAGGTGTGGCACACAACCTCAGGTTACAATGAACAACCCAATGTCTACCCAACATAAGCCATGAGCCTACGGTTAATTTTATCACTCACTGGCAGAACCTGAGAATGCAATGTGAGTTACTTTTCCAAAAGCAGCACATGGTCTCTTTCCTTCGTAATAAGTTGAGAGAGCATACTACGACACTTTTCAAGATGCATTCCAATAAAACCTTTGAGAAATTATTTTCAAAGGTATCTAGCTTGCAGGATACCCTAGGATCCTTATTTTTGAAAGATGAGGCCTTTTGTCTTCAGTAGCCCTGCAAAACAGAGTTTGCAGAAAACATTTTTTAATTTAATTGATTAGTTTTTATTTTTATTTTTATTTAAGACAACCTGATCAAGATGCCCATGGCTTTCCGTTGTCTCGGAGTTGTCAAGTTCCTTGATCTACTTAGTCTGAGAGGCATTCAAACCTACTCTAATCGGGATATTCTTGTCAGCAACCATTGGTTTCGTCGTCCAAGAGATCTTTGTAGACCTGGGTACCATGGTTAAAGTTTCGTTTGGTGTTTTGTGTTCATTAGGGTTTCATTTAAGTTTTAATGTCTTTTTCGGATTTTAAAGGTTGAAAATTTTAGATTGCTTAAGACTTCTTAGCTGATTAGATTTTGTGATTTCATGTTTTATTTTTTTATGTTTAAAATGACTCAGTTAAGATCCTATTGTTTTGTCTTCCCAGGGTCACTGGAATTTTTGGTTTGGTTAGTCACAAGTGATTGGAATGTGCTTTGTTAGCCGCCATGAGTTGCCTCCTCCAAAATACTTTTTCAAACCAGGCTGAATTTTATGGTTGAACTTTAAGTCTTAATGACTTTTAGGGTGAATTTTCTGTTGTATTTTATGTTGGTTTGGCATCTCAACCCAAATTGTTCTTAGGGGGGCATCTACTATTGGTTTGGGGCACCCATCTACTATTTTTTCCCTATGCCTGAATTATGGTGTTTCTTTTGGTAGTTGGGTGGAGCAGCTTCATCCTGAAGCCTATCTTCAAATAAAAAATTGGATTATACAGGGGACATGCAATGTTTGGAACTGGGCCTGGCCTAGCTCAGCCTTCTTCTTCTTCTTCTTACCCCATACCTTTTCCTACTGCCATGATGAACTTCATTGCACATAAATTAGGGAGGCTTGGGGATGATATCTCTATTGTACTGGCTGAAGTGTAGGGGTTAGTTGATCATTGTGCACATATGGATTAAGAAAAAAAAAACCAATTTGATGAGGTTGTTTGCTTCCAAGCCTCTCAGCTGGAGATGTACCTGAGAAATCAGTGAATTGGATGTGACAATCTTATTGAGTTCCCAATGTATTCTCCTTACTAGCCCTATGAGCACAGTGTCAGCCAATGGAGGAGGATTCTGAGGAAGAGAAAGAAGATGAAAAAGATGAGTTGAATGAGTTACTATATTTCTTTTGTTTGGATGTATAGGATTTTATTTTAGTCGCTACTGTTGTTAAATTGTGTTTTTGTTGGCTCGGTTTGTACTTTTATTGTGAAACTCTATATATTCCTTTTCTAAATATTTGAACTTTCTTGTGGAATTTTGTCTAGTATGGTGTTTTGTTCATTTCAGTAGCACTTTTTGTTATATATTTGTTGATTCGTTGTTCATATGAGCATAAGGTAGAAAGTATTATTGTTATTTATCTTTCCATTTGAATTCATGTTCAATTTGCGACAAGTGTTTGCAATTAACTTTTTAGAGAAGAATCTCATGGCACTTAAGATTATTTGTCCTAGTAAATTAAATTTAAATAGTTATTTTTAATTAACTTGAGGAAAGTTGAGATAAATATGGAACTATAATAATCTTGAGAAAAGGAGAAACATAGTCAACTAATTTAAAGTCTATGTAAACTAGGTTAGACTAGTGTTAAATAAACTTTCCAATTCAGCATATATAAAATTGATTAGCATATTTAATTTTAAAAAGTATTAAATATCTGTTAAACTAGGTGCACTAAGTTGTATATTTAACATGAATTTAGCCTCCATAGAATTGTATTTTTTTTCTAATACTTAAACTCTTAAAAACATTAAAACGAAGAGGAATGTGGTGTGTTTTAATTTAAAAAGATGATAACCGAATTCAAAATTATTATATGACTTATCCAGATATGGTAATCCTCAAGGAATTATGCTTATGCTTGAAACATGCATTCTAAAGTATGAAAATAATAAAAAGAGGTTTAAATGAAATAACATAATGAGAAGAAGCTTTAGGAGAAGCCTTACAAAAAATTGGTTTTACTAAAATTCTTTTTAAATTAAAAACTTTATTGTATTCCTAATTTATTTATGTTTATGAAGTGTTAGTAAACTATTTAAAGGAGCGTTTAATTCTATATATTTGATATCTAATGTGCACTATTTATGCATTTACTAATTCTTTTTTGAAATGAATATGCAATCATATTTAATTTTTCGAATGTAAAGTTTCTTATAGCCTATGGACTGAATTTATTTACTAGAGATATTGCATTTTCCTAGCCATAGATCTTTTGAGGCATGATTGTAGATAGTTTTCCATGAAGCCTACTTCTATAAGTTAATTTTTTCAGTATTTAAGCTTTAGTGTTACTTGGGGATTAGTAACCTTTAATTTTTGAGGATTTTGATGTGTAGATAATTTGGCTAGTATTTTTTGATATTTCTATTCATTTTTACGGATGAAATTGCACTTTAGCAAAGTTTTTTTTTTGTGTTTATCCTACAGGTATAATAAGAAATTGAAGTGGGAAAACTAGGACAAGACTTAGAGCTTAAAGGTGCAAAGTGGCACTGGCGTTGGACCCTTAGGAGCACCTAGACCATAGTCCTTGCTTTACCAACCTAAAAGGTTGTTGTTTGGGGACCAAGCTTTGGGTGCCTAGGCATCGGACCCCTTTGGTGCTTAGGTGCCCATCCACTTCAGCAGACAAAAAGCCTGACGCCTAGGCGCCAGGAATTGCCAAGAGCAGTTGCTACAGTTTGGGAATTCAAACATGTGGATCTTGTGAGGGATCATGTAGGGATGCAGAGGAATCATGGATGCCAAGTTAAAGAGCCTATAACTAGCAGTACGTTACAGGCTTGAGGGAGATTGAAGCATTTAGTTACTTATTAAGTTTTGCTTGCTGTGGAGACCCCTTCTTCTTTTTTCAGTGCAGAGGATTGGGTGAGTTCTACAGGAGCAGTAACCTAGGAATTCATGAAGAGTACTGATTAATTCATCTTCTAGTCGTTGTAAAGAAGATAAAGCTAAGTCTTTTTGTGTACTTTATGTTGTCTTTCAATTGTAACAATTAGATAAAGGATTTCTCTTTATTTCAGTTAATCTATTTAGTGTTTTTTATTATGCCTCTTGAGTAGATTTTTTACTCTTCTTTATGATGATTAATAGGGTGGATGGAATGAGAATTACATAGTATTTTATTACTTTATATGGTGATGATAAAACTTCAGAGCTTAATTTACCTTTTAGTCTGGTCAACTAAAATTTTAAAATATGTTATGAACAATAAGTCTTGGGAATGTCTATAATAGAATCAAATAGGATTATAACATTAAACTATGGGTTATAGGTGGATATGCCTTGTGGGGAGATGTGAATGTTATGGGAATAAAGTCATTTCTAACCAAGCTTCTTTATGCTGCCGGGAGGGGATAAAGAAGATTATTGCTCATATTTATCACTAAACTTTTCTACTTGTAATTCTCAATTTCATGAAATCCTCTTAACTCATTAAAAGGAAGAGCCACTAAGGATTTGATACTTTCAATATAATTGTGATAATTTAGGATTATTATTATTGTAGGACTTAATTTTTTTATTTGCTTGTGATATATTAGGATTAATTTGTAGGACTATAACAAAACCCAAGTTTTTGGCTATGACTAAAACCAGTAGACTAGAGCTTTTCATAACAATCGTTACCTCGTTCCCTGTGAGATCAACATTCTGGACTCTAAAATCTGATATTATTAATACGACACTTTCACTTGTATGAGCCCCCTGTATGTTTTTGCACCTGGAAGCGATATAAGATGACACTTGTCGTAGAGTTAATTAATTACGTTAATTTTATGAGAATCAGATGTATGAATCTTATGTTTTTTTAGACATGTTTATGTTTAATTGTTATGGGCGTAGGGCCTATTATTTTTTATGTACGAGTGCTACAATCTTTCATTATTTTTTGACTTTTCATTGTCATGATTTTTGTTTAATGTATTACTTGTTAATATATAAGTGTTATTTATGTGTGTTAGATATGCCAACAATGAATATCATGGATAAAGAGAGGCATAAAAGAAAATTTACAACTACATCCTGCTTAATGTATGAGTATTATAACTCATATATTACTCACACTCCTTACATGACATTCACGTACAATAGCGATATATGGGTTAGAGAGTTTCTTGTGGGTCATCCAATAAAATTTAACAATATGTTTAGTATAACACAGGCCATATATACAGATCTATTAGAAAAAATTCATAGAAATTAAAGGTTGCATGACTCACCTAGGATGACTTCATGAGAGGTGTTAGGTATAATCCTCTATATTTTATCATAAAATGTGTCTATGAGAGAATTCATGGAGTGATTCCAACACATCACAAATATTTAATATATATTTTTCAGTTGATTTGAATTCTCTGATCTGCTTATCTACAAAATTTATCATACCTAATACCTGAAAACCTTTCATTCCAAAGCACTCCTATAGAGATTATAAAATCAACGATATATGATATATTTCAAGGTAGATTTACGTGTTTATATTTTCTAAAATTTACTTAAGCATGGTAATTCTAATTATAACTGTGTTGGAGCAATTGATGAAACACATGTGGATGCACACATGCCTAACAATGAGAAGATTGTAAATATTGGATATTGTAGTTTTACTTTTGTAATGGCTAGGTGGGAAGAAAGCACATACGATAATCACATATTCAAATTTGCTATGCGAACTCATAAACAAATTTTCCAAAGCTACCTTCAAATTTTCTATAATATGAATAAATGAAGAAATTATTTCAATATAATGCTAATGATTATACTTATAATAAGAATTTTTTTCTGGTTGATGTTGAATATCCATTACAAAGAGGATATTTTAAACCCCTTTTTTCTAATATAAAATATCATGTTACTGGTTTTGAAAGAACAAACAAAGTAGTTTAGGCAAAAATGAGATGTCTAACAAGAGACATTCATCTTTATGTGGTGTTATTGAGAGAACATTTGAGATTTTGAAAAAAAATGAGTTATTCTATGAGATATGCCCACATATCCTTTCAACAAACAAGCAAAGATTGTGGTCGCTACAATGACTCTCCACAATTACATTCTATGATATCTTTCACGCAGTGATATTGATGTAAATAGTGTGGATGAAATTCAATCACATGTCTCTACTGAAACATATGAATATCGCATATGCCTATTAATATCACAAGCTGAATGTGATTTACATAAGTCTTGTACATAAGATGGGGAAGATGCTGGGAGGATGATGGGGTTGTGAGAGCAAATTACAAGTTCAATAGTTAATGAGCATATGTATAATGTATTGTAAAAATTCTTAGTGTTTATTTTAGTGATTCTTTATGCAATGATGTTTATGTGAAATCTCAAATTGGTATAAATTATTTTTTTCATTCTTACTACATGTATTTTTTTCCTACATGAATGGCCTCCTAGGCAATTGTGGGTTTAATATAATTTTTTTCTTGCATGTTTTTTTTAGGTCTATGATGAGATATATGACCTTTAGGGTTCTTTTAGATAGTTTATATGTTTTCATGGATTTTGTCATGTATGAAATCTCCATCAAGGCAACCAAGACCCCCTTCTTTTTTAATCATATGACTGTCGGGCTTCTTCTTGATAGTCTTTGTGGTGATATGCTTGTGTGTCACATGCAAGTTTGGTATTACATGGTTCAAAGGCAACCAATATTCTCTTTTTTTAAGGTTTTATGTCTTCTTATAGATTCTTTGCTTTGAAACCCCCACAAGTTTATAAATTTTTAATTATGTATTTATATTATTATTATTTATAATGTTTCATATAACTGTCTGTGATATGTGGTTTTAAACCTTCAAAATATCTAAGTTCTAGGTTTTTCGGTGCCTCTAGAGTTATGTACTGAAACTGTGGATTGCAGTGTTCTCTACATACTTCACAAAAGAAACATAGCTATTGGAGAAATTTTTATAGGTGTCCAAGGAGCAGATCAACAAATGGACTTTGAATTCTTCAGGTGGATGGATTAATTAGACTATTTCAACTTATAAAATAGTGATTAGACATTGAGAGTTTCTTTGAAAAAGAAGTTATTTTGTGAAATTAATCGTTTGTATTTCAAATTCAATATCAATTGTTGTTTTAATAATTTTATTTTTTGTTTTGATTGTATTACTCACTGTTAAGTGAGATGTAAGTTTTAGCTGTAATAAAGTTGCAATACAAGGGCAAACTTTTTTTTTTTTTAATCATAAACAGCAGCAATAAAATTGTACAAAACAAACTTGCATACAACTTTTGCACAACAACTTCTGTGCAGCAGTTTTTTGCGTAACCGCGGCTACCCCAATCAGACCCTTAACCCAATAGCAACTTTTTGTGGGTTTTTTTATCAGCTTTTTTTCCACACCAAAATATTCTTATATTTTATATCTCAAACTTCTTATAAATATTAACATTTTTTTTCTATGAACTTTGCATTGCCTTCACTACTCCCAAGAAGAACACATTTAATGTTTAGACTTTGGATAGCCGGATAGTCGTTTCATGTAGTCCTCAACCTCCTTAGATTAGGGTGAAAAAACTCATCTATCTATTGACTCCCATTCTTATTACCATCGAAAGCATTGACCACAAATTCTCAACATGCCATCTTCGGAAGGTTCAATTTTTCCTTTTCCTCCATTATGATGAAGCCTCCCCAGTTCCACCAAGTAAAACATGTTGCATTTCAGCAAGCCTAGATAGGCCCCTAGAGAGAGAGTGAAAAAGAGATAAGGAGCTTCTGCTATAGCTCAGCTATTTCTCCATAGAGAGAGAGAGAGAGAGAGAGAGAAGAGATAGAGAGACAGATTGCAGAAACCGTAGTTCAAAAAGAAAACTTTACAGGCTTCATTTAAAACGCCAATAATTTAATTAAGAGACTGGAGCACTAAGATTAAGAAAAAGAATATATACATATATACATATATACTAGTTAATTCATACCTATTTACATAACATCTAAACTTTAATCTTCATATACATTCCATCTTATTTATGCATGAGAAAGTTTATTCAATTTTTAAAAATTAAAATAATCATACTTTTTATATGATATGAAAGATTAGATCATATGTAAATATACAGAAACTTGGTGGTATGCTATAAATGGCCCTAAAAAATGAAATAAAAACACATTATATATATATATATATGTATATATATATGAAAATAATTTTCACAGCTGTTTATAAAGTCAATTACAATAATCAAAATCTCTACTATTTTTATTGTAACAAAAGTTTATTTAAATTTAACATTGCATATTTTGATGCATCTATTTTATATTTTTGTAATAATTTATTAAATATATTTTTAAATAAGTGCTGTCATTTATATATATAAATAAGTGCTGTCATTTATATATATATATATATATATATATATATAATCTCATACGCATGGCGATAAATAACGCATGGCAATAAATAAGAAGCCAGCAAGACCCTACGATCTATAGGCCTCTTAAGTACATAATAATGGGCCCTGTCGGCTCCAAGACCAAGCATTCAATTCGCTTGCATGCATAGGCTGCAGTGCCGCTTCCATGGTAAACGACTCCGATCGTTTAAATTTCCATCATCTCCATCACTGCTTTCCTCAGAACCGAAGCTGTCCTGCTGCATTTAAGAGCTTCCATCTCTCTTTTTACATAACCAAAAATCAAAACAGCTTTCTGTGCAATCCATGGGGAGCAGTATGAGAAGGGTAATCTTCTCGGTTGCTGGATCAGGACAGCAAGAATGTGGTTCTGCAGCCTCCTAATAGCAGATATGTAGCTTTGAACATGTATTTGGGACTACTTGTCTGACATAGTATTTACTCTTTGTATTCTTAGTTATGGGCTTGGTTTCATTGGTTTCCTCTTCTGGGTTTGGAAATCAATATGTTAATGAGTTTTGTACTGTTATGTGAATAATTAAACTAAGGGGGAGGGTTACATGCTTTCCACTCAATTCATGTATTTACATATCTGACATCAAAATATCTGACATCAAAGCTTTACTCTTTATACACACACTCTCTCTCTCTTGCGCCGCATATTCTGATCAGTTGATCGGGCATCTGTTTGTCAGTTATAAGTCTCCTCTGATCTAGGGTTCGATTCCCCCCGGTTGAGGGTGTGATACTCGAATTGTTAGGCGCATCGGAGATAGCCGAGGCTCGTGTAATAGCCTTAGGCCATTCCTTTTAATATATATATATACATATATAAAATAGGACTAGTAAATAGAATAGGTGAGGATGAGAATAAGAAAGAAAAAATATAAGAATTAACACTACTTTATTTCTTAAAGAGTGAAATACAATTTTTCATGCATAGGTAGGGCTGCATAAATGTAAAAAATTGAAAATTAAGTGTTAGATGTGTAAATACATAGAAATTGGTATGTAAATCTTCGTTGAACTAATTATTCAGTTTATTAATAAGTTCAGAATTTAAAATCAATATTTTTTAGAAAGATATTAAAACATAAGAAAATATTTTTTAGTGCGCAATATGATTTAATCTTATGTTTAGTTTTATGTAGTAACATTTAAGCTAAGACAACCAAATTATTTTATTTGGAAAACTTGAATGGAAGATTGCTTTTATTGAACTGAATTAAATAAGCCCAGCCAGAGGGATGGTGCAAAACAGAGATCAATCTGTGGTGTCCCTTATTCTATTGCCATGCTTGAATGCTATGAGCATATATTTTAAAGTCAAAAGAATAAATGTCTGATGTGTTTGACAAACATTCATTTAAATCATAATAAATGAAAGGGAAGCAACTGAAGCAGATCATGTGTGATGGTGAATATATAGGACTGTTTCTGGAATATTATAGAAGTTTTGTCATCTAGCTCTATTAACTCAGTATGATGGATGCATACACATGAAAATAAATAAATGAATGAAAAGTAGAATAGATATGATGTTTACATTGTCATGCAAAATTTTCTTTTTTCTATAGATTTTTTTTTTCATTGTCGTTTGTTGGATAGAATTTGAATAGGAAAAGAGGGTGTTTAGTTTTAGGGATTTTGTTTATGTACCAAAGATGAGATCAGATCTGAATTTATTGTTACTAATAAAACAAAATAATACATTTTCTTATAAGAACATGCTCATGAATGATTGAAATGCATTTTTTTGCAATTCATTTAGGATTAGGAATAGAGATGTTATGTTATTTGCAGTCAAATTATGGAGGATATTGAGAAATTTTTAAACTAAATGTTCTTTAATGATACTCCTACAAATTCAAATTTTATACATATCACCAATAATATGAAATATTGATGTATGTTAAGTTCAAAAAGATCAACACGCTACAATGAGGTAGTTGATTTAGTTGATATAGATAATTCTACATGCTGATTAATATAGTCTCAAATTAAATAAATTTTAAATTGCAATCATCAAACACTTAGAAAAGATCCATTAGAGAGCATGGGGCATTCGAGCTACTCATGATTAAGTGTTATTGAGTGAAAGGGGAGGACCATAAAGCTATTAATTAAGAACCTATTAAATTAAAAGAAAAGAAATATTTAAAATTTATATAAAAGGAAATTTAGTCATTGGATTAGAATCATATGTTTGAGTTGGTAAACTTTCAAATGGAAAGAATACTTTGAGAAATAATTATGTTCATGTAAAAAAGAAATAACAAAAGAAAATAGTTAGCATCCCAGATATTTGGATAATTGTAAAATCAATTGAAGAAATCAACTCATTATGTTAAGTTGGAAGAAAATAATATAAGTATAAATATAAAAGACTAATGAACGTGAGGCTAAAACATAAAAGTGGGGTATCAAATGCGGAGCAATGATGGAGGTCATCATGTCAAGAGATCTAGTTCAGGAGTTATAATGGTTGTAAAGGTGTTGTGAGATCTGATTTGGAGATATCAAGGTGGTCGATGAGGTTACAAAGTATCATCATTTTTCTAAGATGCTGCACTAGTTGCAAGCTATCATGAAAGTGGTCTTGTACTGATCATGAGATAGGAAAAACGTCAACAAATTTTTATGTTGATTATGATGGCACACTATGCCGTGGTTTTCGCAATGTCATGAGGTGTTGCGCAGTCATTAAGTGTTTAAATGTTCTTATGGAGCTAAAATATTTGAAATCACAAAGTTAGATTTATGTTGTACTCCATTGCAACTTTGAACCTGTAGATTGATCAATTCCGTGAAAGATCATCTTTCTCTATGATAACTTGGAGGATGTTTAAATAGAGCAAAGAGAGGCTTCAAAGCAAAAAAAAAGAAGAAAGAAGTGAAATTTTCTACACCGTTGAGAAAAAGTAACTATAATTTGAAGCATATGCAAAATTGAGAAAGAGTAAATATGAATTGAAGCATATGACATGTTAAAAAGTCTTCCTTGAGACTATTGTTTATTGGTTGTTTGTTAATAGCATGCTTATTGTAGGCCATGAAGCTATAAAATTGGCGCAAGATTAAAAAATCACTTTTAATGGTACTTATGGATTAGCTATTACAATTCTTATCCTAAAATGTCTCACAACAAAGCAAACAAAAAGTTATGGCTCTCTCAAAAGTGCATTGAAAAGGTGCTTCATAGGTACAAGTACGGGAGAAGGGTTGTGCATCAAATATTCCTAAAATAGAGAAAATTAATATAGGATATGTGCTTATTTATTTATTTATTTATTTATTTATTTATTATTCATGTTTGTTCGCGCTAATCATTATATATATTTATATATTTGGAAATATATATATATAGATATATTATTTATAAGAGTATGCTAATCAAACAAATGAGTACTTAAAAGTGAATGTTCTCTTAGCAATGAAGAATCAAAATTTTGCTGCATAAAGAATGCCGCAACGGAAACCATAATGCTTCATTAATCTAGCTCCAAGATACAATATAAAGAAGAAAGAGAAGCAAAAAGGAAAAAAAAACCAAATTTTGAGAAAACCATAACCAAAACCAAAAGAAAAAGCTATAATCAGTTGTGCAGAGGATTAGGACCAGTGTACACAGTCCTCTTCTCCTCATCATACCTTCCTCCTCCTTCACGCCGCCCTTCTCCTCCCACTCCGGCCTCCGATACAGAGAAACCCAGCCTATCTCCCAATCCTCCTCTCAGTCTCCGAAGCCTGCCGAACAAATCAGCATGAGCTCTGCCACATTCGAACTGAAGCAGAATTAGAAGCAGTATGAAGCAGCAGAGACTCTCCTTCCTCATGAGGCCAAGCTCCCTTGCTCCAGCCACTGCTTCGGAGTTTCGGTAGCTATCTCTTATTTTATCTTTCAGGAACCCTGGTGAAGAAGATTGTTAAGGAAAGGACTGTGGGGCAAATTTGGTACTTTGGCTTTGAAGATATGGCATTTGGTCAAACAGAAGGTTTGCATTCAAAGTATGGAGCATGTGTGCTTCTGCAACTGGAGAGACGATTGAATTTGAAGCAGAGACAAACAATAGTACAGAGAAAGAGGAGGAAAGCGAGACAGTGGTGGAGAGAAAAAGAGTCGCTGCAGGAGAGTATGTAGATTGTGGAGGAAGAAACAGAGAGGGTGGAGAAAGAGGAGGAAGGTGAAGTTTGCGGAGAAAGAAACGGAAACAGAGGAGAAAAAGGAGGAGAAATGACCTGCGGCTCATTAATTGAAGGAGAGGTATATTTTTTCAATATTTTAAGTTTTGGTCAAATATTTAATATTTTATTGTGCAGTGCTAAAATAAAAAAATGGCAATGGCTATCGGGGCTAACTGTTTTGTTTCCTTGTTGTGTACATGGGCCTTTTATTTGGGCATTTGACATTGGTCGAATATGTAACATGATATGTGGAAGTATGTTGAGTGCTTTAAAATCTTTTGTGGTACTTCGATCTTCTCTATTGCATTTTTTAGGGTTTAGGGTTTAGGGTCTCATCGTTGATATTCAGTTAAGGGTTGCAAATCGTCTGGATTTTCATAATCTTCATTGGTGTTTCGAAATCCTCACTGTGAGATCCCAATCCATGCATTTCGGCTACTCTTTTTTAATTCATCAAACGCCTTAAATTTTAGGGTTATAAACTGGTTTTCTCGTAACGAGCAAAAAATTTATCTTCTTCTTGGAAAAGATACATTCACATGGTAGTTTAATCATATGAATTCCATTGCACATAAATATTTTAATTGATTTTCCAAAAAAAAATTTTAGGGTTTGAAATCAGTTTTAGCGCAGAAAAGAAAATATTATTTTTTCCTACTTATCAGGTAAGTTAAACCTTCTAGAGATATAGCTATGATTTCTTATTTATCAGTTTTACTTATTCTAAAGTCAATAAAATCCAATTGTTGTTTGGAAGCTTGTTTGGTTCGTACAACATGATTGTGTTGATGTTTTTCTTCAGTACAACTATGTTGTACAAGATCATTTTCACATTAGATTGCCACTTGGGTTATTTTTTTCTCATAATAATATGATTGTACTCAAGTTTTTCTTGAGTGCAACCATGTTGTACATCATATTGAACACATTGAATTGGTTATTTTCATGATTTTTGTTCAGTAGAACTATGTCGTACAATAAGTTGAACACATTAGATTGATTTTTTGGAATTTTTTTTTGCTCGGTGCAATAGAGTTATATTCAATTTTTTGGTCCGTACAACCATGTTGAACATATTAGATTGATTATTTAGATTTTTTCGCTTCGTACAACATGGTTATACACAAATTTTTCAATAAGTTAAACACCTTGAATTTGTTACTTCAAGATTTTTATTCGGTACAACATGATTATACTGAAGTGTTACTTCAATACAATCATGTTGTATAACAAGTTGAGCACATCATATTAGTTATTTGGGGGCTTTTATTAATGTAATAAATTTTCTTCAGTACAATCATGTTATTCACAATGTTGAACACATTGGATTGGTTATTTGTATGATTTTTGCTCAATATAACATGATTGTACTCAAGTTTTTCTTCAGTGCAATCATGTTGTACTCCATATTGAACCCGATAGATTGGTTGTTTGGATGCTTTTTGTTTAGTACGATATGATTGTTTTCAATTTTTTCTTCAATATGACTATGTTGTTCATCATGTTTAACACATTAAGATTTTTGTTCAGTGAAATATAGTTATACTCAAGTTTGTCTTCAGCACAACCGTGTTGTACACCATTTTGAACATATTGAATTGATTATTTCCTTGATTTTTGTTTAATATAACATGTTATGCTTATGTTTTTTTTAGTGTTATCATGTTTTACACAATGCTTATTATTTTTTTACATGTTTATTATATATTGAAATATTTAAATATTTTTGTCTCAGAATTTTGCATAGCTAGATAAAGAATGACCAATAGGGGGGTTAATTTCATGTGTAAATCATCAACATTTAGAGCACTTTGTGATGAATTAGTCGTCACTGATGATATTGCAGTGATCATGAGGAGGCTACATATTTACCATTTTCTAAGGTTATCGCACCAAACCAATATAAGCCATGTGATGACTCATTTTGGATGCTCAATATATTGGTTCTAACCCTCTCAGCCAAAGACTAAGGGTATAGGTCACCCATATGAGCTTTCTAAAAAGAGTCAGGAGACCAATCTAAGGGGTCCTAAGGTTTGGGGTAAGTGAAAAAGTGTAGTGTGTGCAAGTTAGCCCCACCAAAATCAGACCACCCAGGGTTAGTCCTCGGGTCTGACCATCCTATGGGGGACTCCCCTTGAGCTCCTCCGTATTGACCCCACCTACTAAGTGCTAGAGATTAGGACCAATATGTGGAACTTCAAGCTAAGCAAAGAAGAATTTATAGGGTTTAGGGTACCAAGATGTACCACTGACATTGTGGTTCCTTGGATGCTTGAATACTGAGAAACAAGTTTACGATTTTAGTGGGCAAGAGCTCAAATTCACTGTAGATGAAGTAACTTTAATGATTACGCTGCCTGATAGAGGAGAAGAATTTTTTGGGATGAGGAGCCTTTGTCTAATTAACTTCCACAGCTTTTAAAAATAAAATTAAAGAGTATAATATTTAAACAAACATGATAAATTTGTTATATTTTTAATTGTTCATATTATGTTGAGAATATGCTAATTTAAGTAATTCATACAACCATATTGATAAGATGTGATAGTTAGCATTATCGTTTTACTTATTACATAAACTTTTATAAATTTTATACAATTCATTGTGAGCACTTAGAAATATCTATTACTTGTAAAAATCATGATGTGATTATATGACATTTCTTCAACATGCAACCATTATTTTAGCATGAATTTATATAATTTATGATTTCGTGCATGACGCATAGCTTGTCAATTAAATCATTTTGAAAGTAGGCCAATCAGGCCGACAAATTCACAAAGTGACAACTATATAAGAATTTTTTTGGACATTTTTTTTTTGGTACCAACATTTCATGATTGTAAGGATCATAAAGAATCATAGTAAATTGACTATATATATAGCATGCATGCAATTGAAATTTTTTTGCTTTTTGATGCATTAACCATTGGTTGTTATGGCTGTCAATTTGGCTCGTTGTTCATGAACAACTCGTGTACGGCTCGTTAAGTAGCTCGTGTTGGGCTCGTTCGTTAAGCATAACGAGCCGAACACGAACAAATTTTCAAGCTCGAAATCTAAAATAAAGGAGCCGAATACAAACAACTCTTTGTTTGCTCGTGTTCGGCTCTTTTTAGCTCGAAATAAAAAAAAAATTATTATATAATATTATATTACATATATTATATATATTTATATCTAAGTTTAAATAGTAATACCTTTTGTGGTAATGTGGTTAGTGTATTCTTTTACATACATTTGGTCCAGATTCAAATCCAACACCTTACATCTATTTTTTTCAATTTAATTTTAACGAACTAATTTTGAGCCAAACACGAACACAATGTTCACGAGTCAATTTCGAACACGAGTCGATTTCAAACACGAGCTATTTCGCACGAGCCGAACACAAGCCAAGCCTGAGCTCACTCAAGCTCGGCTCTTTTACAACCCTTGGTTGTCATATATTGTTTTCTGATGAACTCTCTCGTATGATGAGCATTATTAAATGATTTCCATATTTGAATATCTCATTTGTCACACATTGTCTATAACAATCATAGTATAATCTTTATTTTCACTCATGTCATTTTTTTGTTCATATATTTAGTAAATTAGATATTCTATCACAACAAATCCAATAAGCCATAAAAAGATGACTCAGACTTGCACTGTAAGATGTGCATTTTAGGCTTACACAAACATCTTGCAAGGCCATATAAGGCGTCATTTCCAATTTAAATAATAACATGTGCAACAAAACAGCATACGGCATCGGTATGTAAATTTATGCATAACAAAATGAATTGACCTAATGATATTAAAACGGGCATTTACATAAATACCACCTAACTCTTATGCATTTACATATCTAACACCAAAATTTTGCCGTTTTATATTTACACCACCTAAATCTTTCACATCACATCAAAAATATCATTATTTTAACTTTTAAAAGGTGAAAAACACCTTTCCAGGTATAGGCAAGGTAACATACATGCAAAAACTGAAGTTCAGGTGTTACATATCTAAATACATTGGAATTAAGTGGTGTGGGCTCCGGAACTAGCTCCACGTGTAGACTCCCAGCAATATATTGTTATGTATGCTAAATCGGACCCACCTAAAAAAAAATATTAGTGGAATTACGGACTCCACAATAATCCTGAAATAACCTTCGCGGTTTCACTTCAATAACCCAAAAATAACACCGCGGAGGTAATTTTGATGTTATTATTAGTTATTTCGGGACTTTTGAAGAGAAACTCATATATTCCCCTTTAATAACCTCGAAATAACTTTCGCGGTGTTATTTGGGGTTTTGAAGTGGAACCGCGAAGGTTATTTCTGGATTATTTCAGGATTATTGAAGTAGAATATATGGGTTTCTGGGTTTCTCTTCAATATATATGGGTTTCTCTTCAATAACTCCGAAATAATGCCGAAATAACTCCAAAATAGCCTCCGCGGTTCTACTTCAATAACCCGAAATAACCTTCGCAATATAGCGCACATGGCGGCATGTTATTGGAGTCTGCACGTAGAGCAACATCCAAACCGGACAGAAAATTTTTCCATGTGCAGCAGGCCATATTCATCAGCCTAAACTGTGAAATCCGCATTGGTTGTGAAAAGCGAGTAGAAACACTGAATAGACGTAGAAACATTCTGTATTGCACTGTAAATTTTATACAAAAAAAAAAAAAAAACGCCAGCAGAAGTTACAGCTCTACTGCTTTGGCTTATTAAGA
>NW_018164444.1:35595469-35600199 GCF_001263595.1 Phalaenopsis equestris | reverse complement strand
AAGATTCACATACACACCACTCAATTCCTATGTATTTATATATCTATCACCTTAACTTCATACCACCTTATCTATTCATGAAAATATGTATCTAACACCTCAAGTTCGATATTTACATATATATATATATATATATATATATATATCATATCTTTTTTTTAGTATATTGTTCAAAATTTTCAAAAGTACTATTTTAAATTAAAATATTATTTGTTGAATCTATAAAAATGATATTAATATATCATTATTCTATTATTTAAATTATATTAAAATTATTTAAATATTTATTACGTCGTCCGGTTGAATTTTAACATTTACTTCTTCTAATTCGATGTCTGATCCGGTTTTCACAACCTTGATGTTAATAATATTTTCTTGAATTCGACTTAAATAAAGAAGTCTGCATAAATATTCCTTCAAAGATTAGTGATACATATATATATTCCTTCAGACTTATTGGGAGGCTGGTTCACTAAAGACACATGTAATAAAAAAAAGTGATATGGAGAAGGCCTGCTCAACCATGGGTTAAGATCAACACAGATGGAAGTTTCTCCCAAGCTGTTGTTGGAATTGGAGGTGTCTGCAGAGATCACAATGGAAATTGTCTTTGGTTCTTTCAATCACTAGTGGCTACCAACAATGCCTTAAAGATTGAATCTGCTGCAGTCTACTGGGCCCTGAAGCTAGCAATATCATTACAGTTCAAATACATACATATGGAATCTGATGCCTTACAACTCATCCGGATCCTACATAAGAACTCCAACATCTAATGGCAGCTTATCCATTGGATCAAGAAGATCTCCTTCTTAACTAGATCAGCAAAGGACATTTGGACGCATATCCCAAGGGAAGGAAATCAACCAGGAAACTAGCTGGCCAAAAATGGTTGTAATAGTGGGACAGTTTTGTGCTCTAGTCTCCGAAACAGATCTTTTAAGATTTTGCTTCATGGGGACTCCTTGGAATTCTCTTATATCAGATGTAAAACTCTTTTACCTAAATAGAAAAGTCCATTTTCTCAAAATCAATTTTAGTATATGCTTGAAATTTATCAAGATGAGAATAAGTATGCAAATGATAATTAATCTAATTGCAATTTCTACCACTAACAAATAATCATCCAAATAAATTGAAAGAGATGTTAACAAACATAATTTAAATTAAATAAAAAAAACACAATAATGAACTTACATTTCTCTAGAATGATGATAAGCATATTCCTTTTTTTTCTCATGTTCAAGTATAACTCTTAAACCTAAATATTCGTCAATTTAAAGTTAATGTGAAATATCAACAAATCAATGAATATTTATACTTTTAAACTACAGTAACATACAAAGAGAGAATATAATATACAAGTCAAACATAATGAAGCAATATAAAAAAATTGATAATTTATTATTTAAACATCACCCTTCAAGGAGGCTTAGAACACTTTATAGTGCAATACAACATAAAAACCATTTATACCTGTCATAGGAACACCTTCAAAATTATATATATTAAAATACATCAATATCAATATCTTTTTTCAATTTATGTGCATGGGTACTTTATGGTCCCAATCAATTACTATAAGAGAGTGAATCCAATCAATCATATGCACATGCAACCATTATGTATAGTTTGTATTATTCACATTTTTATATCATTTAGTACATAATGTATATATCATATAAATAATGCATAAAAGTAACTATATCTGTAACATTCAATTGATATGACCAATATTATAAAGAACATATAAATCAAGATAGAATCTTAATTTAATCAAACAAGTAGTGATAACTATCCATGCGACGGGTTTAAGGGAAGCAAAAAAGTTAATATAATTTCAAAGTAAGATAATTCACCCCTTTTCTTAATGTGCAAATATTATGTCTCAATCTCGTCCTCGTTCTTAACCCTATAAATATGTATTCTTATAAGTTACTCAATTCGAAGAATAAGGACCTATGAAAATAACTATTAGAGATGTTACCTTTATTAAAATTAATCTACATTTATCCATTTCTAATAATATTCATTCCAAGCTTATTTTAATTGCTAATTTTATTTTATATTTAATATTATAAATCATTTATTTTAATTTAACTAATACAAAAATAATTATATTTTCTTTATAAAATCACATTGCATCCTAATATTATGAATTATAAACAAATTCATAATTTCTTAATTTCAAAGATTTTCTATAATATAACAGTATATTTTTTCTTAAGAATTTAAATTATTTTTTCTTCATATCCATAATTTATCATTTACCCTAATTAATAATTTTATTTTAATTTTACTACGAGTAATATTAATCTTCAAATTACTGTAAGTTTTCAATAACAAAAAAATTTGGTTCTTATCATTTTCAATTTTTACTTTTCAATTTTTATTAAGTTAAAAATTGAAATTCTATCATTTACATTAGATCTTTAACAATTTTCCAAATCTTTATCTTAAATTTTGTTTCATGGTGTAAATTATTATAATTTTAAATGAATATACTAATCTTATAAATCTCAGAAAAAACTTGTTCAAAATAATATTCTAAATTTTTATAACTATTATAAATTAAAATTCCTAACCTTCTCTTGTGCGCTCACTGAATTATTTGCTCTAATTGTTGTCTATCATAAATGCCTCGTTCTCAATTTCGAGCAAATGAGGTCCGCACACATGCACGTCGCTTGAGCCTGCGCTATTTGCTTGGCTTGATCTCAAGGCGGAACCACTGCTCTCACGATTACCTCCTCCTTCCCATGCTCTAGTCCCATTTGATTGTCACTCAAACACCGCTAGCCCAACTCTCACACTAGAATATTGCTCCCACTTCTACTCTCGATCTCAAGCGCACAAGAATGTTTTACTCTCGGTCTCTACTCTCGCCATGCCCCTCCTCTGCCTGTGTGCTTCTTTTCTTGATTTGCACATTGTCTCTTCAACATTGAATGCACTCAAATTCATTCGATCTTGATCTCACCCGTCGACATACACAATTTCCTCCAATCTCCGCTAAAAACCTCCCTCTCACTTGATTTTTGCATCTCTTACTCTATATTTCATTCATTTCGCTTACCCTTATGCTCGCCCTCACTTATAATGATGGACCAAACCCACCTTGCTTGCTTCTCCTTCCACTCATACTCCTCGCTTATCCTGAATTGTTCGCCCTGATTGTTGTCAGTCATAAATGCCTTATTCTCAATTTTGAGCAAATGAGGTCCACACGCATGCACGTCGCTTAAACCTGCATTATCTGCTTGGCTTGATCTCAAGGAAGAACCTCTGCTCTCACGATTACCTCCTCCCCATGTTCTGGTCCCATTTGGCTGTCACTTACACACAGCTAGCCCCTGCCCAACTCTAGACGCACTTCTACTCTCGATCTCAAGCGCACAAGAATGCTCTTACTCTCGATCTCTACTCTCCCTGTATCCCTCCTCCACTTGTGTGCTTCTTTTCTTAATTCGCACATTGTCTCCTCAACATCGAACCTACTCAACTTCATTCGATCTTGATCTCACTCATCGATGTACATAGTTTCCTCCATCATCCGCTAAACACCTCCCTCTCAATTGATTTTTGTGTCTCTTGCTCTTTCTTTTATTCATATCGCTTACCCTTATGCTCGCCCTCTCTTATAATGATTGACCAAACCCACCTTGTTTTCTTCTCCTTCCACTCATACTCCTCGTTTACCCTGAATTGTTCGCCCTAATTGTTGTCTATCATAAATGCCTCGTTCTCAATTTCGAGCAAATGAGGTCCGCACGCATGCACGTTGCTTGAGCCTCCATTATCTGCTTGGCTTGATCTCAAGGCAGAACCCCTTCCCTTACGATTACCTCCTCCTTCCCATGCTCTGGTCCCATTCGACTGTCACTTACACATGGCTAGCCCCCGTCTCACACTAGATTGTTGCTCCCACTTCTACTCTCGATCTCAAGCGCACAAGAATACTCTTACTCTCAGTCTCTGCTCTCCCCGTGTCCCTACTCCGCTTGTGTGCTTCTTTTCTTGATTCGCACATAGCCTCTTCAACATCGAACCCACTCAACTTCATCTAATCTTGATCTCACTTGTCGACATAGACAATTTCCTCCACCCTTCGCTAAACTCCTCCCTCTCACTTGATTTTTGCGTCTCTTGCTCTTTATTTTGTTTCTTTCGCTTACCCGCTCTCCCTCTCTTATAATGATGAACCAAACCCACCTTGCTTGCTTCTCATTCCACTAACTCCTCACTTTGCTTGAGCCTCCATTATCTTCTTGGCTTGATCTCAAGGCAGAACCCCTGCTCTCACGATTACCTGCTCCTTCCCATGCTCTGGTCCCATTCGACTGTCACTTACACATGGCTAGCCCCCGTCTCACACTAGATTGTTGCTCCCACTTCTACTCTCGATCTCAAGCGCACAAGAATACTCTTACTCTCAGTCTCTGCTCTCCCCGTGTCCCTACTCCGCTTGTGTGCTTCTTTTCTTGATTCGCACATAGCCTCTTCAACATCGAACCCACTCAACTTCATCTAATCTTGATCTCACTTGTCGACATAGACAATTTCCTCCACCCTTCGCTAAACTCCTCCCTCTCACTTGATTTTTGCGTCTCTTGCTCTTTATTTTGTTTCTTTCGCTTACCCGCTCTCCCTCTCTTATAATGATGAACCAAACCCACCTTGCTTGCTTCTCATTCCACTAACTCCTCACTTTGCTTGAGCCTCCATTATCT
>NW_018164444.1:35561798-35595121 GCF_001263595.1 Phalaenopsis equestris | reverse complement strand
CACTTTGAATAACCCCCCCATCCCCCCCCCCAAACACCCACCTCTTTCTTTGCCTTTCCAATAATAAGGAACCGTTAACCAGTTTCAGATTTGTTAGGCGCTATAAAGTCTAATTTGGACGATTCACCAAACTTTTGAGTCAACAAGGACTCAAATGAATTCGCTCTAATCATACCATATTCTACAATCACAGATAATAATTATATATGTTAATGATATCATTATTATTAGGGACCACGATTTGTGAATAAGTACCTTGAAAAAATAGCTTACAAAAGAGTTTGAAATCAAAGATTTTGGGCATCTCCAATATTTTTGCAAAAAAAAAAAAAATCTCTTAAGAAAAAATTTAGCCTCATTATTTTGAAAGCAAAAATATTCTAGATGTCTTAAAAGAATTTGATTTAACTCGAAGCAAATTTGTCAACATTTCAACAAATCCAACACAAAATTGAGTAATATCAGTACTAATTTTATGGTATATGAGAAATGATATAAAAAATTGGTGATAAAACTCATCTATTTGGCTCAAACTATATTTGACATAGTCCTTTTTGTCAGCATGATAGGCCACCTCACACGCATGTGCCTCATGAAGAGCACATGAATGATATTCCTGGAATACTCGGATACTTTAATAAAACGCCAAATGGCAGCTTTTCTCTAAGAAATGAGAATTCATAATTATAGAACCTTATATTGATGCTAGTAGGTCGAAGTCTATGATGGACAAAAGATCTACTTTCAAGGTATCACATCTATGTGTGGGTAATTCTATAAAATGGAGAGGCGAAAAACATAACATTGGCAAGAACAAAGCAGAAATAGATTTCAGATAATTGGCAGATGTGATTAGAAGTATGAATGGTAGTAGCCGGTAAGTTTCCCTGGAAGGCAGAACGTGTGATATTGAATGTGATGGCACCTGACGGCTTCCGCAATGACAGGATAAGGAAATGAATGAAATAGCAGCTAGCAGTTTCTCTGATTGAAGATATTAGTTTCCACATAATTTATAGGAAGCAGGTCATGGATTGTTTATAATTATTCATTGGGATTCTCTCAAATATATTTCATAATTTTTAAACTAAAATTGGTTGTCATATTTAGATTTTCTTTCTTACAAGGATATATTTATTTCTTACCAACTTTTCAGTATTGTAAACCTTCATATCTTGGGCCAAGTATCGGCCAGCGAATATTTTTGACTTTCCTCACTTCCACTGCTTTCTTTCAAGAAATTTTTATTTTATATTTTTAACCAAGATTTAAAAAATTTGGATAATTTTTTAATTATTTCATTAAGGAATTAAAGGCTACAAATATAACTTGTAACTGGGCTTTGAAATCAATTGAAAACAGCTCAATTCATTTGGAATTACTCTTCCCTCCCCACCGCCAATACAAATATAACTTGTAACTAGGCATTGAAATCAATTGAACACAAATCAATTCATTTGGCATTACACCTCCCTCCACGCCAACCCCCAACCAATACCTTTTGGCCTCCATAAGTCAGATCAATTATCCTCTTCCTCTCAGTTTCTAGTTCATTATGATTGGAAAACAGAAAGTTAAAAACTCATCAATTGTAGTCGTTGGTTGCAGCTCTCAAAGGAGGAAACGAGACTTAATGCTTGCTATTGGTACCTTGTTTTGGTGTTAAATAGTGAGTTACCTCACTGTTAAAACAATAAGAGAAGTCAGGTGAAGAAAAAATTAAGTGCAAGGAAACCAAATTAGATTGTTTTTTTATGATCTTTTTCATGTTACTCTCTAGTCAATTTTACCATGCATCTTTACATCATCAATCAATGCCTTATAAAGAAACATCTGTAGTTGAAAACAGTGCCAGAATTAGACCACCACCATTGGGCTATTTTCGGTCATCCAAGTGGACCAGAGTCCAAATGGGTGGCTAGTTTAGCCCAAGGGAAGCATCATATGATCAAAATTTAATCAATAAAGAGTGTGAACTCCACCATACATTGTTGACATCTACAAGGAATATTTCAAATAAATTTTAGTTCCGCTTGTGAATATAAATAGACACCAATTCAATTCATTTAGAAGATCTATTTAAATCCGAAGATAATATGGATCCTCTAAGAATTCCCAAAAGCAAACTTTATTTGGTCAACGAGCTTTGTTAATTTCAACGAGCTTTGTTAATTTCAACGATGGCTAAACCACACCACGTCATCATCCACAAGTCAACGAGCTTTGTTAATTTCAACGAATTTTTACAACGATGGCTAAACCACACCACGTCATCATCCACATGATCAATGCCTATTTATAGCCTTAACATCCTATACAATCATCAATGACAATAGACTATGACTTTACCAACAGCCGCAAGTTTTGATTAAATCATTACCATCTACAATATCGAACACTATTCTACATTGCAATAGTTGAAATCTATGCAGCTGGTCTAACATCTCATCCAACAACATTATCTACATGGCTTCTCTAACTATTCAAGGAAAAAAGTTATCTTGTAGTTTATTTCATAATAAGGTGATTAGAATTGGATAATGGAGTTGGTATCCACTACAAACAGAAGGATTGGTTACTTTGAGTTCAACTTTGGTTGACCTTCCCCATGTAAAAATCAAAAGACAAGGAATGGGTGTCGATAATATTATAACTGAAAATAAAGGGAGACACAGAAAGTCAACAAGTACGGGTAGAATAGCGATATAGAGATTAAGTTGTTTATAGAATAGTTGGTGACAATCCATGTTATCCATGATGAGCTGATTTAGGATTCCTTATCCTAATTTTCCTGCATCAATTCAGACTATAGTTAGTCATCCATAAAAAATGGTTGACCTTTAAAATAAGGACAAATTCTCTCCACTTAATTTTTACTCTACTCTTGTTTGTCACCCTTTTTATTAAATTTCAATTGAAGTTTAGAAATTTTAGTCCCTCCTCAATTCATATTCGCAATTTTCACCTTAAAATTTAGTATGGCAATATTCTTGAGAGCCTCTTGGATCAGAGCCCGTTCATTTTAGGTCATTTGTTCCCACAAAAGAGAGTTCTTCTTTCACTTCTCGGAGAAATTCTCTTTTCTTTCTCAATAGCGAGCTTTTGAAAAAAGAGCAATAATTCCTTATCATTCAATTGATGCTAATTGACAATTACTTCGTGTACTTTTCATCAATAGTAGTAATATTACTACTGTATTAGTCATCTCTTTCTCCTATTAAGGTGAAAAAATAGACTAATCTGCTGTGAAATTTTGTCCTCCCTTTGCAAGCACAACTTTATCATGTCTTCTAAAGAAGTTAGCATCCCTTATGCCGTGGCTTTTTTGTAACAGCAACGCGGTGGTCAAAATTTGAAATTTCAATATTCTATCTTTATTTCCAATGGAAAAAAGACATTTATTTCCTTATGTACGAAAAATCTATATTAGCTTCAAAAATATCAATCACTAGGAAAAGCTTCAATTTATGTAGAGAGATTAAGAGACCTGCTACATATTTTAGGAATATAATTTTTTTCATTCAATTAAATTTATAAGAAAATTGCATGACTTCTATATCTCAACATGTACTAATACACATTTTTCTTAGGAAAATTGGAATACACAGCACACAATTATTATGTATTTACACATCTACACTTGAAGTTTGATATTTATATCTAAAACAATCTGTTATAAAAAAAAAACAAATATGAAAATGTTTATTTCACTTTTAAAAAACAGGTTGATGTGATGTCAAAGATTTAAGTGGTATGTATATAAATATAAAAACTTAGATGTTAGATATCTAAATATATATGAATTAAGTGATATGTATGGAAATGCCCCTTTTCTTATTGTCCTTCAAATTTTGTCATCACATATTTTCTCTTTCAAGAACAATGGAATAGAATTGAGCTTTTAATCATTATTTAAACCCTAACAATGTTAAGGTCGGTTTTTTTTAGAAAAAGCCGGAAGTGTGAGCTCAAAAGGTAATATACGTGATTCGAACCCTAATAATAATTAATCTAAACTCAACACTCTCTTTACAAAACTTATAGCTTTCTTATAATCATTATAAGCCTCAATAGAGCTGAACTTAAAATGTGTCTTATAAGTACATATATTTTCCTCAATAACTCATTGTGCCCACTCCACCAATCAATACTATTAATTCCAAGACTCTCCTAAAACTCAACAGCAAATCTTTTAAGAAAACTAACAATCTTATCTCACATCAAGTTTTGTTCAACTAAAAATTTTCAATTGGCCTTTCTTAGCAACCTATCTTAAAAGATTATGAATTCATCGTATTTCAAATTCCACCAACTTACCCTGACGTAATAATTTCTTTTGATTATTTTATATCGACGCTTAAGGTAAATATCCATAATTGCTATAATAAATTGTGGGTCATGCTTTATCTTTGAATCATCTTACAATATTTATAAGAAGATTTTGATTTTCATATTAAGAAAAAAAATCTATTTAGTGATTTCATTACTCAACTTTTGTGAGAACCAAAAATTCTTCCAATTTATGAAAATATGTGTTCTCTATTACAAGATATAGGTTATTACAAAATCAAGCATCGCTTCTCACAATGTATTTTTGTTTCCTATGCTATAACCACCAAGAATTATCCAAAACTCATCCTACTATAACCTATATCGCCCATTTACATCACATCCAATAAACATCATTTCTTTAGCTAGTATATGTTGTAGTAGTTCAACCAATTCTTTCCAACACTTAATTTTTTAACGTTTTGTCTATAATACAATTTGAGATTATGTATTTTTTTTACTTATGTTCTAATGCAATTTAAAGTGCATGGTCATGGATAATTATCTTAATAGCAATTGCCATATCACAAATCCTACCAACCTCTAAAACTTAATATTTCAACTACTTTATCTACTACTTATCCAACCAAATTCCTATCATTAACCTTTTCAACATACAATAACATATAATCTTTCTCAATATGCTTGAATTTTTCTAATTTCCATTTAATTATCATAAACAAGCAAATATTTATTCAAAATTCCATCCTAATGTCTACCAATTCTCTTATCTTACTACTCGAAGTTCTCAAATTTATGTCATAAATCTAAATTTTAGGTTCATATACGATCAACCACTACCTATATTTCACCATAATCGAGTGATCCTTGTGCCACGCCACTTACGGGTGACTTCTCAGCCCACCAAGTTTTGTTTTCACCACAAAGTTAAAATATAGTTCGTAACTTATGGGTGAAGTCCTAGCTCATCATTGTCTACCTATCACCGCAATTGGCCAAGTCATGGCACTTAGCTTTCCGGAAACACCCAAACATTAGTAAAATTTAAAATTATGTCTTTTCTTTAGATTTGAAATGTAATCTATAATTAATTGTTGACCAAACAATTAAAGAATCCAGATATAGAAGTGAAGAAGAAAAGATTATTGAATATAAGACGATGAAGTGGAGAAGAAAAGAGGCTAAAGTTTCTCAAACTAAAGAAGACGCTAAACTTGTCATAGCTTATATTTGACATAGGAAGTTAAATTTTTTCAATCGAAAAGTTGGTTTCACTAAATATTATATTTTGTTAGAGTTTCATCTGTTGAGTTTAACGAGTCATCATCTGAAACAAGAGATGGTTATTGAGGGTTTGTTAGGACACAACATGGTAAGCACAACAATTATTATAGGAAAATCATAAATGTATTTTTCAAAAAAATTTAAATTTCAATGGAGTGGTGAAATTTCAAATTTCTAACTATTGTTAATGAAAATGGCTTGAAAGAAAATCAAAGAACACATAAATTCCAAATAAAAGAAATCTAAGAGATAATGGTAGAAAAAGCATATATATATATATATATATATATATATATTATATATATATATATATATATATAATATAGTATAATATAATATAATATAAAAATGAAAAAATCGTAGAATGATTAAAGAATCTATTACTAGAAACAAAAAATAGCAGCTAAAGAGCATTCAATTTTTCATAGCAAGAGTTTGCTAGCCTTCTGAAAGTTTATCAAAGAAATTTTGCACACCAAGATAATGATAAATTCAATGGATATGTATCCCGATATCGTATCCTTTATAAAAGCATGGACATTAAATTTAGCACTATGAGTGGATACTTACATTCAAAAAGCACAGCAAAGACCCAGCGAGTGAACCACCAACAGCCAAAAGGGCCAAGAATCGAAAGTCAAATATGAGCTAAATAACAAAAGGAGAACAAAAAATATTGTCAGTGTTAGCAGTAACAAACATTCTCATAATAGTTTTGAAAATAATAATAATAATAAGCCATAAAACATATTTATTTTATAACAAAATAAGAAGCATTTTAGAAATGCCTTGAAATAAAAATAATTTTCAAAATCAAGACATGCACATCCAATTTTTGAAAACGAATAAAAGAATGATTGGGAATAGCAATAGAATATGTCCTTTCATTTGTTTGTTTTGATAGGTTTAGGACAACAGCCATACACTATCAAGAATAAACATTGACTTGCCACATTAATAAAACACAAAATGGGCATGATGATAAAAAAAAAATTAAAACAATTTGGTTTCATGAATGAGTAAATGACCATGCGTACAAGCAAGTGTGAGTGCATGATCCAGAATTGCACT
Organism: Phalaenopsis equestris; assembly: GCF_001263595.1. Classification (NCBI taxonomy): domain Eukaryota; kingdom Viridiplantae; phylum Streptophyta; class Magnoliopsida; order Asparagales; family Orchidaceae; genus Phalaenopsis; species Phalaenopsis equestris. Next base: position 35,588,476 of record NW_018164444.1, on the reverse strand, counting down.
TTTCTCGCACCCTTCTCCATCTTCATCGCCTTCTCTACTTTCCTAACATCAATGGTTTACTAAGAGACAAGGGAAAAGCAAGTCTTTTCTTTTGATTTATTTAATCAAATGAGAAAATCCTTTACCCTTTAATTAACTCAATTACATGGATAAGGTTATAAGAATTTTTTTCTCTTTTGGAATGGTGAGCAATAAAACTCAAAGTGTATGCTCGATCCAATGACGGTAGAGATGCAACCATCTCTTTGAACCAATGAGATATAAGACTTTTTCACAATTAGAAAATAACTTGAAATCATGATTACATAATGGCAGTTGGGTATTTAGCAAGCTAAGATAATGACAAGCATGGTAAGGGCAAAGTGGCCATTTGACCAAAATAATGCAAAGAAAAATTCATAGAATGTTAAGGTTATAATTGAAAAAATTACTTATAAGTTAAATAACTTAATAAAAAAACAAAAAATTATAATAAATCCTGTAAATCATAATTTTGATGCCATGAAACATTTAAAAAACTTTGTGGAGCACTAAATGATTCAGAACATAGTAAAAGTGCGAAACAGGTCAACAACCATTAAAATAAATCATGTCAAAGAATTTCTTTACATAAAAAAAGGAAAAATCATTTTAAATGCTCAATGAACATTATGATGCATTATTTATGTTCATTGCAAATAAATTTGATTACAACATACCAGTAATGTGCTAGGAATAGGATTTTACTAGATCATATAATAACAACCATCCTTAGCACTTGAATACCAAAGGTGGTCGATGCCAGCTGCCCCCCTTCCCTCTCTCTCTTTGTGTCTCCTCTCAAATAGACTAAGGAAAACTCTTATTATTTCTCAATTTCTCCATATAAAACCTAATTTCTTGACCTAAATTTTTTCAACCTATTCTAAAAAAGCTTGCTCCAATTCTAAATTAATTACAATAATCATACTACAACTTTAGAGCTTGGACATGCAGATTAGCATGGATCAAGATGCATGGAGAGAGTTATGGCAGAACTCTTGAGCTTCAAGTGTTGAATAGCTCATGCAACCATAAAAATTACCTTGGCAACAATTTTATGAGCTCAGACTTTCATATTAAGTCCAAAGATTTCATCTTAACAAGTTAGTCTATTGGTTATAATCTTATACTAGATGGTTGAAAAATATGTTGGTGTAAAGATAACTAGTAGTTGACCCTCACTTATAGTCACAATCTTTTATGTTAATAAAAAAATTTAATTGCTAGTGTATATGGCCCAGTTTGAGTCCTCTTTTGATTTGAACTCTATAACAAATACTACAGATTCAATGGTCAAATTGGGATTGAGGGAATAATGTGGTTTTAGGCTATTTTGATCATGATTAACTTCTACTATGATTGATCAAAACTCAATAATGGGTGACTTCTATGACAGTTTCACATAGTTGAGGGGGTTATTGATGCATGACAAATGATTTGGTAAAAATTTTCTTTTTGATTGGAAGTAACGGTCAATGTGAAGAGATCTCACAAAGAGGAAATTTGATATGGTGCATGGGAGCATTGGGATAGTCCTGCAACACAATTTTAAAAATGTAATGGCATTAAAATGCCAATTGGTTAGGCCTCACCCATAAATTTAAACATCGGGTTAAGAAAGTTTGATCGTTAGTGTATTAAGTCTAATTCCAGTCCCCTTCTAATTTACTTTCCCTAGAAAACAATCATCTTCATATCATATATATATTTTCAATACCAGATATTCATCAACCACTATTGCTCTCTATCAAAAGTTCAACAGCCATCCCTAAAACCTTTTTTTTCCTTCATAACCCTTGATCTTCGTCATTATTTCATGCCCGTTCCAAGCCAAACTCCATGGTAAAAAAAAAATAAAAATCCATCAAATTCCGTGAATGATAATTGACAGGCTTAAGCTAACATAGAACAAATTAAAACTTTCACAAAGTCAATAACATGAAATTTTCGAATGGATTAATCAGGTTCTGCATACCTTCTCAATGGACGATTCAGGGGAGGGCGTGAGCCGAACGACAGAAGTTTCCCCCTTATCGGCAGCATGCTTGTATCCAAGCCGATATTCTCCATGGTTCCTGGAATTAATAAAGCGGTCGCCCGTAGAATTAGTGGAGGAGACGGCGGACGGATCGGATACGCTTTCATTGGGAGGATGAGGTGAGGAAGATGAGGATCGAAGGCAAGTGGTGGGAATTCGACGGGCACCGGAGGTATTTAAGAAGAGATGGCGGGATGGAGAATGAAGCGTAAAAGGGCAACAGACAGGCTGAATTCCAGGAGCGACAGCCATGACGCCTGCTCTCCGAGTTCTTTGAGCTCGACAGGAGATGTGTCGAGAGGGCTTTGGTTACCGCAGGCTTGAAGGGGCAGCACATATTTCTGTCGTCACCACACTCCAGTGTTCCTAGGGCTACACGGCTCTCGCTCGCCTGTCTCTGTCTGCAGCGACCACAAGGGAGAGATTTTTGTGCGAAATTTGACTAAAGATGCTCCGTGGTATCCGGAGATAGGAGAAGCAACATTTTTTTTTTATTTTTTATTTTTTTTTTTTTGGAAAATAGGAGAAATGATTTGTAGTTTTCCTAGTTTATTGAGTAAATATATATCTAAAATTTTATTTCAAATTTAAATTATACATTTTTATTTGCACCATTATAATAATCCTATATATTTGCATATCTAACATCTAAACTTCAATTTTTTATATACATATCATCTTAATTATATATGAAAATATATATTTCACTTTATGAAAATTAAAATTATGATCATATTGATGAAATATGAAAAAATTAGGTGATATAAATGTAAGAAAGTAGTGTATGTCTTTCAAACTGTTGACTTATATCTTTTCTCTAAGTTTCCCCTAGCATTTCGGGAGGTTTTCTCATTTTTCACTTTTTCTTGAAAATACTCTCCTCCTTTCTTCTCATTCTTTCTCTGTTGGTTTTTCTTCGTGGTTTTGGGGCTTTTGCCCTTTTTATCTTCTCCTCATGAATCATTTTTATCCTCTAATTTTGTCTTTTTTCTCATGCTCCCTTAGGACTAGTCCTGCTCTTAATTGGAAAAATCTAATATCTTCTAATTTTACTAGTTCTTTTCATTTTGTCTGTATTGTATTCTGCGAGTTTAGAAGAAAAAATTTTTTTTATCAAGTTATTTATGGATCTAAAATATGGATTCTAGCTCTTGTTGGATATGTCATTGGTAAGCCTCCTTTCTACGGAAATTTGCAAGTAGCAATTAGAAGAACATTAAAAGAAGTTGTAGATCTTCTTTCTCTTACTAAAAGTTTTTTCTGTTTAATTTTAATTGTGTTCAGGATTTTGACATGGTTTTAGTGGGTGGTCGCAGCTTATTAATGGTAGACCATTCTTTTTAAGAAAGTGGTCTCACAAGCTTAAACTTGTTAAAGAAGATTTCTAAAACATATTTATTTGTGTTAAATTTCTTAATTTGCCTCTGTGTTGTTCGAATGAAATCGACAAATCTAAGATTATTAGTAAAATTGGCATTCCTTTGGCTGTTGATTCTTTAACTTTCAAGTTTTTCTCGGCTTTCTTTTGCCAAAGTTAATATTCAGATAAATATTGACTCTTCTCCTCATGATTTCATTCTTCTTGATATTAAAGGGCATGAGCTTAAACTACATGTTGTTTATGAATGGAAACCAAACCTCTGTAAGGCTTGCAGTACTTTTGCTCATGATCGTTCATCTTGTACTAAGGTTGTTAATGGAGAATTAATAATAGAATTTATATTAATTAAAGATTTAAAACGATTAATAGTAGACCTCCTATTCCTGTTAAGATTTCTACTGTTGATGTTTCCTTTGCTCCTAATTTAAACATTTATGTTGATATATCTTCTAGTGGTTCTAATATTGTTAGAGAGAATGGTGAACTTCATCATACTAATCCTAATGGTGTTCCTAGTAGTGATAGTGATATGAATGTTCATACTTATGCTAATGTGTTGAATTTAGAAATCAAACCCATGAAATTTTTTTTTGCAACTATTTTCATTCATTTCTTTTTCTTATGTTTTATCAAAATATTCTTACTTTGAATGTTCATGGGTTTAGCAATAAAACTCATGTTGCTAATTGCAAAAAAGATTATTTATGAGAATCATGTTCATATGATTTGTCTTATTGAAACCAAGCTCTCCTTTTTTTTATTTATGATAATAACTTTCATAATATGTACAGACTTTTTAATAACAAAAGAGGAGTTCAAAACTTTTTAAATTTTTTATTTTTTTTTAAGTGTGCCTAACTCTGATAATTCTAAAAATAAGTGTATTTGGATTAAATGAAACTCAGATGTTCTTTCATTTGCCGCTTTAGATATCAATTCACAAAACATTTATAGGCATGTTTCTTTCTCTTCTAGTGTCAAATTTCTTTCTCTATATGTTGAATGATCTTCATATTTATATATGAAAATCATGCAAACTAGTTTGGTAGTCATTGAACGTTGTTTTATGTAACTTAAGATTCATATGCATGAGAAATGGTCCCATAAAAAATTTTTCAACGAATCATTATTTTTTAAAAAATAGACGTCACCATTGTGTTCATATCATTGAAATCTTTCAAATGAGTCCCTTCACGCTCAATTTCGACTCTATTTAGGTACCTTTTAAGCAAACAATAATAAGGAGCAATGATAATTTTGATTAAAATAATAATAATTTGACCATAAATTAATCAAACTGGCTTCAAATCAACTACAAACTTTAATGAAATTTGTTCTAAACTAAAAAATATACCATTTGGATTAATAAAATAGAATGAAAATTTTTTGATCAAAATTGACTATACTCTCCCATAGGTTAGGACCCACTTTGACCAGACATATCTCTCTAAGTTGAATTAGCCAAAACCAAATGGACTATTCAAATTTTTTAATTTTTCTCTACCAAATGGGCCCACGTAAAGTTTTTTATCATAACCACCTTCAAACTTCAAATGATCATATCTTGAGCTAGAGAACTTTATTTTTGAAACGGTTTAGATCGTTGGAGTTCTTATTTTGTCATTTTCAAATGATATATTATTTCAAAAAAATTTTATTGTCCTTACTTAGTTTACAGAAAAGCCATTTTCTTTGGTCTTAATTTACTAATGCCACCAAATTTTAGTCTTTCATTTGTTCTCTCATTATCCTTGTGCCAACTCATCAATCTTGATGCTTTAATCCTATTGGTCTAAAGCTTCCTAGCCAAAATTCTCATATTTCTTTCCATTTTATTTGAATCCTAACCTAACATTTCAAAATCCAATTACCCCTGCTTAATATTCTTAGTTGCCCCTTTCTTAATGTCAACATTTTCCCCCATTTCTCTCACCCATTATTTCCATAACCTGTCGAAAACCTCCCCAATAACCAACATTCTCTCCCAAATTCATTTCCCTACTTCCTCTTTCAGTCTCACGCCATTCTCCTCCCCTCTCTGTCTCTTCTCCAATCCCTCTCATTCCAACCAAGAAAATTGAAACATTGCAAAGGCTAAAGTCGAGACCTCCTTATAAGTTCTCCTTTAATTTACAAATCCAAACTAAATCAAATTTAGGGAGAAAGCAAGAATAAATGAAGAACCTCAACCAAAGCAAGGAATTCACTTCCGACCAATTTAAGTGAGACCCACGCGAGACACGGCGAATAGCATTCGTCAATCAGATGGGAGTCGTTCAACAAGCAAAATGGTTACCGACCTTCACCTAAGTGAGAGGTAAAGTCTAGAGGGACGATCCCAGCAGCGCGCCTCTCGACACGCACCAAAGAATTGCAAGTTCACGTAAAAAATGAATCAAATTCAGGTTTCGTTGAATCTTGGTTTGTGATTGATCCTTTTAAAAATTGATTTTAGTTTTAATTTAATGGACGTGTATATAAGTGTAGTTTATGTGAATTGTGGTGTATTTGTATGTGATGTTTGTGTGTGTTGTGTGAATTGTGGTGTTTTTGTGTGTGTTGTGTCAAAGAACAAAAACCTCTAAATCCAAAAGGTCTTCCTAAGGCATTCACAATCCTTATAGAAACTCTACTTGGCTTCAATATATTGGTTCCAATCGACTCAACTACATGTTAAGGATTTGAAACCACTCATATAAAACTACAAGGAGTCAAGAAGTAGTTCAAATTTTCTAAGTGGTGTGGGTCCCAATACTAGTCCTCTAGAAGAGTCAATAGGGAAGTCTTATGACTAAATCATATGCTCTATAGAAAGGAAGAGACACCAAAAAGGTTAATTGGGGTTGAGGGGGCCTTAGTTGAGGCTAAGGATCAATTTAGGTTGACGCCTCTCCTATTGTGAATTCAGAAATGATTGTGGCCCCTAGGATTCACATGGAGGTTTCTAAGGTTTTGGGACCTAGGACATGTCTTACCCATGGGAGGAGGTGGATTGGGCCTATTACCAAGCCAAAACTCTAAACCAACTCAACTAGAGGGTTGAAGACTTGGGCTTGTCCTGATGAGGCCCAAGGGAGCAGAAGTAGACCCTCACAAAAAGTGAGGTCAACACATACTTATACTTTTAATTGCATGATTACTAAACAAAATTCTTTTTACAAGCTCATATTGTTGCTCATTGTTTATGGCTTGAAAGTAATAATAAAATTATCTTGGGTACTAGTTCTCCTATTGATGATGTCCGGCAGAAATCTAAGAAGTGGAATAAGAATGATGATATTTCTATCAGCATCAATTTATATGAATTTGTTATTCCTTAACTTTCATTACTATGCTATGTTAGGATGATTATCAGTGAGATATTTTTGGAATACAACAAGTTACTTGTCCCTCTTGATTAGTATTCCCCTACCCTTTATTACACTATAAAATCCAAATCATTCCTGTCATTGTTCATACCCCTTTATTTGCACTGGTTTGTTCTTTGGCAAACTGGGCATTTTTTGTTTCATGGAACTATAGATGCTTTGATGGGGTTCCTATCAAAAACTTGGCCAACAATCTCATTTATTTGATTATAAATACATCATCACTTCTGTAGTTCAAAAATACAATATGAGTGTTAGATTTTATGAATGATAATGTTCTGGTGCTATGCATGTAATTGTCCCTACTTAAATTAGTCTGTTTTGAATACCAATTTAAAAAAAATCTATTTTTGAAATTTCACTATAATGACATATGGCTAAAGCAATACAAAATGTTCATTAGTTCCCTTCATCTCCTCCAACACTCTCAAACACCACTACGTCTTCTGCTGCACTACTAGAACTGAGAAGCAACGGTCGAACTCAAGCGAAGCCATGACATCCCCTATCACACCAAGCTCTGGATTCTCGCACCATTCCTCCAGCCTCTCCAGCACCGGCGACCGCCATCCAAACCGCAGGCCCACCACCACGAAATCGTAGCCCCCGCAGCCGACTTCCCGGATAACACATATGGCATGCTCCATGTCCTCCACAACTATCTCTTGAACCGTGACTCTCTCATTTCCAGCGTTTTCCAGCTGAAACACCGCCATTACCTCGTCATCAAGCAAAGCCTGCGTTTTGTTCTGCACCTCCTCTGATGCGGCGAAGAATCGGGTCACGGTGAGGTTGACGCCGGAGTGCCGGGCCATTTGGGAGGCGTATGCGAGAGCCTCTCGGGAGTCCGGACCGCTCCAGAAGAGCACTCCGATATGCTGTTGGAATTTGGATGGGGAGTTGAACAACGGTTCCTGGAGGCCCTGGTGGACGAGCAGGCCGACAGAGCAGGGGGCCTGCGCATTTCATCAAACACCTTGGTGTCAACTTCTGTTAAAAAATTATTAAAAATAAAAATTGATCGCCCTAATCATGCAATATAAATTTGGCCTCACTCAATTTAAATCATTAATAATAATTTGAGATTATTTATATTTTTAATTTAGTAACTATAGTTAAAAAAAGTTAAAATTCTTTTTTAAAAAATTTAACAATCCATCACTCATTTTTTTCATTCAGCATCAAACACCTTTTCGAAAATTATTATATCAGGACTTCGCATGCAGAGCTGTCTGCGGAGTCCAATCTAAAACTAACACGTGAAAAGCTGGGGCCACCTCCATAAAAAATTTAAAAAAGAATGAAAACGCGCGACCCGACCCGATCGTGCTTTCAAGTTATTCTGAATTTTTTCTGCGTTATTCATGTGTTATTGATGTATTATTGAGTTGATTTTAAGATATTATTGTTTAAACAATAATATCAATAACACATTAATAATGCGGAAAATATCACTTCAATAACACATAAATAACACACCAATAACACATTAAGAACGTGCGACCCAACTCGACCGTATTATAGGAATATTTCTTTCGCGTTATTCTGAATATTTTTCTCTTTATTCATGTTTTATTGATGTGTTATTAAGATGTTATTCATGAATAACACACCAATAATAAATTAAAAACACAAAAAATATTTTTTGGCATAAATAATACCTCAATAAATTATTCATGAATAACACACCAATAACAAATTAAAAACACAAAAAAATATTTTTTGGCATAAATAATACCTCAATAACATACAAATAACACATGAATAACGTAAAAAATATTCACAATAACGCGAGGGAATATTTGGTCGGGCCGGGTCGCGCATTTAAGTCTTATTTTCATTTTTTATGTAGGTGAATTATAATTTTCACGTGTTAGTTTGAGACTGAACTCCATGCCAAAATACTGACGTAATCATTTTTCTGCTTTTGGCTCCATATATACCTGGGCGAGAATTTTGGGGATTGCGCTGCGCAGAGCATAGTCTTCAACATGTCCGCTCCCGGTTGAGGTATTATTTATGCCAAAAAATATTTTTTGTGTTTTTAATTTATTATTGGTGTGTTATTCATGAATAACATCTTAATAACACATCAATAAAACATGAATAAAGAGAAAAATATTCAGAATAACGCGAAAGAAATATTCCTATAATACGGTCGAGTTGGGTCGCACGTTCTTAATGTGTTATTGGTGTGTTATTTATGTGTTATTGAAGTGATATTTTCCGCATTATTAATGTGTTATTGATATTATTGTTTAAACAATAATATCAATAACACATTAATAATGCGGAAAATATCACTTCAATAACACATAAATAACACACCAATAACACATTAAGAACGTGCGACCCAACTCGACCGTATTATAGGAATATTTCTTTCGCGTTATTCTGAATATTTTTCTCTTTATTCATGTTTTATTGATGTGTTATTAAGATGTTATTCATGAATAACACACCAATAATAAATTAAAAACACAAAAAATATTTTTTGGCATAAATAATACCTCAATAACATACAAATAACACATGAATAACGTAAAAAATATTCACAATAACGCGAGGGAATATTTGGTCGGGCCGGGTCGCGCATTTAAGTCTTATTTTCATTTTTTATGTAGGTGAATCATAATTTTCACGTGTTAGTTTGAGACTGAACTCCACAAGCAGCTCTACGTGCCAAAATACTGAGGTAATAATTTTTCTGCTTTTGGCTCCATATATACCTGGGCGAGAATTTTGGGGATTGCGCTGCGCAGAGCATAGTCTTCAACATGTCCGCTCCCGCCATAGATTTTACTCCTCCTGGTCACCGGGACGATAACCAAAGCAACATTCTCCTGCGCGGCAAGCGCGCAGATTTCCTGACACATGTTATGAGAAGGGGAGATGGATGTGTATGGCCGAACTTCGATCAGGCCATCCTTGCTCTTCTCATAGTGCGTAAAGGCGTTGTGGAGGCGGTCCATGTTTTTAGGATTAAGGAAGCCCTTACTGTTGCTGTGAGCGATGAGTATGGAGTCGGCGCGGCCGGGCTGCTCATCGAGGTGGAGAACGCAGGCTAAGAGAGGCGCCGGAGCTGGAGGAGATGCAGGGGAGGAGGATTCGAGTAAGTTGATGATGCAGGGGATGGGGTCATCGTTCTGTACGCAGGCGAGGAGGCGGAGCTGTGAGTTGGGTTTGAGGTGCTGGATGGTCCGGCGGTTTGAATGGCGGCGTTCAGGTAAGGGCTGGTAGAGCTTCTGCACAGTCGGTGTCACGATTACGGTGACCAGAAGGTAGGAGAAGATCACAATTGAGAAGCTTTCATCTTCCAGTAGCTGCACGGGAAAAAATGTTACATTAGTACTTAGTTATGTTCGGATTGAAATATTCAATTGTGTTACAAGAATATTACATTCGTATTATTTCAAAAACAATATGTTATTCGAGTATTATATAATATTATTTGATTATTTTGCACTCACTTATCATAAAAATATATAGGTAGAAAAATATTATATCAGGACTCCTAATGTAGAGCTACGTTCGGATTGAAATATTCGGCTGTGTTACAGGGGTGTTACAGGAATATTTTATCTGCGTTATTTGTGAAAACGATGTGTTATTTGATTATTTTGTGATGTTATTGAAATATCGATGTGTTATTTGATTATTTTGCGATGTTATTGAAATATTATCTTTGGCCCAAATCAAATAACACAATGGAATATTCCAATAACACTGTAAAATAATCGAATAACATCCTATAATGCTCGAATAACACATCATTTTTTTATAAATAACGCAAATGGAATATTCCCGTAACACAGCCGAATATTTCAATCCGAACGTAGCTCTATGTTAAGAGTCACGATGTAATGTTTTCGGCGCGAAGGGGAAACAATTTTGGCTGAATTTAGAATCAGACATTATATAACATAAAATATTAATTTATATAAAAATATTAATGTATATACTTTTGATACGTTAGAATATATTAATTGATGATGCGTAATAGTAATATTGGACTAATAACAGGGTATATTATTCATATAGTGATTATGAATGATCTAAAATTAAATGCATACGTGATGATGGTAGATAGGGGAAAAATGATCTCTAACTACATATTTTTATGATAAGTGAGTAATTATGAGACGCGTGCAAATAAAATTCATGAGAATTTTGCATTAAATTACTTAATTGTTTGCATAAAATTAGAAAGTTTTTTAAGGAATTAAAAAAGGTTCTGGAATATTTTTTTATTTTTTTCCCAGATATTCAACTAAAGGAATTTTTTTTTTCTCAAAGAGATTCTAAAAGTGGTAACAAATAACAGTGGAAAAATAGATACATCAGGTAACTACGCATCCCGTCAAAATTGATGCGACAAAATTTAATAGCAAAGAGAACTTTGACATGTGACGTGTGAGGTGATTGATGTGTTGTGTTCTCGAAATCTGAAAGAAGTCTTGGATAGCGAGAAATGTCTTGAAGAGATGTTAGAGATAGATTAATTGAAGATGAACTGAAATGCTTGTAGCTCAATACAAAATTGCTTGAACAGGAAATCAAATATGGAGTGATGATGGAGACTTCTGTAGGGATTGTGGAGGCTGCTCATGAGGAGCGTGAAAAATTATCTCTATATGAAGTGCTCTTTATAGATTCCGGATGAGATAGAGGTTTGATATTGATAATCAATTGAACAACTTCACAAAGCTTTTGAGAGATCTGTTAAATTTGGATGAGAATGTAGAAGATGATGATAAAAAACTTTTTCTTTTGAATTTGCTCCAAGATAAGTACCAAAATTTTGCGATAACACTCATTCATGGGAAGGAGGTCTTAAATTATGACGAAGTGATTGGGGCAATGTTGTATCACAAGTTCCGTCGAAGGGACAAGGAGTCCACAAAGAGGAAATCAACCGAGACACTAACACTCCAACGTGACAGATCTGAGAAGAAGAAGAAGAATTTGGTAAAGAAATGTGGTTGTAGTGACATTTCTTAAAAGTGAGGCATGTCTCATGGGTGCAGTCTCAGGGAAAATTAGTGTGCTTACTGTTTAGAGATTGGTCATTGAAAGAAAAACTGTCTAAAGCTGAATGAGAAGGGAAAGAAAGTTACATCTGATGTGAAAGTCAATTTTAGTGTGGAAAGAAGTGAAGAGGCAGATTCAGATATATCATTATCTACAGTTTTTCACAGTTTGTTTACAGATGATTCGTGTTAAATTCTGATACTGGTGCTACCTATCATATTTATTTTTATCGATGATGATTCTGTACGTACAAGGAGCTAGATAGTAGTGTAGTGACTATGGACAACGATCAAGTTTATCATACAATTGTTGTAGGGAGTATCTTTTTCAGGATACATGAAAGTGTTGTTAGGGAGCTGAATGATGTTAAATATGTTTCAAATATCATGAAGAATTTACTGTCAGTTGGGGCTTTAGAGTCCAAGGGATACAAGGTAGTTATTAAGGTAGGAGTTCTGAGGATATGTCATGAAGTAATGTTTTTTGTGAAGCGAGTTTGTCATCACAATTTTTACTATCTTAAGAGTAGTACAGTGACTAGAATGGTTGTTGCTACTAATAATTATTGTAACACCACTATGTCTTGGCATAAGCAGCTAGCTCAAGCTTGAGAGGCTTCACTTCATGCTTTGATGAAGAAATGATTGATCAAAAGAGCGAGCATCTGTAAGCTCGATTTCTGTGAACATTATTTGTTTGACCAAAAAAATATGTTTATCATTTAGTATTGTCACGCACAACACAAAAGATATTTTAGACTATATTCACATATATGTTTGGGGCCAGATAAAGACAACATCAATCAACAAGAAAAGATACTTTGTATCTTTTTTTGATGATTACTCTAAGTATGCTCAGGTGTACACCGTGAAACACAAAAACAAAGTGTTGGAGATTTTCATAAATGGGAAGAAGTGGATTTAGCCTGGTAAAAAGATGTGGTGTATTAGATTCATATTAATCTTACAAGAGTGCAAGAGAGCTGGGATAGAACATCACTTCACTATTAGAGAGACACCACAGTAGAATGAAGTGACTAAGAGGATGAATCAGGCTTTGGTGGAGAAGGTTTTGTGTATGTTATCTAATGTTGTGTTTGATAGAATCTATTGAGTCGATGCCATAAAATATGATTGTCACTTGGTGAACTGCTTACCTTCTGCAGCTATTAGGAGTAAGACTCCAAAGGAGATGTGGTCACAGCATCCTGCTAGAGATTATGAATATATGAGAGTGTTTAGGTGTCAAAATTACCACCACGCTTAGCTGCAGAATAATCTCTAGCAGGATCTTCAAGTTGCATGATTGGTCAGAAAAGGAAGGTTATTATTAGCAGGAAAATTACATTTGATGAAACAAGATTGTTAAAAAGAGAGACCCAAAGCAGGTGAAGAGTTCTTTTGGGACCACAAATATTCAACAATAATTGGAGTTTGATGCAACTCCATTTGTTTCATAGAGTTCATCCACTCCAACTCAAATATCTGATCCAATTGCAGCTCAAAAGGCATCTGTTGATAGTGCTCAGGAGAAAGTGAAAGAAGATGTTGAAGATCAGATTCTTGCTTAGGAATTTATTGCTAAAAGCAAGACTAGTCACTAGAATGTCCCAAAATCAGCTTGGTTGAGGGATCACATTACATTTGAACTTTTAGCCATAGAGGCACAAAATTCTCGTCACTATAAAGACCATAGAGACACAAATTTCTCGTCACTATAAAGAAGTGGTGGAGAGCCCAGACTGTGATATTTGGAGAGCAGCAGCAGATGAAGAGATGAATGGAATTTCATCGGAAGAATGGTACATGAAGGATTGTGAAGCTTCCTCCACGAAGGAAAGTCATTAGGTGCAAATAAGTGTATGCAAAGAAAGAAGGATCTCATGGAGCTGAAGCACAGTACAAGATAAAATTAGTGGTAGAAGACTTTGCACAATGAGAAAGGACTAATTATGATGAACTGTTCTTCTCTATGGTCAAACATTCGTCAATTTGTGTTCTCTTAGCACTTGTAGTATAATATCATCTAATCTTAGAACAAGTTGATGTGAAGACTGCATTCCTACACGTAAACGTGCAAGAGGTGATCTATATATTGCAGCTGTCTGGTTTGTAAACTGAACAAGTCTTTGTAAGAGTTGAAGCAATCACCATGATAGTGACATACAAATTTTGATCAGTTCATAACGGGGCGGGAGTACACAAGGAGCCAATATGTTTATTGTGTATATTTCAAGAAGTTGGCCAATGACAAGTTCATTTAATTGTTTCTATATGTTGAATACTACTACTAGTTAGATTGAGTTTTATAGGATGAAAAATAAACTATTAAAATATTTTGAAATAAAAGAGTTTGGTGAAGCTCACAAATTTCTTGGCATGAAGATTCTTAAGAACAATTTAGCTAAAAATGTTTGACTTTTGCAATAAGCTTATGTTTGAAAGGTGTCAAAGAAATTTGAGGTTGAGGACTCGAGCAAGGTGGTGAGTCTACCAATTGCATCTAACTTTCAGTTGAGCTCAGATCAATGTTCTTAAGATGATCAGGAGATGAAAGATATGTGATCAGTTTCTTATACTAGTGCATTGGGCAGTCTGATGTATGTCACGGTTTATACTAGATCAGACATTGCACAAGTAGTTGTTGTTATGAGCAGGTTCATGCATGATCTAGGGAAGAGTCATTGACAGGCTGTGAAGAACATTCTGAGATATCTGAAGGGTACAGTTGATGTTGGCTTTATGTTTCAAAGACAATTATCCAGTGTAGATTGTGTGTAGGCTACGCTGACTCACTCTATGCACATGATATGTGTAGGTGAAGATCTACAACTAGTTATTTATTCATATTAACAGGAGTTCCATTCTGTTGTAGTTCGACTCTTCAGTCTACTATTATTTTGTTTACTACGAAGGCTGAGTACATGACAATCACAGTGGCGATGAAGGAAGCATATGATGAATGGTTTACTGGATGACTTGATAGTTGATCAGAAGTCTCTCACGGTGTTATGTGATAGTCAAAGTGAGATATTCTAGGCTATAAATAATGTTCATCATGCTTATACCAAACACATTGATGAAATATACCACTTTGTTCATGATTTGATTGAAGAAGGCAAGGTTAAATATAAAGTAGAATTTGACGATCATGCTCACAAAGGTGTTGACAGTTTCGAAGTTGCGAGCAGTTGAAAAATTGAATGTGAATGATTAAATTTATTCTCAAGGATGAATCAATGATCAAAGTTAAAGTTTATAGATTTAAGGATTTTAAGAGCGAGCGTTGCAAACTCTACTTGAAACATGCTTATGATTGTAGCAATTGGAATCGAGACAATTGTCTAAATAGATTTATTTTATAGACCGTTGAATGCCTTGCAAATTTGAGCTTTATGATGTGTATAGGAAGATTTTTTATTGCCATATATTATATTTTACTAGTACTAATTCCTAACTTAAATAGGCTAACCCGATTTTATATAAAGTATCTACAACAATGTGAACTCTTATGCATTTGAGATATTATCAATTTTGGCCTAATAACATTATGATTTTATCTCATTGGTGTAGCTTCCCGATACATTGCTCATTTTAAGTGCTCCCACTAGAGCACACTTAACTTTTAATTTTATGTTAAAACTCCAACCATTACATAAAGAAATACCTTGAAGTTTAAGAGTTCAATTCGTTCTACTTAAGGGGCATCACAGTTTTCTCCACTTAAGTAATTCATGATGTCATCGTTAGTTTTCTTAACTTATAATCATCCACCAGACATATATCATTCTATAGGCAGTAGCCCTTATAGATTCAAGAGATAGTTTCTACCAAGTAGTAATTTATGTCATTTAGGACTTGGGAAGTGTCTCTCATGATGTAACATTTTGTTCAATGAAATTTAGTTCCTATATTCACACTGAGGTAACACTGATATCATTTATAACGACTCAAATTTTTATATATGGAAATATTGTCTAGTTCGGTTTAATGACCTCACCATTTTGTTCAATTGATATCTAGAAGGTCAGCCATCTCAAAATTCCTCTCTCACAAGAACACTTACTTTATAGTGTTTATGATGAAATTACAATCGTTATGCCAAAAGATGTCTCAATGAACTTCATCCTACTTAAAGAGCTTCACATTTTCTACAATTAGATTAACTAAATCAAAATAAATTTTGAATGACTAAAGGTAATTTTGACCCATTCAATGATACAATAATTTAAACATGGTTGCTCCATCATAGAACTTATAAAAAACCTTACTATTATATATAATGTGCCCTTTAGAACAAAAGAGAAAGACATACGTACCGACTGAACTCTGTATTTGTAATAAGTGATTAGATTCACCAAGCCTCTGATGTTGAAGATGAGCCCCAATATAAAAGCCTGGCGCGCCGGCACCTTACAAAAATACACCGCCGGCACAAACGTCCACACAAACTTAGCCACATACACCAATCCCAGCAGACACATCAGCACCATCCACGACCTCCAATGCACCAATGCCGCCAGGCTCACGTACCTCCCCGCATTAGCATAAAACAAAGGCAACATGATCTCGTTGGACACCAACTCAATCGTCTCCACCAGCGCCGCGCCCAGCGGCGTCCCCTCCGGTATCACCAACCCCAACGCCACCACCCCGTTTATATTCGTCGCCCCAATCATCTCGCTCAACACAGCCACCCCCAACATGCACATCAACACCGCAAATACCTGGAATTCTCCCACCCGCTGCCCCTTCGGCGTCCGCCTCACGATCCACAGCATCCACCGCCTGAACGGGAAGACGATGAGCAACACCAAGATGAGCATGGAAAACACCATCTTGAAAGCCTTGTCCAGCCCTCCCCTGTCCTGGCTCATGAAGATGAAGAGCAACCATCCGACGCTGGTGTTGATCAATGAGGCGGATAATGCTAGGCGGCCGAGCTCGGTGTTTAGGAGTTGGAGTTCGGTGAGGGCGTCGGCGATGACGGGGAAGTTGGTGATGCTGAGAGGGGCGACGAGGAAGATGATGAAGTTGCTCTGTGCGATGGCAGAGGGGATGTGGGAGCGGAGGGGTATGGCGGTGAGGATCATGAGGATCATGGGGAGGATGCTGTTGCATAAACCGATGATGACAGTCCGGCGGCCGGATTGGGCGACGATGGCGGGGTCCATCTTGACGCTGACGAGGAAGCAGTAGAGCATGATGCCGGCGGCGGAGAGGGTGTGGCTTATCATCATCTCGCGGTCAGAGAATAGGAGGGCGCTGTAGCCGGGCAGTAGGCGTCCCAGGAATTCGGGACCGAGCAGGAAGCCGGCCTGAAAATTGTTGCAGGTCGGGTTGGGTGAATTAGAATTCATTAATTCTGAAAGTAATAAATGCGGTTGAATCGGAATTTCCTTTTTTTTCAGTTGCATTGCGTGCGGTCTTGAGATTATTCTGCTGAAGTTTTGATCTTTCAGAATCAGAATGATTTTATAATTTTTGGTATGTTTTTTAGGTAATCATCTCAAATGTGTTCAACTGCATTTTTTTTTTTTTTTGAATTTTTGGGCTCCAGATTCAAATAATTCTTATCTATGAAGATAAAATTAAAATTTTATGTACAAAATTGAATTTTTGCAGTATTTCAATCATCTTATCCTGAATATCTCGCAGAGTAAAAATTATTAGATGCGACGGGACCACCCAATGAGAGGAGAGAGGGAACATCTCTCAGAGTAAAAAATACTAGATGCGACGGGACCACCCAATGAGAGGAGAGAGGGGGCCGGAGAGAGAGGGGCGGGGCCGGAGAGAGAGGGTCTGGCCCCTCTCTCCTCCTATTGGTGCCGACGCTGCACCTAATAATTTTTTCTGAGGATATTTAGTTGCAACTTAGATTTAAGCTAAATAGGATATAGTAAATCCGATAAATTCAGATTTATAAGATTTGGAGGTATTAAATTAATAATTAAGTGTGATTCAGTTATCACTAAATCCCCTTAAACTTTCTAATGTATTTAGCAAACTAGGTGCCTTCTTAAATCCCTTAAATTCATCTCTCTATCAAATTTACTAAAATCCTGATTAACCTTATAGTGTCCAAAATGTTGGATCTATGTATCGCATGTGTTTTCATATTTGACTTGATTCATGTTAAATACACCTAAATCCAACCTTAAATCCTGCCCCCCCTCCAAGTGGGAAAATATTTGCGTACATAAGACGTATGCAGCGATGCGTACGTCCAGCGTACGTCCAGGTACGTCCAGGAGTTATTCAGGGGGTACAGGAGGGTTATATCGGGGTTATACCCCTCTGTAACCCCACTGTAATCTCTTTGTAAACTATCTGTATCTTACAAATGAGTTACGCGCTTCTGTAGTTTCATGAGTACAAATAAGTTATACGGAGGTTACACAAGGAAATTACACGGAGGTTACAAGGGGTATAACCCCCCGTACCCCCTGAATAACCCCCCTTACCCCCTGAATAACCCCTGACGTACACAGTGTTAAGTACATCTTATGCAAGCAAATATTTTCCCTCAAAGTGTGTTTATTACTTATTTATCTTCATCACCACTGCAGAGTAAACCGGGAGCTAAACATAATAAAATAAAGATGACAATACGAAGATGTCGCCGATGATGCGCAGCTGCTTGAAGGGGCGGAAGAGGAAGTTGAGGACGCGAGAAGTGGACGCAATAATGACGATCTGAGTCAGCAGGATCGGGAAGGAGAAATTGTAGGGCTCTCCAGAGAAGACTCCGAACGAATACCACCTGAAGTCTTGTTCTCTCGGCCAGGTAGAACAAGCCACCTCTCTGTTCTGGAAATGAATGCCATCAGGAGCTGAACCACCCCTTCCATTCATGGCGACGCCGGCAGCTTGGGACAACCTCCGAGGACGAAAAGCGTGTTGTGAAAAAAAAATCAGGCTTTTGTTTCGATTACAACCATTCCAAGTGATCAAATTTGCTTTTTCTTAAGAAAAAAATGTCATGTTCTGCAGAGAGGATCAGGTAGAGAAGATAGTGGTTGTAGATGTTTCCTTAATGAGCTAGTTGTTATGAAATGTGTTATTTTGGATGAGTTTGGGTACATATTTCAGGATTTGTTCAAGGAAAATTTACATCCATACCACATAATTTTATGTATTTATATATATATATAAGTAATAAAATTAATAAATTTGTATTATTTAGTTTAATCATTTAGAAATTTTGTCGCCCCCAATCATTCAAAGTGATCAAATCTGTTGCTGCCAAAAAAAGAGTGCAATGCTCTCCAGATAGGATCCGGTAAAGAAGACAGTGGTTGTAGAAGAGTGGTTATGAAATGCGTTATTTTGGAGCAGTTTGGGGTAGTTGTTCATGATTTTTTAAAGGAGAGTTTACATGCATACCACATAATTTATATGTGTTTATGTAGGGCTGTCAAAAAAAAAAAGCTCGTTATTTGCGAACAGTTCGTGTTCAATTCGTTCGATAGGTGAATGAGACCAACGTGAACAAATTTTTTTCTTTCGATTAGTTAAACGATCCAAACACGAACAGTGATGCGTTCGTTCGTGTTTGAATCGTTATTGTTTGAAATATAAAATAATTTAAAATAATTTAAAATAAAAAATTTATGATATTTTAAAAAATTAAATTTTATAAATTATAATATATAATAAATTAATAATAATAATATATTAATAAACTATATTAGTAATATACTAATATAGATATTATATATTTATATAATATAAGTTATATAATTAATATAATATATTAATTCTATATATTAATATTAGGGATGTCAAACTAGCTCGCCGTTCGCGAACAACTCATGTTGTTTAGTTCAAACAAACTAAATTTCAAACGAACCGAACATAAACACAAGCTCTGTTCGTTTACACCCCTACGTTTATGTATCTAAAATTTTGATCTTTACATTTAAATATCTTGATGTCATGAACCAATGCTGGAAAATTTTTATTTCACTCTTAAATAGATATTGATGGAGGAATTTTTTATATGATGTTAGAGATTTGAATGGTATGCATGTAAATATGAGAGTTTAGGTGCTAGCTTTGTAAATACATGAGAATTGTGGGCTATATTTTAGATTTCTATATATAAGTAATAAAATTAATAATTTTTTATTTTTAGTTTAATGTTTGCAGTATTTTAATGATTTTATAGTGAATATCTCAATAATACAAATAAACCTCACATTTTTTTAGGTCAAAGTGTGTTTATTGCTTGTTTATGGTCTTCATCACTATATATGATAATCACTACAGAATTTATCTTGACAAATCCAACGTTAATCGAAGGAAAATCTAACGCCAAATGGGATTTGTGACGGATTTGCATCTGAAATAATTTGTCGTTAAATTAAGGAATCAATCTAGGTCAAACCAAAATAAAGACGAGAGACTCTCATCAGACACAGGTGGAGCGTCTGCAACCCCCACGCCTTTGGTCTGAAAAGGACTGTCTGTGCCCTTATCCACTAATAACAAACCTTCAGAGGTTCGTCGAGTGTCTTTGCTCTATTGACCAATAGACTTAAGTGATGCACAAGTGGGAGAAATGTTTGGACCTTCATCCGACTTTTGATGAACTATAGGAACATCATCACACACTTCATCCTCATCATCGTCCTTGCATATGCTCAAAGGTCCCTTCTTGAAAGCCAACTACTTGACTTGCGTCTTCTGGGTAGGCTTGTTGCCCTCAAGATTTTTCCCTAGTTTGTTGACTGCACCTTTATCCACTAGCAACACACCTTCAGAGGTTCGTTGAGTGTCATTGCTCTATTGACCAACAGACTTAAGTGATGCACAAGTGGGAGAAATGTTTGGACCTTCATCTGACTTTTGATGAACTATAGGAAGATCATTACAGACTTCATCCTCATCATCGTCTTTGCATATGCCCAAAGGTCCCTTCGTGAAAGCCAGCTACTTGAATTGCGTCTTTTGGGTAAGCTTGTTGCCCTAAAGATTTTTCCCTTGGTTGTTGACTGCTCCACCCTCAGGATGATTAAATTTCATGGGAATATTCTGTGGACAGGTTATATCAGCCGAATGTCCGGAAGTCTAAAAGCCTTCATTAGGATGTCATCAGATAGATCTCCAGACTGAAGCTTTTTTCAACTCGTCATCAGAGCATCCTCTACCAAGAACGACTAAAGGCTTGGACAGAAGAAAAATGTGGAAGCAAGGGTCATCAGTGATGACCTATTTATAAAATGACAACACATGAAAAACTAGGGAGTTTGAATATTAAATACAGATCATAATGTAAATAAATCAAATGTGGAATTTAGCGCTGCATTTAATTTTCCTATTTTTATTGTAATTGTCACTTTTAAAAGCAAGAAAATTGGGGAACAAAATACAAATGAGAAAACCTTGACAATACGATTCTCAAGGAAAAATGAAAACACACGACAAGTAAAGTGAGACCCATGGTCAAGTCATATAAGAGACTAGTCAACATTGATTCTAATCCAAAAATAAAAATCTCAAAGATCGTAACAAATTAATCGCATCAGTTGATAAGCTGGTTGACACACACAGAAGAATGAAGAATCAATTCACATCTGATCAAACGAAAGATGGCTCTATGAGGAGCAGAACGAAGAACACACCTTCAGAGGTTCGTCGAGTGTCATTGCTCTATTGACCAACATACTAAAGTGATACACAAGTGGGAGACATGTTTGGACCTTCATCCGACTTTTGATGAACTATAGGAAGATCATCACAGACTTCATCCTCATCATCGTCCTTGCATATGCCCAAAGGTCCCTTCTTGAAAGCCAGCTACTTGAATTGCGTCTTTTGGGTAAGCTTGTTGGCCTCAAGATATTTCCCTTGGTTGTTGACTGCTCCACCCTCAGGATGATTAAATTTCATGGGAATATTCTGTGGACAGGTTATATCAGCCGAATGTCCGGAAGTCTAAAAGCCTTCATTAGGATGTCATCAGATAGATCTCCAGACCGAAGCTTTTTTCCACTCGCCATCAGGGCATCCTCTACCAAGAACAACTAAAGGCTTGGACAGAAGAAAAATGTGAAAGCAAGGGTCATCAGTGTTGACCTATTTATAAAATGACAACACATGAAAAACTAGGGAGTTTGAATATTAAATACAGATCATAATGTAAATGAATCAAATGTGGAATTTAGCGCTGCATTTAATTTTCCTATTTTTATTGTAATTGTTACTTTTAAAAGCAAGAAAATTGGGGAACAAAATACAAATGAGAAAACCTTGACAATACGATTCTCAAGGAAAAATGAAAAAACACGACAAGTAAAGTGAGACCCATGGTCAAGTCATATAAGAGACTAGTCAACATTGATTCCAATCCAAAAATAAAAATCTCAAAGATCATAACAAATTAATCGCATCAGTTGATAAGATGGTTGACACACACGGAAGAATGAAGAATCAGTTCACATCTGACCAAACGAAAGATGGCTCTATGAGGAGCCGAACGAATAATGACTCTCCAACCGGATGAACGAAGCGCGACTCACCATCATATGAAAAAAGTGGATCATATGTCAAAGTGATTCCATGGATGAGTTTAGTCTAAAGGTCTCTATGTCTCCCCTTGTGATTTAGACCGCTATCACCAAGCAAATGACCGTGAACTAGAGATTGGATGAAATCACGATAGACCAACAAATTATTAATGTTACATGTTTAATTATTTGTGTATTGTACAACTGACCATGATACCCCTAAGCCCATTTGTATAGAAAGGGTGACTTGCCATCATAGAAAGGATGACACTGCAGCCGGGTGAACAAAGGATGAATCACTATCATACAAACCAAAAAGGTGCAGCATATGTCAAAGTGATTCCACATATGAGTTTAGTCAGCAGACCTCTACCTCATCCTCATTTGATTTAGGCTGCTATCACCAAGACAATGACCGTGAATTGGCGATTGGATTAAATTACGATAGTCCATCAAATTATTTATTGATATATTTTTAATTATTTGTGTATTGTACAAGTGACCTTGATACCCCTAAACTTCTTTGCATAGAAGAGTGACTTGAAAAAGATTGAGATGCTCTAACTACTGTTCACTTCTTTTTTGCCTCCAATCCTCTTCCAACCTTACGCTCTACTTCGTGGGCTTGATTCCGCAAACATTTTAAGGTTTAATAGATACATTAGATTAAACCTAGGGTAAGTTTAAATTAGTCCAGGGAGGCTTAGTTTTATGTTTAAATCAAATGTGAATTAAGTTAGATTCAATTGCATTTAAGAAAAGCTTATAAGTTTCAAGTACGATTTGGTTGTTTTTTTGTTATGTTTAAGGTTAATTAAGTTGAATTATCTTGATTTTTGAGTCATATTGAATTAGGTTAAAGTTAGTTTAATTTGAATCAATTTTAACTTTAGGTTTAACAGTAATTTTAGGTTTATTTTGAGCCAAGCCAACAACCAAATAAACAGCCCATGAGTTGAGCTAAACCACACCCAATCTTGAGTTTGGGCCTTCAAAGTTTCAGTTAAAGAAGCATATCCTATTTCATATCTACAACACCCATAAATTAAGTAAAAATAAACATAAAATCAATACTAAATATTCTATAATGTTAGTGAAGATGGTTTGAAGATCAAATTTCAAACTAGTTCAAAAAATTTTGTTTCACGGCATAAGCCAAATTTGATCTTATAATAATTCAATAGGATTTTATAAATTTTTATAGACAATATTTTATATAATTATTTAAAAACTAGAAACATTTGAAATACAATTTAAGAGACATCATAAACATTATATTGAATGAGTATAGTAAGAAAACTTAAATCAAATATGTATTTATTATGGAAACTTTATTGGATATAATTATACATGTAAGCATAACATAAGTTTCTACGAAATTCTTATGGTTCATACATACCGTTGTATAAATAAACATTTTAGATGATTTAAATACACAATAAAAAATTGATCTCATAAGTCTATATGGCCATTATGATAGAACATAAATCATGCTTATAATGTTCTCTAAAATTAATAAGCATGATGCAAGTTTGAATAATATCTTCCTCCTAGTTTGACATGAAAAGAGAAGGACAAGCAAAGAGTTGATATCCCCACTCACTTATCATTGTGACCATTTTGATCCATAAGAACATACTACTAGGTTAATTTTGATTTTCACCACTGTTTGTAGGTAGATGAACCTTGGCAATTTTGCATACACACAAATGCGCATATCAAATAGTATCTTTATGGAACCTTGGGCAATTTTGCATACACACAAATGCGCATATCAAATAAGTAAACTTTTTGGTATGCCTTTATGTTAAGAGACATCATAGACATTATATTAAATGCATATAATAATTAAACATAAATCATATATGCATTTATTATGACAACTTTGTCGGATAGAACCATACCACTGAGCAAAACATAATTTTCTATGAAATTCTTAGGCTTCATGCATACTACTATACAAATATGCAATTTAAATAATTTAAATAAACAATCTAAAGTTATCTCAAAAATTTTTATGACCATTATGACACTACAGAAATCGAGCTTATAACGTTCTCCAAAATTATTAAGCTTGATGCAAGTTTGATTAATATCTATCGCCTAGCTTCACATGAAAGGAGAAAGATAAGTAAAGAGTGCGAAGAGCTTACAACCGGTTAAAATTGGTTTTCACAACTGCCTCTTCTTGTATTTATCGAACCCTTATGCAATTTTCCATACTTAGAAATGTGCATACCAAATGTCAGGACAATGTCAACCTCTCTCAGAAGAATTTGCATACCAAAATTTAGACAAACTACTTACCTGAATCACAACTAGAAGCATGCAGAGATCAACTTCATTAAGAAAATTCCTCCATAGACTATAGAAGCAGTGATCATTCACTTGAATCGAGTAAATATTTGCAAAAACATATTCAATGCAAACAAATTTAAACTTTTCATCCAACCAGATGAAGTTCAACTTTTATACTTTTATTAAAATTGAACGCGAAAGAATCAGATATTCTTACACATATACTTGCTCTGTATCATTCTTGCCTCTCTAAGAATTCGTCAGATGGCACAGTTTAACCGAGCAGATGACTGCTTCACAGAAATACTCCAACTGTGCCTCTGTTCCAGCCCAGGAATCACCCTTCCCCCTCCCTTCTGAAAAGAAAGCCTCGCCTTTAGAGGTGAGACTAATCTGTTTGCGAATTTAGACGGAGAAAAGGTACAGCGCCGTTGCTTCGCAGCAGAAGCTTTACTTCTTATTGGTGAAATAGTCACCTCAGGCGCTGCCTTTTTGCTCTTGAACTGTGAACTCAAATTCTTATTTTGAAATTTAGAAGGATAGAAAGAACAGCGCCGTTGCTTTGCAGGAGATTCCTTATTTCTTACTGGCGAAACAGTAGTCACCTCTGGCACTGCTTTCTTGCTTTTGAGCTGCGAATGCAGAGTTGTACGCTGAGATTTTATCAAGAACTTATGTGGAGCCTGTGAACGTCTTGTAATAATCGGAGATCTGGTCTTGTAGAAGCTCTTCTGCTGCGTAGATGTAGGGGAAGTAGAATGAAAAAGCGGGTTAGTGAAGAGCACCGTCTTCTTCATCCAAGGTTTGTTTTTCGGCGTGATCCGATCAACTGAAACCATAGGTCTGGCTTTTGTCAAATTCATGGATGCCTGTCTTACGTTAAGAGGAGAGGTTGTTTTAAAAGTTATTCGAGATCGAGTTCTGCGAAGAACTGGAGAGCCAGATTCAGAACGCAATGTTCGGGTAGAGAGATGTTTCTCCTTTGCCCGTTTTGCCCTCAGTTCTGTGCTGTCTAAGTTTCTGCTTCTGGAGCCAGTTTCAGGAGTTCTTGGATTGGTATCTGTGCTTTTGATCGAAAAATTAGAAACTAACTTGCTTGTTTGGAGGATCTCGGCGACTGTTTCGTTGAGCAGCATGGCCGTGAGGGACATTCTTCGCCATTCAATCGCTGTGGTAATATACAGAAGAAAAAAAACAGAGCAAGGAGAAGTTGGATGAGCGAATCCCATGAAGGAAGGGAGATAACGGGGGAAATTTTTGAATTTTTTTAGCCGTTACCTTTCGCTTTTTCCGGAAACTTTGACTCCGGTGATCTCTGGGCTGCAGCAGCCTTCATCCTTAAAGAATTAAGAGAGAAAGTAAGAGACTAAATTTGTTGAAGGGAGAGAAGAAGAAGGCAGAATTTTGAACTGAAATTTCTAGTGTGGCTGCTTATAGAAACCTCAAGGATTCTTGCTTGCATTGGAGACTGGTTCTGAAATATCCCCTGGTGCTGCGTGGGCTGAGCTTCACGCCGGAGATAAACTTTGAGCCGCCGGTAACCGTGAACTGGAGCTCTTCCAAGCGAGCCATGCATTTATCCAACTTTACATAGAGAATTTATAAGAAATTGGAAGATTTGGAAGGCAGAAGAGATGAGGAAGAGGTTTGTAGATGAATACCTTTTGAATTGTTTCTTTGACGAGGATTGGATTGATGGCAGCGTTCATCCTATTCGGAATGGCGGGACTCTTAGCCACCATTGTTGATTGCTTTGCGAGATGTTGTAGCGCAGGTTCTTTTCTTCGCCTCCAATTTCCAGTCCGAGTTTATTCGAATTTGTTGAGAAAGTGTTGGAACTCGACTAACGTATCTAAAACTTCAGTTCAACGGTCGTCTATCTAACCCCGTGTAACGGCTACTTTACTTTTTATTTTGGTAACTCAAAATTTTCTTCCAACAATGGCGATCTCGCTGGCGTCGATGTCTCGCCACGTGTTGACCAAAAATAGGTAAATTATCTTCATAATATATATAATAAGTAAAGAG
>NW_018164444.1:35559017-35561697 GCF_001263595.1 Phalaenopsis equestris | reverse complement strand
ATATATTTATTTATTTCAAAAGCCATTAGTAAGGTCAGTTTGTAAAATATAGTTTCAAAAAAGTAGTCAACATGTGCGACACTACAACTCCACCGCAGTGCTAATCAAAACATAACCTTAGAGTTTATTTAAGACGGTTTTTTGTCTGTTTAGTGTGTAAAACCTCTGTCATAGCTCCATTTAAATAGAGGCTTTTTTGATGATTTTCAGAAATATCTGTGGTGAGAAGTTTTTGTTTTTTCAAAGTATCCCCACCTTAAGCCAACAGTCATCAGAGGCGGGATTTGAATCCTAGACCGGAGGAGACTTACACTGCCGCACTTCACATTTAAAATTTGAATAATATTGACTTTTCTAAAGTAAGATGCATGTATCACTAAAGTATTAGATAAACAAAAGTCAAATTTTAAACATTAGATCTAAATATACGTAAGAATTATGTAATATTTATTCAAATCTCTCTATGCCCATTTTTATTTTAAATATGAGAGCGAAAGCCCAATATGTTATCACTCGATATTGCCACCTCGTGGAAAACTTTTCTATTTAGATTTTTCGTTGTGATAATGATCTAAAATGAAGTTGCCTAGTTAAAATCTCACCATGGTTTAATAATAATACTAAAATGTACATTTTGTGTAATGTGTATGTACAACCCCTACTTTTATTTACTTTTATTTCAAATTAATCTTTTAAAATTGTAAAGTGAGATGGATACATGCACATCGAAAATGTGCTAGCAAAAATGAATTAAAAAGAGAGGGCTCACTTGACCTGCCATGAAGGCCCAAGACCACGGTGAATCAGTTGGTTTTCCTTATCATAAAGGTAAGTTGCCTCTCACAGATAGAAGGGGATCACCTCTGAGGAACCTGATCGGTCAGGCCAGTGCAGACTGATCCGTAGCCCCCAACTAATATCAAATCAGAAAAAAAAAGTAATGAGTCTTTCAACTCTAAGACAACTGGTGAGAGCTCTCGGTAAATTGGATTCTCGGTGAAGTTACATGGCCATGATTTTTCTTGTGAGGGCCGACAAGCTACACCTTTAAGGGTGTCAATATCAAAAATTGTGGGCACTATCCAAGGCAATGAATATTTTAAGGAGAAAACACCGTTGAGAGCCAAAAGTTTCCTCTGAGGCAAAAGAAAATATTGTAAGTACCATCAGACTATGGCCATAGTATGGAGAAATGTAGATACCTTCAAAACCTTATCGAGGAGTTAATCAAGGTTGAGAAGCTGAAAGAGTGAGGCCACAGGGCATCCAAGTTAAAGAGAAGGAAAAGTGCCACTGTTGGAGGTTGCACCTAAACCCGCCGGAACAAACATTTTCCATGTCATGGGAATAATCCCATGAATATTTTTCTAAAGTGCCACTGTTGGAGGTTGCACCTAAATCCGCCGGAACAAACATTATCCATGTCATGGGAATAATCCCATGAATATTTTTCTCCTTTTCTTCACCATACTCCACACCTTTTGTACTCTGTGCATGGACGATCTAAAATGAAATTTACATTATGATTTCTCTTCTTTTAAGATTGCTCACGCTCATATATATGACATTCCAATAAAAATACATGTAAAATAGACAAGTACCACACTAACATAAGATCTAAACCTTACAGGTTGGAAAAATGTCGGGGAGCTGAGAGACAAGACATGAGAGAACTAAAGACTCAGAAGAATAGAGACAACCAGACTTGAGGTCAAGATTGCCTGACTAAACATCAAATGAAGACAATCAGCCTTGGCACCAAGATCACCCAGTTAAGCATTATTTGAAGAATAATTAGCCGTTGGGCCAAGTTTGCACGGTTGAGCATTACATGAAGATTGCTAGCCTAGGCACTAAGATCGCTTGGCTGAACATCAAAAAAGAGAGCAAGCCATGGGCATAAAAAAAAGACAGCCAGTTGTGATGTCATCATCTTGGCTGAGCATCAACAGAAGACAACCAATATTGGCTCCAAGATCATCCTGTTGAACACCACAAGAAGAACAACCAACCATGATATAAAGATCGCTCGACTGAGCACTACATGGAGATGACCACTCACCATGACACCAAAATCACCCAGCTGGGCACTAAATAAATGAAGTCATTCATGATGTCAAGATCACCCGAGGAGCCAAAAACCAAAAAAGATTAGCCATAACACTAAGATAGTCGGTGCCACCTAACAAATCTCATTTGTCTTTGTCTCATCCTTCGACTTCCTCTTAGCTGACTGGGTGACCACGACTTTAAATTGAGGATTTTTCATAGCTCCACGGTCTTGTACTTTGCTACCTCTGAGAATAAAACCTATATGTTCACTGAGTCAGTATACTGAAGGATCGATACTAATCTCCCCTTGAAATCGACTCCCCCAACAGAAGGGGATTCAATGCCCTTCTTCTTCTGAAAGGAGACACCGGACAATGAAGTCTCGATTCCCCAACCCTCAGTGAAAGAAACAATGAAAAACTCGCATTTCCAATCCCTATTCTCGTGCGTCAGCCTGACAAACTGAAAACTACCGATTGTCCTAAATTGGACATAGTCACTCGGTCCCATGTGAAATGAAAACATGTGACTGAATGTGTCAATGAACCAAAAAACAATATATCACCGACAGAAAAATAATATAGGACATGATTGCCGCCATGGAATTTGGCTTCACCTAAGCAGGAAT
>NW_018164444.1:35536359-35555231 GCF_001263595.1 Phalaenopsis equestris | reverse complement strand
ATATGTTTTGAGTATATTTTATATTAATATTTTTTTAACCAGCAGACCCAAGAAGGCTCAAGAGCTAAAGAGTCGAGTCGGAGTTAGCTTGAACTTGGCTTGTTAGCTCATCGAGCTCGAATCATGAGTAATTTATCGAACAAAACTCGAGCTGGCTCACAAGCTGACTTAACTTATACCCCTACCCTTAGCTAGATTGCACCTTTAAATGAAAGGAGTTTTTACATGCATGCCATCCAACACTATGTATTTACATATCTAACACCTAAACTTTGCATTTTAGATTTATGCCATCCAAGACATGTAATACTAAGGAATCAAGTAGGAGCAAAGCGTCAAATTTGTCCTCAATTTTTTACATAGGATAGTTTTAGCCCATAGTTTATAAGATTGTTAACATAGTCTCATATTCTTTAAGCTGGGGTTGAAATAGTCCTCATGCATGACAATAAGAGCTAGTCTGTGAATTATTTTGACACTTTTATAAACTCTAGGACTAAAACGACTCAATACAAATCGTCGGGAATATCTTAGAACGTTTCTCAATCCAGGGGTATGTCTGTAGATTAGATTTCTATCTGGGCCGGTCCGATTAGAACGAGAAATTATTTTTGCTGAACTAAAAATCTCAAAATCAAGTGAAAAGAATCTATTTTGAATCAGGCAAAAGCCTATTTTTTATTGGTTTGAAATTGTCCCAGATCTTGGTTTCTAGTAAGCTAGAATAAGTACTGACTTGGGCCTAATATACTCTATCAATTTATAACTACATGATTATATTTAATTTTCACCAGATAATTGGAGCCAAAAGGCTTTGTTTTAACATATAAAGCCCCAATTTAAAGAGAAATATTTGCGTAAGTAAGACGTACGAAGCACTGCGTATGTCTGGTAGGTTACAGTAAGGGTATTGAGGGTTATATCCGTGTTATACCACTTATAACCTCCCTGTAACCTACATGTAACTTAGAAATATATCAAAACAGAAGCGCGGAACTTACTAGTTACAGGTAAGTTACATGTGTGTTACAGGGAGGTTATATGGAGTATAACGCGGATATAACCCCTAATACCCTCTCTGTAACCCACCAGACGTACGCAGCTCTGCGTATACGGGAAATATTTGCGTACGTGAGACGTATGAAGCGCTGCGTATGTCTGGTAGGTTACAGTGAGGGTATTGAGGGTTATATCCGTGTTATATCACTTATAACCTCCCTGTAACATACCTGTAACTTAGAAATATATGAAAACAGAAGCGCGAAATTTGCTAGTTACAGGTAAGTTACATGTGTGTTACTGGGAGGTTACATGGAGTATAACGCGGATATAACCCCTAATACCCTATCTGTAACCCACCAGACGTACGCAGCTCTGCGTATATTTTACGTAACACAAATATTTCTCCAATTGAACAATGTAATATAGAAAATAGCAGGTTAGAAGACATCATGAAAAACATGCATTTACTTGCTAAGTTAAAAACATAATAAATTTAAAAAAAAATTAATTTATTTTGATATAAATTAAATATACTAGTGAATAGATTTTTTTATATATTCTATTCATGTCAAAGAATATTTATAAAATTTTGAAATTTTATCAAAATTAGATTTTGAAGGCAGGGAAATTGCGACATGACAATTATTTTTTGTATAACATTCTTCTTAAAATAAGTCTAAACGTTACATAGTTTAATAGAAATATATTGTGATCAAAATATGTTGACCTTCTTTTTTCTCATTTTGATCAA
The DNA here is from genome assembly GCF_001263595.1 of Phalaenopsis equestris. Lineage (NCBI taxonomy): Eukaryota > Viridiplantae > Streptophyta > Magnoliopsida > Asparagales > Orchidaceae > Phalaenopsis > Phalaenopsis equestris. Next base: position 35,553,478 of record NW_018164444.1, on the reverse strand, counting down.
GATATCAACTTATTTTGACATAGAAGATATATCCATTGATTACTTCATATAGTTAATATTTTTCAAGAAAGTAGAAAAGCAATTGGTGAATAGTCAATTAAATTAAAACAATTATAAATGTAAGATTATTCGAGAAACAATACAACTATTGATGTTATATTTAATGATCTTCTTTTAATAGGAAGCTATGATTGGTATGAAAAGACAATTACAATGTTAACCTTCTTTAATAATTAGACCCCCATGTCATCAGCTCAGGTAGTATGATAGATGAATATCTGACGGGTTGTTATTGTGTTGGTGAGTTCTTATATGAGTAGTCTTTGAGTTAAACACCATTTGTTTCGGTTGGCCTATGAGTCTGCTGACCCTTGGTTGGACGTCGATCAATATCCGATAGACTATCTATTCTCGCTCAATCCTCCTCTAAGTATCTTCACTTTCATAGAGCTTTATCAAGTGACGTGTGCGCCTCACTCTGAGTTGTTTAATTCATGGAAGATCCGATCAAAAGTATTTCCACTATATGTATTTTAGTTTCGTGATGCTCTCGTATTATTAGAAGACCATCTTGAGATAAGAACAAGATAATCAAATATAGTATATGCTTAGTTATCATTAACCTACCTCAATGATCGATACATCATTGATTTCCAAGTTATTAATTATTATAAATAGAACATAGGCATCTTGTTACACTTGCACCACACTTGTTATTCTTTGTTGCTTTGCACAAACTTCTAATCTCCCTTTTCTTTATTTGTTGCTTCTCTGTTATGTGATAAATCACAATGAATAAGGTTACAAAGTCCCAAAATGATATCCTGAATGAGGTACTGATCCGAGATTTACTCTCAAAAGAGAGAAAGAGGGAGAGAGAAAGAGAGAAGCAAAAAATTTTGTGAGGGTGAGTGAAAGAAGAAGGTGGTGGCAAAAAGAAGGTTAGTTCGGTCAGATAGGTCTTCTTAAATGTTTCCAAAAGCTATAGAATCAATCACCACAACCTAAGGACCTTCCGTTCAACCTGTCACTGTGATATTTGGTCTGTCTAAAGGGTGCTATCTTCAAATTATCCTATGGGTTCCTCCATTCTCATGGAGCTCTTCTACAAGAGTCGACAACATCAAAGATTTTAAGAGCATTTAGTATTTCAATTTCTCGACCAATTAAAGACTTTTTTTTTATCAAGCATACATCATTTTGGGGTTTCCAATGTTGCAGATGATCTGAATTGGCCAAACTTAAACAAGGCTTAGACCGTGTAGACATGATTTGGGAAATGAGTAGCAAAAGGAGATGGCCAACCTTGCAACAAGAGTGGGGGAGTGGATCACCGCAAAGAAAATCAACCTCCTTCGGAGACATGTAAGGGCACTGCTAAGGGGATTCAAACGGATCACAAGATTTCAACTAATAACTTGAATGAGATCAAATGTTCTTTCCTACATGAGGATGACATACAACAAAATTATGAGACTCGTGTCTTGTTGCCTTGCATGACGAGACAGGAAAAGGAAGTCGATGACATGAAACATATGATGTCTACCATCCATAAGGAACTTTTAGATTTATAATAGGGATCTCAAATCTCTCAGTCCTAGGCTGAGTTCTATAGGCTAGACCACTTTAGATATGAGAGATTTTTTTTTTCGAATGCCGCTTTGGCTGGGTAATGTCTCGGTCGAGGTTACCTCAGACCCATGTACAGGTTATTTCTTTCCTTCAAATTGAGTTGTGAAAGAACAAAATCAACCCTAAACATAATAATAAGTATAAAATAAGAAATAGTCAAAAAAATTTGGAAAGGCAAAAAAAAAAAATCAAAAAGCCAAATAAAATTTATTCTTCATTAAAAAAGAATTATAATAATAAGTTCTTTTCGCATGACACATGTATTTTTTTTATCCTCTTTTTTAATGGATTTTGAGACCTGTGGTATTTTCAACCCATCTAGGATGACTGAGGATGAGGTCAGGGAAAATATCAACCAAGTCATGTCTTTGACTCATGAATCTACCTTCATGATACCAGCCAGGAGGAGGGAGCAAACAATCTTAGCAAAAATGAGTTGGTGATTTTCATGGATCAATTCAAGCTTGGCCTATGACTCCCATTACGCAAAGAGTTATGAAATATCTTCAACTTCTTTGAGTTCATCCTGACACATTTGATGTTTATTTAAATTGCTATTTTAATGTCATTCATGATCTTTTTTGTTTGCCAGATGAGGGTCACCTAGTCGTTGAAGCTCTTCAATCGCATTTTCACATTTTGGATGCATTTAAATGGATTTGTTCCATTTTCCTACACAGATCAATTTCATTTTTAGAGGCTCTAGAATAAGGTAAAAGACTAGAATCTTTGGTTTTGTTTTGTTCCCATGAAAGAGGGCTGGTAGATCAACACAATGGCGACTGGTGTTCATCTTCAAAAGATCAAGATGAAGGTTTCACTTGAGGTGTAGTTGGAGGTGAATAAGGTTAAATGGAATTCAACGGTCATTCGAGAGTACATTGATGCTTTAGTGATCAATAAAGTGTTGGCTCCTATTACCTATGACAAGATGACTGAGGATAATTGGGAGGCTTTTAACATTCTTTAGGTTGAGTGAGATTTGACCCTAGCCTTGGGGAAGGTAAAGGAGATGTCATTTAGGAATCTAGTAGATAAAGGTATTACTCATTTTTTTCCTCTTTCTACCATCATCCTTCAGAGGAAAAATATTAATGATTTAATTGTCATTGAGTGGCCAACTTATCAAAGAAAAATGATGTATGTATCCTTTGTTGTAGATATTTAGGACAATGATGAGTTGAGAGGTGAAACTGAGTTTGTTCAAGATGAATCGAGTTGACATAGAGAAGGTGTTGATCATTCGGTGAATCGAGTTGACATAGAGAAGGTGTTGATCATTCTACCACAAGCAGCATCACACAGTGCCCACCCTTCAAAGTTTGGGTTTATTTCCTTAGAAATAAGAAATTATACTAGTCGCACCTTACTTGCAGACATTGGGGGACCATCAGAGGAGCTAATGTTGGAGGTGATGATAGAGCAGATGATGGAGTTAGCTAATGTTGTAGGTCTATTGGAGGAGGTCCGTTTAGAGAGAGAGAGAGAGAGAGAGAGAGAGAGAGAGAGAGCATGGGGAAGGTTACTATAGATTAGTCTACACAGGATCATAAGCGTGCGACCTTCCTTGGAGTTTCTTAGCTAAGATGGATACACTTATAGAAGAAGAAGGTGAAAGTGAAATAAGCTAGGGTGGTTGATATGCTCTCATTAAACTTAACAAGGATTTAAACTCTTTTGAGTCAGCCACTACCTACTGCACTTCTACTATAGGCGCCGTCATTCTCTTCTCGATAGTGGTGGCAGACTTTTATGTGAAGTAAGAATATAGTGTACTGTGATGTGAATTATGTATTTTATTCCACTTTATGTTTATTTTAAGCTATAAGGACTTTTTTTTGTTATCTTTTACAAGATACAAATCGTAAGATTAATGGGAAGTAAATTGAAAAAGATGTGACTAAATCACATGAGCTCGCCCATATGCTAGGAACCAGTGCCCAATGAGAGATTTAAATATGTAGAATATAGAGAGTAAAAAAAAGTGTGCACCAGGTCCTAAGCGCTTAGGCACCAAAATCAAATCCAAAGCACTAGGTGCCTATTTCTTAGATGGCTAAATACCCTAAATTTTGCCCTATTATCTCGAGAGCTTGGTAACCCAACATCAGCAACTCAACATCTAAGGATGAGGACCCAACACTCTCGTGCTAGCATTCAACACCCAAAAGCTCATTTGCGTGTGATTATAATTTAAAACATTTAATTCATGCATTCCATGTCATAAGACTTAAATTCACATAATAAGAAGAAGTGGAGATTTTTTACAGAGGGGAGAAGGCTAAGAATAGGAAGAAAGGCAAGAATAAGAATAGGACATTTACTTTCCACTATGTTATTATTGGAATAACATAGCCTCAAATCAAGTAAGGCGGGGGAATATTCCAATACCACTTCATTTTCTACAAATAACGCTAGTGGAATATTCCTATAACACAATGATTATTGCAATCTGAATGTAGCTCTACATTCGCAGTCCTGACGTAATATTTTTTCTGCAATCCATGTACTAATTAATTCATTATTTTCTTGAAGTAAGGAATCACTGTAAAAATAATTAGCTTTATGATTTTTCCTTAATCATAATACTAAGTTAAACACTTAAAAAAATGCGTTAATCCATAAATTTTTTTATTTTTTTATAAAAAATTGAGTGTTGAAGTGCTAAAATTTTTCAGTTGGTCAGCTACTTCGTTGATAAATTTTTAAATATTTTACATCAATAATATTTCATTTTTTACTTGCACATCTCCATAAAAATAAATTTCAAGGACAAATTAAATGACATACACTTGAACTATTTCTTATTTTTTTTCTTGAGAAATTAAGTGACAACGAGGACAAGAGTAGGAGCTCTAGAAACTGCATTGTCGGCACTCTCAAATTAAGGTTTTGTTTGGGGGTTGCGTTTATGATGTAGTACAATGTCATTCTGTGCCGAGAAGATGTTTGTGGCAGTATTCGCGACGTTGTTTTGTAAAAGTGGCATCAATTTAATCATTGTGTTTGGTGAACTCATTTTTCAAAACATGGTTCGTGATTTGGATATCTTCTCCCTCGACTCTTTCAGCATTTCTTCGCTTCTCTGAACTCTCACAAATATCCAAGGTTTTCAATTTGGTTCATTTGTATTCTCATTTTGGTGCGTTCATCTAATGGTATCTAAACTCGTATATTCTTGCATATAGATGTTATATAAGAAAAAAACGTAAAATCGAAGTGGTTGGTTTGAGCAACATGATAAAGTAATGTGTAGAAGCTTTAGAAAGTCTTGAACATGATTTTGTAAACCGGTTTTTTGTTTCTTTATTGATGAAAATCGGAACCTTTTGCCCAATTCTTCTTTATAGGAGTGAATTGGTCATTGTTTGTTCTTTCTATTGTATTAAGCTATGCTTTAGAGGAGTGAATGAGTCATTGTTGATTCCTTCTTTATGCTCTAAATGTTTTTATTGTGTTGTTGGAATACTTCCTATAATGGTGATAAGATATTTGGATGTGATTTTTTGGTTCATCTACATCTTGAGTTTGGTTGTATGTAAATATGACTTGAGTATTTAACTTATCTCGTTTTTGTTAGTGTACACTTGCTATCCATTGAAGGATGTCGCGAAGGGATTCATTAACTATACCATGATTCACCCATCTGTTTTAGGAAGGTAATTAGCATTTGATAATTGGAATCGACTGCCTAGGAGTTTTTGAATATCCAAATGTGAGTTGCAAATTAAAGATAGGCTATCATTGATGTTCTTTTAGTGTTCTCCAATGCTCCTAACTTCATTGGCTTATCATGCAGACTTTGAGACATAAACTAGAAGTACGTACAATGTTGGAGCATTTTAGTTTTCATGTAAATTATCATAATTTAAATCTTTTTTACTGTCTCTAAAGTTGTGAACTCCAACTATGAATGATGTTATTCACATCAAGACTGGAAGCTAGCTATAGGAGAAGATTTTATAGGTGTCCCAGAAATAAATCACTAGATGCTTGCATTTTTAGATGGGCTGACAATTTCAAGGAGTCCACTTCAAATAGTGACCATGTGTAGAGAAAGGTTTTGGAAAGAAAGTTTTCTAACGAACATGATCATTTTGATATTAAAAGTAATATCATGATAACATTACTTGTTGATATTATAATTTTAATTTTCGTGTTTATCGGTGTTAAGTGAGTTATAATTTTTTATATAATATTTTGGATTTATAATTTCTGAGAATTTATGTTTTTTTTTTTTGTTATGTTTGAGTTTATTCTGAAACGATGAACATACAACAATAAGAGCAATACATTTTATTTCAGAAATCGCTACAACATAGTTGGGCTATCCAGACATACCGCTTCACCAATTAACAACAGCTTTCTCGCAACAGCTTCTCCTATAAAAGCTTCACATCTACCTCTTCAAATAGTTGCAGCTGTTCAAACAGACTGTTAACCATTCCTTAAAATTCGAATGGGGCATTTACATGCATACCAACCAATTCCAATCTATCTAGATATATAACACAAAAGTTTTACTTTCTATATTTAACCGACTCAAATAACTCATTTGTCAATCTTAACTTCTAAAAAGTGAAATATATATCATTTTAAACATAAGATGACATATATATATATATAAATTAAAGTTTAATTGTTAGATATGTAAATACATAATAATTAACTTGTATGTTTGTAAATTATAAATTGGAAAACTAAGCCCTCTCTTAATTACAAATTCCTAGATATGGCTCTTCGGGGAGGCTTCATGTTCCCCACAGTCCAAATAAACTTTGCTGTGCACGTTGGCCAATTTTATATTAGAAAATTCAAACAATATATTAAGCAGACAATTGGAGACATAAAACTATATCAAATTGTCCTTCTTAACGAGTAAATCAAAAGCTTTTCTAAACTAATGGTAGGACCTAGCCGTGCTTATATCAGGCTTTAGTACTAAACAGTCAAATAATATAAAAATGATTTTTTTAAAGATATTTTCATAAATTTTAGCAAATAATAATAATCCATTCTTGAGATAAAATGATCATGTCAGTATGTTGCTATTAAGGGTCCGTTTGAGGCAGCTTATTTGGTGCTGTAGCGTTTTGAAATCACACTTGGCCTGTCTGGGTAAATCACGTTTTGACAGCTTATGCGTTCTGAAAATGCTGAAAGCAGCGTTTTCAGACCGCACATAGGTAGGTGCGGTGACAGCTTTCTGACAGCGGTTTGACTTTCGCAACGCAAATAAATAAAAAATTGTAATAGTCACTGCATCTAGCTTATCAGCAGATTATTCAATAAGCTACAGCTACCCCCAAACAGACCCTAAGAAATGTCCATTTGCATGCTTATTTTATAGTAAAATTTGTGCCAAATTCAAAAATTATACTAGATTTTAAGAAATTTCAAAAAATATATATTAGAAATTAAGGAAATTTTATAAGTCAGCGTTTTAGAAACTCATGCATCTATGTTTGGGCCTATGGCTGAATAAATAGTTTTATTTATCAAATAGAATAAATATATATATCACTACAGCATAGCTGGGCTATCCAAACAGACATACCGCTTCACCAATTAACAACAGCTTTCTCGCAACAGCTTCTCCTATAAAAGCTTCACATCTGTCTCTTTAAATAGTTATAGTTGCCCAAACAGACAGTTAACCATTCCTTAAAATTTGAATGGGGCATTTACATGCATACCAACCAATTCCAATCTATTTAGATATATAACACAAAAGTTTTGCTTTCTACATTTCACCGAGTCAAATAACTCATTTGACGATCTTAACTTTTAAAAAGTGAAATATATATCATTTTAAAGGTAAGATGACATATATATAAAAATTAAAGTTTAATTGTTAGATATGTAAATACATAATAATTAACTTGTATGTTTGTAAATTATAAATTGGAAAACTAAGCCCTCTCTTAATTACAAATTCCTAGATATGGCTCTTCGGGGAGGCTTCATGTTCCCCACAGTCCAAATAAACTTTGCTGTGCACGTTGGCCAATTTTATATTAGAAAATTCAAACAATATATTAAGCAGACAATTGGAGACATAAAACTATATCAAATTGTCCTTCTTAACGAGTAAATCAAAAGCTTTTCTAAACTAATGGTAGGACCTAGCCGTGCTTATATCAGGCTTTAGTACTAAACAGTCAAATAATATAAAAATGATTTTTTTAAAGATATTTTCATAAATTTTAGCAAATAATAATAATCCATTCTTGAGATAAAATGATCATGTCAGTATGTTGCTATTAAGGGTCCGTTTGAGGCAGCTTATTTGGTGCTGTAGCGTTTTGAAATCACACTTGGCCTGTCTGGGTAAATCACGTTTTGACAGCTTATGCGTTCTGAAAATGCTGAAAGCAGCGTTTTCAGACCGCACATAGGTAGGTGCGGTGACAGCTTTCTGACAGCGGTTTGACTTTCGCAAATAAATAAAAAATTGTAATAGTCACTGCATCTAGCTTATCAGCAGATTATTCAATAAGCTACAGCTACCCCCAAACAGACCCTAAGAAATGTCCATTTGCATGCTTATTTTATAGTAAAATTTGTGCCAAATTCAAAAATTATACTAGATTTTAAGAAATTTCAAAAAATATATATTAGAAATTAAGGAAATTTTATAAGTCAGCGTTTTAGAAACTCATGCATCTATGTTTGGGCCTATGGCTGAATAAATAGTTTTATTTATCAAATAGAATAAATATATATATATATATATATAGAGAAACCAATCCCGCCTGATTTAAATTCTAGTATGAGTTCTATATAAATAGATGTACATGAAATTCAATTTCAAATTTTTAATAAAAAAATATATATCTTCTATCAACTAATAAATAGACTAAACAACCACCATTCTCAATTTCACAAATTACCACATCAAATAAAGGTAAATCAGAGGCATAAATTCTGAAAAAATAGATCTCTTGATATAGTTTATAATAAAAATATAAATTAAATAATCAAAATAAAAATTTATTTAAAAATAAACATAAATTAATTAAATAAAAAATATAAAGAGAATTACTTTAAGCAAAAAATTGGTTAGAAATTTAGTTAAATTTAACCAAAGTTAACTTTTTTTTTATTAACATGGATCAGAAGCCCTGCCTCTCTCCTTCCACTATATAAACGAATGGGCTCTTCTTCTTCTTCTTCCCATGGCTTCATAGATCCTCCTCTCTCACATAGTCCACCTTTTTCTCATCTTTTGCAGTCTTGTTTTTCACCATATTTCATTCCGCCCATGGAAACCATGCCTTCCCTATCGTCTGATAAAAGCAGAGAAAACTTTCATGGCTTAAATTCTACCAACTTTGGCAACAATACAATGTTGGATGCATCACCTCCGCTTCCCCTCACCCACTCGAAGCAATGGCTAACCACAAACAGCAATCTTGACATGTGCACCGAAACTCTTGGTTGCGAGACAGGTGCAATGTGCTCTGTTCTTGAACTCGAAATGGCTTCCGTAAAGAAGAAGAAGAAGAAGAATGAGAAGAACTTATCGCCGAAAAGCGCTCTACCGCCGGAGTTTCCGCCACCGCTCACGACGCTGCGCGGCAAAGGGCGGCTGAGATTAGGGAGAAAGAGGGAGGAAGGAAGGCTTCTGCTTATTCCTTTCAAGACTTTTGCGGTGGAGTCAGAGAGGTCTGGCGGGCGTCTTCTTCTTCGGATTCTGCCGGCGAAGGAGGGAAGAGAAGGAGAGGAAGAAGATGAAGTTGAGGAAAAGGGGGTTTTTTCTAATGGTGGCGGAGGGAAGTATGGGATTTCAGGGAGGTGTAAGGAAGGGAAGAAGATGGGTGCGGCGGCCATTTTTAACTGCGATTCTGTCTGGGTGGCTAGCTCTTGAAAATTTATTTTTTTTCCGGAAATTTACATGTTTGGCGCTCAATTCTCGCATTTACTTATCTTAAAGTTAAATTTAGGGTCTGTTTGGGACTGCTGCAGCTTAATCTGCTGATAAGCAATCTACTGATAAGTCAGGCATAGTGGCTATCATAAATTTTTTTCTTTGAAAAAATCAGATCGTAACCAGAAAGCTGCCACCGCACCTAGATGAGTGTTGTGCACCTAGATAGGTGCTGTGTGAAAGACTGCTTTTAGCGTTTTCAAAACTCATAGTTGCATCCAGAGTGAAATTGATTGGAATAATTATGTGCGCTCTGTAATTGTGGTTGACATGATGCTAATTTATTTGTAATTAATTTTAAAATTTATTTCTAATCTATAAATGAATGAAGATAAGTTTCTTTCATAAGAAGAATTTATTCATGGTAACCTAAACACTGAGTTTCATGATTCCTTCAATTATTCATGCAAAATTACCTTTTTTTTTATTATAATTTTTTTAATTTTGCTTGGATGTGCAGATTATTTGATATTAATATATATTTTTTTCATAAAAGGATGTAATTTCTAACTATTAGAAAGATCCTACAATCATATCTTTTTTTTTACATATTTGTAATTTTCAGTATAAAGTTATAACTCTATTCTCCCTATCAAAATAGAAGGGTGTATTTAAAAGTATGTAGTTGATATTACTTTGATGGGGCTGAAAAAAATATTACATCAGGACTCCACGCGTAGAGTTAGGTACGGAGTTCAATGAAATCACGTCACGTGGAGGTGATATGTAGAGTTAGGTACGAAGTTCAATGAAATCACGTCACGTGGCGGTGATAGAAAAAAAATAAAATAAAATATGTATGGTAACACAAGAGAATATTCATCCTGGGTAATTCGGGTGTTATTGTGTGTTATTCAAGTGTTATTGATGTGTTATTATGTTATTACAACTCGAGAATATTCTCATAATACAATAACACTTGAATAACATATAATTACACCTGAATAACACAGAATAACACGGGAGGAATATCAATTACACCTGAATAACACAGAATAATACGGGAGGAATATTCCCCCGTGTTACCGGGCCGATTTTTTTTTCGATTTTTTTTTTTTTATGTCACCTCAATATGACGTGAGATTGGGGCTTTTGAATCTTTCTGTGAGAAATTTGAGTATCCCAATTTCTATTTTATGATGGGGCTAGGCTCCATAATCTTTTTTTCTTTCAGGGTTTTTCTAAGTATAATGTGTAATAGATTTTTGTGCAACATTACGACGTTAAATCATCACTCAACCCCCGTTTTCTAACACTCAACAATTTTCATATTGAAAAATGAAATTAATACAATAAAAAATTAATAATATAATTATTAATAATAATAAAAGGTCATTCACATGCAAACCACCCAATTCCTACGTATTTACACGAACAACATCTAAAATTTACTAGCTATCTTGGTAGATTGATAATTGCACCAACCGGATGAAATAGACTTTAATAACTTTATCATGTGAGCGCTCATTTGGTTTCCATTAAATAAGAAAATATGGTATGAAAATGATGTCCGATTTTGATTTAATTTGGGGATGGTCAAGAGATGAGAGGGATTTCAAGATTTTTCGAAATAAATTTTATAGCTTTGAACGGCCAAATTAGGAATGAGGTGCCTCATTTATTGATCAATGAATTTATTTTATTTTGATGAAATGACTATAAATAAAAGAATGAAATAAAGATAAAAAATAAGCTAAATATCATAGATATTGGGATGGGATATTGAGGGCTTCCATTGATTGATAATCAAAGCTACGCCTCGAAAGAAAAGGATTATGCGGATTCGAGAAATCTGAAAGAGAATATCAAACATAAATGCACACCAAACTAATCCAAGAAAGCACGTCCAAGAAGAGGAAAAAAAACTACAGAGCCGCACTACTCAAAAAATTTACTATGAAAAAGAAGAAAAGTATAGATATTACACCAATTTGATCCATTCTGTACTCCACTAGAATTTACAACAAATTCGCTCAGTATCCTCTCTTGGTCGGACAAGAGAAATCACACAAATCAACCTTCTCGACACTTCGCCGCTCTTTGCACAAGCACATGATCTTAGAAAAGATATTATGCCGCGTGCGAGAGAGTAAAATTCACCATTTGAATCGAGGGATTAAGTTCTGTTATAGGAGATAACAACACTAAGCGTAAGCAGCCATTCCACGACACAATTTTTCAAATGCTCAGCTCCGTTCGTTGAAAGTGAAACAACCTGCACAACTATGCAGGTTTTGACATAGTCACACCACCCGACAATGTCTTGGTTAGCGTAGCTAGACCAGAATGGTGTAAGTATGCTACTTCTTCTATGTTGATTGGCCCTCCTGAGGTTTCCTTCAAGATACACTTCTCAACAATCTTCCACTTGGAGACTAATAGCACCTAACACATGTTCTCTAGATCTGTAAAGGGTAGGTATGCTGCTTTTTCTTTGTTGCTTGGCCCTAATAGGTGCTCCTTTAGGCTGCACTTCTCACATACCATAGTATTGCTCATCTCCGATCTCAACATTTCTTAACTCCAATTGAAGCTAAGTATAGCTCGAGTTTCTCAAAAGTCAACACCTTAGTCAATATATCTATAGGATTATCAATTGTGTATATCTTTTTCAAGAATAATTGCCCATTTATTAGGAGAAAACATATAAAGAGATACATCAGCTGAATATGCTTTATTATGGCTTGAAAAGTGACATTTTTAACATTATGAATATCACAAATACTATTAATATGAAGCTTTTCAATCCCTTGCTCCTTGCTCAGTTATGTCATAATGATTTGTAGTCGAATCATCTCCTTGCGAGCCTTAGTGATAGCAATGTATTTGGCTTTTGTAGTTGAAAATGCAATAATTTTCTATAGCTCGGAGACCCAACTCATCGCTTTATTCCCCAAAGCGAAGATATACCCTATAAAACTTATTCTACTATCCAAATCTTGTTTCATATTTGAATCTACAAATCCTTGTAGACTAATTCCTGCACTTCAAACATAACGTGCTTTGTTGATTGTCCCCCTCAAATACCCAAGAATCTGCATCACTGCCCCTTAATAATGTCTGTATGGATTGCCCATGTACTTATTGAGCACTCCCACTGTATATATAATATCTAGCCTCATACAAATTATAACATACTCTAAACTTGCAACTATTGAAGCTTGAGGAGTTCTCCACATTTATGATCAATTTGCTTCAAAGTTAAGTGATAATTTCTTTGATAGTTTGAACTGATTTATCTAAGAGGAAAAAAATTTGTTTTTTATTGAATCATATTGAACCTCTGTAGGATTTTCTCAACATATTCTTCCTGAGATAACTTCAATATACCTACATTTCTATCCCAGCTGATTCTCATCTTGAATCTTCTTGGTTGGACCTAACTCTTTCAACTCAAATTCATTTGATAATTTCTTCTTTATGTCCCTGATTCTCTTCATAAATGCTTCTAAAATTAACATCTCATATGCATACAAAAGAAGCAAGATATAACAATTACTAAAATTTTTTATGAATAAATAGTGGTTTTCTTGACACTTCATATATCCACTATCTCATATGAAGCTTTTAAACCTCTTGTACCACTATCTCGAGGCATGAAACTTGTCATATAGATATCCGTATAAAAGACTATTTTTATATCCATCTACTCTAGATGTAGATCTTCGTCCTCTATCAAGCTTAACACAACTCTAACAGTTCTCATCTCACTATAAGAGAAAAGAACTCAATGTTATCCACTCCTTCCTTCTATTGCAATCTCTTCACAATAAGTCTTGCTTGTATCACTTGTTATCATTTGTCTCCTCTTTCAGCATGTAGACTTATTTATTATGCATTGCTTTTTTTATCATATAGTAATACTGACAAATCCCATGTCTGATTTGTCATCGATAATTGTATCTTATCATCAACGATAAACTCATACTCCTTTAAATCTTCAACTTGAGTGGCCTCCTCATAACCCACTAGTTCACCACTATCAATTAGCAATAGTATAAAAAAGGAGAATACCTCTGTGCCTTTCTCGAGATTCTATTTGAACTCCTAACTTCAATATTAAGTGATTGAGGAACTTCATGTGTTTCGTATGAATGAGTACTCACGTTATCTCCACCATGGTGATCACTTGTGTCTTTTATCTCAACATATTTGGACATTTCAAACAGAACTAAAAAGAAGTCTTGTGTTCTACTCCTATTATTGTACATCTCCATTTCATTGAATGTCAAATCTCTGCTCATGATGAACATCTAATTCTAAAAGTCCTAGAATTTATAAAAAAATTTATCTGAGTTATACCCAATGAAAGTGTACTAGACAGATTTTAAATCAAGTTTACTCTTAGGCCTTGCATCAACATGAACATATGTAGAACACCCAAATACTTTCAGGTGAGATAGATCACTTCATACTTCTCCAGGTAAACATTCGTTCAAAGGTACTGATGAACCATAATTTACCAAATAAATAATAATGTTCACTGTTTTTGTCCAAAATTACCTTGACAAACCTACGTATATTCTCATACTCTTGGTACTCTTTATGATGTTTTTATTCTTTTGCTCAGCCGCATTGTTCTGTTATGGTGTTCGGGGAATATTGAACTCATATATGATCCCTTCTGTACCAAGTAAATTTTGAACTTTTGATCACGATACTCGCCCTTATAATTCTATACTGTTTAAATTCTATTAAAATAATTTTAATATTAAATCCTCATTGAGCGTTTGAACCTTGAATATCCCCTTTTTGTAGTTCAATTCCCATTCTAATTTTTCAAATCTAGAAAAATAAATAAATAATTGGGATATTCTAAGAGGTGTTTCAATTATAATAAAATTACAATTCCACAAAAAAGATATACAAAGAAATATTTATAAAAGATCTTAAAAAATATAACCTGAAATTTTTTTTTGTCAAGGCCAGCCAACACCAGCCGAGGATAATGTTTAAATGAGATGATCGAGTTGGAAAGGAGAGCAATAAAGACCAGCACAGACGTTCGAAGCTTTATCATGTGAGCTAAGAAAATATAGTATGAAAATGATGTCCGATTTTGATTTAAAAGGAGAGCAATAAAGACCAGCACAGACGTTCGAAAAGTTCACAAAATTGGCTTATGAATGATTAAGTTTCTCAATGCTTGTCATTGTTTTTCACTCATAATCCTATCCTGGATACAAACTTACCATCTTCCAAAGCATATATAAGATTGCCATTTGGGCCATCATTAGCATCTATGATGTTCCATGCATCCTCATAAGCATGAGTAGTTTAGTGAATGTGTTAATTTACTAACTAGCCAGTGATATAGAGTATACTCTCTGTATTTTCAATGTTTAGAGAGCAACCTCATGGGCTTCATTGAAAAATTATAGGACACTTGAAGGGTTAGATTAGTTCTCCTGAGGGGTTTGGATCAAGTAAGCTTTATAAAAATAATTTATATTACTTGTTCAGCAGTTGCATTATGCTGCTTTTTACATATGCAATAAATATTTAGGGAATTTAATTATTATTCCTCATTCATAGTAGCCCCTCCTATGCAAATGTTCAACTACAAGTAAAGGGGTTTGGATCAAGTTAGCTTCATAAAAATAATTTATATTACTTGTTCGACAAGTGCATTATGCTGCTTTTTACATATGCAAAAAATATTTAGGGAATTTAATTATTATTCCTCATTCATAGTAGCCCCTCCTATGCAAATGTTCAACTACAAGTATGGAAAAAATGAGCTTGATTGACTTGGGCCAAATCACCTTAAACATAAAAATTCAATACTTGTAAAGGCTTTTGGTCACTTGAATCAATTGATTATTATTTGTATGCTTGTGAGCTAAATGCAGTGTCCTAATCATTTTGCATAGGCTATGTTGTTTTGAGTTTGTCTAGAATCAATATGAGCCAAATAAGAAAAAATAAATCAATTTAATCCCTCTAAATTATCTTGAGTTGCTCATTTCACGTTAGATTTTAGCTTGATAAAATTAAAATTTTTATGATTTATATAATTATCTCATGTTTTTTAACATTTTAACTTCAAAGCCATAGAAGGAAAAAAGGAAGAAAAAAAAAATTTAAAGAACCCTTTTACTTTCGTATCCTTGCTACAAAAAAAAATTTAATTTGGGGAAAATTCTTGACGATGTGATCACACATTAAATATCAATATAAATCTATGATTTATATAATTATCTCATGTATTTTAACATTGTAACTTCAAAGCCATAAAAGGAAAAAAAATAAATTTGAGGAAAATTCATGACGATGTGATCACACATTAAATATCAATATAAATATCTCTTTATAGCAATGAACAATTTATTTTGTCCTTATAGTAATTCTTCTTATATGAAGGTGTTCAATATTATGGCCAGTATTTCTAACAAAAAAGTTTCAAGTGATTTCAATAAGATGTTTATAAATCGTGTTAACTCATTTATGGCAGCCTCTAAGAACATAAAATTAGAAAAAATAAATTTTAAAATAACAAAAAATAATTCTATGTAGCCAAACCCTTATCTATGAAGGTGGTGACAAAAGGTTCAAATCATATATTACACTTAGAGGTGACTGGAAACATAGCCACGTATATAAACACACAATATACAAAAAGAGGATCTCTCTCCAAGACAAGAGACCAATCTCATTGATATCAATACTTATACAAACTAAGTTAATGAGATGTGTAAATCAAATTGATATAATATGTGAGTTAACCTTAGTGATCTTAAAATATTGTTTCGCGTAACATTATCAGATAGAATAGATAAAAACTAAGCCGAAGATATTATAGAGCTTATTTTATTTTTAAAAAATTAAATTTGTGTATTTTTAATTCATTTTTTAAAATAATTAAACAATCGTAATTTAAAAATAAGCAAAATAAATTAAAAACATTTTGAATATATTGAATCTTGATTTGTTCATGAATCAACACACCTAAGAATAAAATTAGAATGGAAGGGTTAGACCTAAGGAACAAAGAGAAAAATTCTCTCGAACATAAGAGCTCTCTAAGATATGAGGTTCGATCCCCTTTTATTGTAATAATTATAATTTATAAGTGGTTTGATTCATACATTGAAAAGTTACAAATAATACTATCATTACAAATAATTCTAAGAGATATTCTTTCTATCTTTTTATCTTTTTCTCTGATGTAGGTGTTATAATACTCTTTTGATAAAGCCTTATCTTAACCATCACTCCTTTCAAGCATACTTCACTAGCAGATAATCCTTGGCAATACCTCTATTTTTTGGCCACTATCGTGGCAAGTAGGCAAGTTCTTGTAATCAAGTTGAGTTCGCTATATCCATATAGTCAGAGATGTGACCTATGTCAGAACAACAGACGTGATACAACGAAGACCCGAGCTCCCGCTCCACCCCTTGTATCATGTGGACGCAGCTCTATGTCCGGACTCTGAAGGCATAATGAATTGCCTTTGTTATTATTTTACTTGAAAGATGAATATGTCTTGTCCGATCCCATCCAACTCTACAAACCGGCTGACTCCATGCCTCATATCTCATGTTTTGTCAAACT
>NW_018164444.1:35529537-35534309 GCF_001263595.1 Phalaenopsis equestris | reverse complement strand
TGCATTATGCTGCTTTTTACATATGCAAAAAATATTTAGGGAATTTAATTATTATTCCTCATTCATAGTAGCCCCTCCTATGCAAATGTTCAACTACAAGTATGGAAAAAATGAGCTTGATTGACTTGGGCCAAATCACCTTAAACATAAAAATTCAATACTTGTAAAGGCTTTTGGTCACTTGAATCAATTGATTATTATTTGTATGCTTGTGAGCTAAATGCAGTGTCCTAATCATTTTGCATAGGCTATGTTGTTTTGAGTTTGTCTAGAATCAATACGAGCCAAATAAGAAAGAAATAATCAACTTAATCCTTCTAAATTATCTTGAGTTGCTCATTTCACGTTAGATTTTAGCTTGATAAAATTAAAATTTCTATGATTTATATAATTATCTCATGTATTTTAACATTGTAACTTCAAAGCCATAAAAGGAAAAAAAATAAATTTGAGGAAAATTCATGACGATGTGATCACACATTAAATATCAATATAAATATCTCTTTATAGCAATGAACAATTTATTTTGTCCTTATAGTAATTCTTCTTATATGAAGGTGTTCAATATTATGGCCAGTATTTCTAACAAAAAAGTTTCAAGTGATTTCAATAAGATGTTTATAAATCGTGTTAACTCATTTATGGCAGCCTCTAAGAACATAAAATTAGAAAAAATAAATTTTAAAATAACAAAAAATAATTCTATGTAGCCAAACCCTTATCTATGAAGGTGGTGACAAAAGGTTCAAATCATATATTACACTTAGAGGTGACTGGAAACATAGCCACGTATATAAACACACAATATACAAAAAGAGGATCTCTCTCCAAGACAAGAGACCAATCTCATTGATATCAATACTTATACAAACTAAGTTAATGAGATGTGTAAATCAAATTGATATAATATGTGAGTTAACCTTAGTGATCTTAAAATATTGTTTCGCGTAACATTATCAGATAGAATAGATAAAAACTAAGCCGAAGATATTATAGAGCTTATTTTATTTTTAAAAAATTAAATTTGTGTATTTTTAATTCATTTTTTAAAATAATTAAACAATCGTAATTTAAAAATAAGCAAAATAAATTAAAAACATTTTGAATATATTGAATCTTGATTTGTTCATGAATCAACACACCTAAGAATAAAATTAGAATGGAAGGGTTAGACCTAAGGAACAAAGAGAAAAATTCTCTCGAACATAAGAGCTCTCTAAGATATGAGGTTCGATCCCCTTTTATTGTAATAATTATAATTTATAAGTGGTTTGATTCATACATTGAAAAGTTACAAATAATACTATCATTACAAATAATTCTAAGAGATATTCTTTCTATCTTTTTATGTTTTTCTCTGATGTAGGTGTTATAATACTCTTTTGATAAAGCCTTATCTTAACCATCACTCCTTTCAAGCATACTTCACTAGCAGATAATCCTTGGCAATACCTCTATTTTTTTGGCCACTATCGTGGCAAGTAGGCAAGTTCTTGTAATCAAGTTGAGTTCGCTATATCCATATAGTCAGAGATGTGACCTATGTCAGAACAACAGACGTGATACAACGAAGACCCGAGCTCCCGCTCCACCCCTTGTATCATGTGGACGCAGCTCTATGTCCGGACTCTGAAGGCATAATGAATTGCCTTTGTTATTATTTTACTTGAAGGATGAATATGTCTTGTCCGATCCCATCCAACTCTACAAACCGGCTGACTCCATGCCTCATATCTCATGTTTTTGTCAAACTGAGTACTTCAAAGTAATTATTACGGCAAGCCACCATTGCCACTGTCGCCAGCGGCCACTATCACTATCATCACCACACAGGCTCATCCTTGCTCATCGTAGACTTATTTCTAGCATTGCATAAATCAACTAAAGTTATCTCAAATAAAAAACTAACTTAATTTGAAGTTTTCAACTATATTTCATTTTATGTTAAAATATAAATACAATAAATTAAAGTTGACCCCAAGTTTCAGAAAAAAAATTTGTGTTGCGTATGTAGTACGTTTCATGGAGAGTATTGGGAAATTATAACCGCGTTATACCCCCTGTAATTTCCCTGTAACATACATGTAACTTACTTGTACCTTATAGTAAGTTCTGCGCTTCTGTTTTCATATATATGTAGGTTACAGGTAGGTTACAGTAGGTTGCATGCGGTATAACGCGATTATAATCCCCAATACCCTCCCTGTAACCTACTGACACACACAACGCTGCATACGTCTTACGTACGCAATTTTTTTTCCAAGTTTCAGAGTTCTTTCACAATTTTTCTCCAAGTTTTTATATCTCCAGCTTTATTTTTGAAAGATAAACTGTCATTTTCATTTCCCTTATAATTTAACCATTGAGACATTCAAGCAGCTGAAACTGCCGGACAAACAAGAAAACTTCTTCCAATTTCTTTTTTTTTTTGTGTTTGTTTAGTTGAATAGATAAAGAAGTATTATGGGGGGCATTGTGGACGAAGCATCATCTTAAGAATTTGTGTTTAAATATGATGATTTAGTCCATAAGATCATAACCTCATATTGGATTTCTATGACGTGAATTTTTCTTACGCTAACATCCACATAATTATTTAATATTTTTCACTTTTCTTCATATAGATAATTGTTTACAGTTCAAACGTATTTACAAAAAGCTGCAGGTGCCCCAAATAGATTTAAAAAAAAAACTTGGAAAATTTTGGATGATACTAATATGAAATAATTGTGACATATTAGTAAGGATCTCGCTAAGTTGAGATCAAAGGTTGCATCAGGAGTCAAAATATGGAGATGCCAAGTGTCATTCCATTCAATTAGAACCATTAGCTGACCGAATGAAAGCTCATAAGAATACAAGAACAAGAGGCATTAGGTCCGAGGGATAGTCGGCTACAGCTAGCTCCCTTGAATGATTTCGGGATTCTGCACAGATATGGCCAAAGGATGTTTTAAATTCAAATGATGTTTTAAATTTTACCTCAATCCTTAACATCATATGACTACGTAATTAGGGTTGTAAAAATGACTTCCTGTTCGTGAACGGCTCGTGTTCGACTCGCTAAGCAAACAAGCTGAACACGAACACACTTTTTGTGCTCGAAATATAAACGAGCGGAACACGAGCTGCGCCTGGGGTCGCTCCTGTTCAGCTCGTTTACACCCCTACCAATGATAAATAACATTGATTTTGGTGCTACGTGTGACATAAAATCAACCTCCACGTGAGAATAATTTAAGACATCAATGCCAAGATCTGCGAATATTTTTGTCAGATTCTATACCTATTATTACTTCAATAAAAAATTCAAAGTTCCTCTCTTCTCTATTTCCTTCCCTCCATCAAATATTATCACAGCTATAATGGCCAGCTGAGAGCCGACAAAATAAGCTACAATCCACCCGCATTGGCAGGCAGGATGGCACATCGGCGACTTGCGGAGGCGGGTCCACGAAGGATCTGGCCAATTTGTTCTTCGTTGCATTAGCCGGGCAATTTGTCCCCTCAAAAGAAATTTAGTCCGCCGCTATTGACTTGTGATCTACAAATCTATGGGAGAAATGATGTGCTGTCCGAAATCTTGCTTGTATTGGTACCCACCCCATATTTGTGTTCAATCATTTAAAAAATTGGATTAGGACTTCCAAGTGCAAAATCATTTTTAAGATCAAGATGCAATGAATTAGAATATGTTTAACGAATTGCAGAAAAGGCCATTGTCACTTAACCATTACATCATTTCAAAAAGATCTATAAGTTGAAGATGTTGAATCTAACGAGCGTAATTTTTAGTTAGTATTATTATTATCATTTGTTATTTTGACCCCCAATTATTGAATTAAGGTAAAAGAGCACTTTTGTAATGTGGTACCGCTCACCTACCACATCTCACCTACCGTTCATCTACCGCTCACCTACCTCACACCTACCACTCTCTTACTTTTATAAATAGAGAGGGTGTGAGGCTTAGAAGAGCAAGGGAAGAGATCTTAAGCTACCACAAAGGAGGAGGGAATAACTAGAGAGCTAGAGAGGAGGAGAGCATCTTGAGGTCTTGTATCAAGGTGTCGCTTGAGAGGGATGTCATAGAAGGAAGATGAGAGCTCATCTCTATGTATAAGCTATGTATTCTCCATTTCTTTTGTCTTAGTGAACTATTTGATTGATTCCTTCCCGTGGACGTAGATCCAATTGGATCGAACAACGTAAACGATATGTGTTTGCTTGTGTTTCTTGTGTTTCATTTCTATGTCAGGAAATACATATCTCACAACTTCATTAAACACGCACAATGACAATCATTCATATCCATACACATAATTTAATATATTTACTAAACTATAACCCAAACAATCATAGATACATGCATAACTCTCAAATAATTTAATCTGAAAGACATTGTTGCAATAAATTAGTGATGTTGGAGAATCTAAATAGAGTCCTGATTTTAATGATTCAAGTGGCCTACTATTGACGCTTGCATGACTTTTGTTGACTCCTATCAAAGTCATATCCTGAGGATGATGCTAAGAGCTTATAGGGATCTCGTAAAGGATTCCCTCATGAGTACATTTGCCTGCCCTTTTTTGGAAAATTTTATGTCAGGACATTAGACATGATTTGATTGAATGAAATGTGCCATAATTTATTTATGGAGTTCAATAAATAGAGTATATTTCAGATTTAATATCTCAAATAATATTAATATTTTTTGTTGCATTCAAATCTGATGATGTGTGCCTTCTTGCTATTTTTGTCTGCCACCATTT
>NW_018164444.1:35526005-35529485 GCF_001263595.1 Phalaenopsis equestris | reverse complement strand
GTCCGCTTCGTCCACAAAGTTACCGAGCCGAACACGAACAACACGAACAATATGTGTTTGTTTGTGTTCGGCTCATTTGGCTCGAAATACTACTAATCACGAGCTTCTTAACTAGTCAAACACGAGTTGTTCGCAAACAACGAGCCATTTTGACGCCCTAGTTGTTGTCATCCAAAAAACAATAAATATGTTGTTTTCCTGTTGTCCCCCGGCTGTTCCAGCCTTTCCTACTACGCCCCGCCGCACTGCTTGCCACCTCACCTATTACCTTTGCGATTCTTTGTTCTTGAACAGCTCGTGTTCGGCTCTCTAAGCAAACGAGCCAAACACGAACACACTTTTTGATAACGGCTCGTGTCCGGCTCTCTAAGCAAACGAGTCAAACACGAACACACTTTTTGAGCTCGAAATATAAACGAGCCGAACACGAACTGAGCCACCCCTATTGGCATTAGTTGTCTATTTTTTATTGTATTTAAAATGCAGTATAAAATCAATATGTTTCTGTCATTTATGGCACTAAAGTATATGAAATGAAAATATCAATTTTTGAATGTTAGCAGTGTAAATATATGGAAATTGTATGATATGCAAAAAATTTCTCATAAAATTTTTGTGATGTAGAATTATATCTTAATATTATGATATAAATTAGTATTCTCACCAAACAGCTTTTCTTATGAAAATTTGGCATTAGTGGCACTGCTCTCCCCCAAATTCACGATGCAAATCAAATCAAAAGGCTCGTGTTGATTTGTACAAGCGTAGACATTGATATTTATATAATTAGATCTTAGATTAATATGGTTCAGCAAGCATATGCAAAAGTTGGGGCTTGATTTTATGATATTTGCATTTATTGATCTTTGGTGTCTAACTCTTTAGAAGTTACTTATAATTGCTACACTGTTTGCTTACAATCTTCTTAAAAATGTAAATTTAAATTGTGGAAGACCGTTTCTAAAGTGGAAGTAGGAGTCTTGAGATATTGGAGTTATTGTTAAGGGATGACCTATGAACAATTTAATAAGTATAAGTTTTAATTTCCATGTCACACATTGGCTTTGAATGTTGTTTTAGAGAGTTGGTGTTGTGGCAACAAACATCATGGTTGATATCAAAGATGGGAGTTAGCAATAGTATTAACGGCATGCGTTGGCCTTATATGAAGGGCATGAATGTTGTTGACAACTATGGGTGATAATTTTGTTGGCACTATTATGCATCAATGTTGGGATTAATGACATGCATTGACCTTATCAGCGATAACAAATATTAACATTATTATTAATATTATACATTTACGTTGTCGTTGGTCATAACAAAATTTAATTTTATTAGCAATAATGTGCAATGGCCTTATTGACTCTTGTTAGTATCAATATTGGTTTGATGCATGTATTAACAGTATTAATAATGGCAAGCTCTGACATTGGTGTTCATAGAGTGCATCAATCTTATATAGGATGAAAACATCAACATTTTTTGTGCTAAAAGCATTTAACTTGTTGACATTGAGAGGTGATTATTTTGATGGCAATGTTGGTCTCAACAACACCCATCAAACTTATGGTAGACGGCTGACAAATAATTTAGTGATTCTATGTATATTATTGACTTCAATGGCGTAAATTAACATTTTTGGTGATGACAAGTGTGAATGTTGGTGTTGATGGTATACATTTACTATAATAATATTTCCTAAATTAAAGGAGGATGACCTTATTTGTATTGGCGAGCAAAGATGTTAGCATGGATGGCTATGCAATAGCAATATTAATAAAGACAGGAGTCGTTGTCAGTTTTGATAATGTGCATTGGCTTTATCAGTGATGAAAATATTGATATTTTTGGCAATGTTGAGGAAACCCTTGTTGGCATTAGTGGGCATCATCATTCAAGTCAATGTTGTGCATAGGCTACATTAATTAGATTGCATGCTATTAGTATTAGATTGTGTCACCATTAATGTGATGGTGAGCTTTAATTATGTTAGTGATAATGATGAAGTAATAATATTGTGGTGGAGATTAGAGACAACGATTTTCCCATAATAATTGAGTGACAACGGTCAAGATGGTTGAGAGATGATTGTCAAATAATTGTGTTCGAGCAATGGTGGTTAGGCAAAGCTAGTTGAAAAATTATGGTCAAGCTACAATAATAAAAACCATAACACAACAGGAATTTAATTTATTACCGGCTGTTAAATACCGTTGGTATTAATGGATAAATCGTAGGTAATATATTTGCCGACGGTTTAGCTCATACAAAGCCAACGTAGCAAAAACACTTGGGATTTAACGACGGTTTACATTAATCAATGGTTAACCGGCGTACTATAACCGTTGCTATATATTAAAAAATATGTTTTGTTTAATCGTAGCTTGACCGTCGTTTATATAAGCTGGCGAAATTGTCGGTAAGAAAAGTATTGCAGTTCCATCGACAATTTGTCGCGATTCTGTCAGTTTCTTCAAATCGTAGGTTAACCGTGGGAATTTATTAATGACTATGTACGTAGCAAAAGTGCAGCACTTCGGCCAATAGTCGCATGTTCAATAGACCGTCGGAAAACCTTCGCTTGTTCAATAAACCATTGTAAAATCATTGATAAGTCGTCGAAAACCTGTACCATCAGAAAAAAAAAATGTCATCTTTCAACGCTACAATCTACACACCTACAATCATAACAAATCAATCAAAACACAACACAACATAGTAACAAAACTAATTAACACATAAACCATATATAGAAATAAAAAAAATAATTGAATTTAAATAAACAAAATGTACAACTACACAATAAAACTAATGTTTGCTAATAATAAATTGTTTAATATACAACCAAACAAAAAATAACCCCCTACTCATCCTCCTCATCATCCTATGTCCTCTCATCATCATTATCATCTCCACCCTCATCTTGAACTGACTTCTTCCCTTTCAGCAGTTTCAAACACATCACTGCTTCGATCTCTGCCCTCATCTCCGATCTCAGGGTGGCTAAATGTTC
Source organism: Phalaenopsis equestris (assembly GCF_001263595.1). Taxonomy (NCBI): domain Eukaryota; kingdom Viridiplantae; phylum Streptophyta; class Magnoliopsida; order Asparagales; family Orchidaceae; genus Phalaenopsis; species Phalaenopsis equestris. The sequence goes on along the minus strand of NW_018164444.1, from coordinate 35,526,469 downwards.
AGCAATCTGATGATGCATCTCCTCATTCGGTGAAGTGGAAGTGGATGCACCAGATGTGCTAGGGGTTTGGCAGACATCATAAACCTGCGCCTAGAACCCTAACCCGTAGACCTTACCCTTCTTCTTTCTGCCAATAGCCTCCCTCCTAAGGTCGTGCTAAGAAGGATCGTGAGATGTGTTCGAACCACAAGCCGATTGTTGAGACCGACTTTCCTTGAGCCTCAGGAAGGTCTTCTACAAAATATATGATTAATTAAAGTGAGAGACTAAATAAATTTTGATATTTATTTGAATTTATACTTAATAATCTTGTGAATTGCTTGGGTCGCTTTTAATCTGCTTTCCACCCAGGACTAATCTGACTGCTGCTTATGTGTGTGCTTATGTGACTCTGTAGCAGTTGCCTCCCATTCTTTCTCTAGAGTCTTACAATTCTCCTCTTATATTTCGTACATGGGAGGGGG
>NW_018164444.1:35523797-35525950 GCF_001263595.1 Phalaenopsis equestris | reverse complement strand
GCTTTGTCGGTGTGTTTTGAGGCCCCCATGCTGCCATAATCAAAGCGGTGATTCAACTGTCTGCTCCCACTTTCTCTGATATTTGGGAGAGTAGCAGGTTTTGCGCAATGTGGCAAACACAACCTCGCCCAGCCACAAAGGGCGCTCACATGTCCGACGTATATCACCGAACTGGTCTCGCAAATGATCGCTCCCCTTGTGTTCAAAGTTCCAGTGGATGTGGGCCTCCTCCTCGGGGGGCTATGATCATTGCTTATGTAAATTGAGTTAGAAATTGTTAGATTCATAAAAATAAATAAATAAATATAATTATTGTATTCTATTTTTATCTTAAACTCACCAAACCACATATCATGAACTGTGATTGAGTTCTTCTTTTAGGATAAGTACGGCTAGTCGTACTTGCTCCTAATTATATCTCTGATGGAATGAATGGTTTATGTAGGGAGACTATTATGAAAATAGCATGTAATTAATTCTCTATTAAATATAAAAAACACAACGTAGTTATGTGGACATTAAATTAAAACTCGTGTGTTCCTCACTATCCTGAAATAATGTTGGATGCTCGTGTTGCTCAAATTCGACGACACATCAATATCAGTTGATGCTGATAGTGCTAGTGATATTATGGTCATGGCTGGTGGTTGTGGTGGTGTCGTGGCTGTGAGTATTGGCTGTAGTGGTGTCGTGGCTGGTGTCGGTGGTGGTATTGTAGCTAGTGGTGGTAGTGATGTCGGGGTCATGGCTGGTGAAGGAACTGGTGTGGTAGCTGGGACTGGAGGTGGTGCCAGTTTGGTGCACTTTATACCAACACGTCCACTGCCTCAAAGACTTACAAACTTCCACAAGCCAATACGCCCCACAGCAGAGGGGCATATTGCCCTTTCCTCCAGAAGTTAACTTGCAAGCAGGAAAGTAAATTTAACTAGTGCATCTACATACTACTAAAAATGAAAGTACTATAATATGGAGTAAAAAGAAAGGAAAACGCTAAATTGCATGTGTAAAATCTACAAACTATTAAAACAAAAAAAAAATATAAAAGTATGCAGTAAAAGAAAGAGAAAACTATACAGTGCAATCTACAAACAACTAAAACTGAAAACATAGGAATAAAAAGTAAAAAAATAAAATATCACTTACATATCTTCCTTAAACTCTTTTGATGAGTCACTTGATAATGCAGTTAAAATTATTTCATCTTATCCATCGTCTAAATCATGCTCATCAATATCAATTTCTTCGTGTTCATCAGCATCCACTTAATTTACCTCTTTATAGATAACGCCAAGTGAAATGTATGACTCTATCATTTTTAATTCCTGATGAGCTGGTTCAATTGAATTCTGAATAATAGTAGTCGATGTTGGTTTACTGGCTATGACAACTGCTCATTCTACTTTGTCTCTTATTATATGGGGATATGAAAGATAAAATACCTGACTTGCTTATCTTGCTAAAATGAAAAGATCAAATTTATCATATCTTCTATTCACTTTTACTTCTATGATATTATACAGTTACATATCCCCTGTTCCACGATTAGGAATAGGATTGAACCAGTCATAGTTGACAAGAATACATTTCCACTAATAGAGCTAGGAAAAGATAGTTTAACACCTACTTTGAGAATCCCATAATAATCTATCTCAATGTCTTAGTTATTATTTGCTTTAACACAAACGTCAGAATTATAAGTCTTTTTTTTCCTTCTGATCAGGACATCATATGAAACTTGTAGCCAATCACATCATAAATTTACCAAATTTTGACGATGTGCATGGGTCCCAAAGCAAGATCTAGCAAGCCCTGATCTATTACTCCATTTTTTTATCATAAATCTAGTAATTCATAAATAACTCAATTGTTGTTAAAGGTAACCAATAACAAATATCATAGATATGCAGTAGTTTTGATAAACACTTACATGTATTGTGAATCATCTGGGAAAATTATTTATTATCTTCTAGTTTGTGATATCATCTTCAAGTGAATATAATGAATCTAAGAATAAATTGTTACTACGATGAAAAAATTATAGATTAGCCATCATAATATTTTCACCCAGAAGAATAATATACATTAATGTCTTAATCTAAAAAAGGTTAAACTACGTCGTAGAAGAACATAAAGTGTCATTGCTCGAAGTT
>NW_018164444.1:35515613-35523697 GCF_001263595.1 Phalaenopsis equestris | reverse complement strand
AAAGTTAAAATAGCATTTTTCTTAAACACAATTTTATTTTTTTGTTAAAAATAAAGGAGAATTCTTAGCTCCAACTTAAATTTAATTTATATTAAGTTCTAACTCCTCTGGACTGATGGATTTGGAATCAAAATCACAAACATTTGTAGGCAAATCAGGAGATTGCCGAAGGTGGAATCCATGGCGGCATGTCAGAAGCAAGCAAGCCTCTTTACCTATGGCGAGATCGGAGAGACAGACGGTGTATTCGAGCCCGTCCTTGAAATCGCTCTCTGTAAAAATTGATCTGGATTGGAGTCATGACAATCGCTGCAAAAGCTTGCCGCGACGGAAATGATGAGATTAATGAGCTTTTAACGGGAGGGGAACAAAGTGCTATATTTGCGCGCTATTAAGAGATTTTGGGTGCTTTATATATATATATATATATATCTAAAATTTTAAAGATGAAATATATAAATCATAATAGTTTGGGTAATATTATAGAAAAAATCTTACATTTAGGATTCCAGTAAAATTTTGCGACGCTTATTTCATTGGGTCCACCTAAAAAATAAAGAAAATATATCAATCACACCTTTGTGTTATTTATGTGATCCTCCTGATGATGTTATTCACATTGTTTAGGGGCGTTATTGTGGTATTATTGAAGCTGTTTTGCGGTGGGTTATTGCGATGTTATTTATGTGTCATCTAGGAGGTGTTATTGTCATTGATCATCAGTATTATTGCATTGTTATTGTGGTGTTATTATAGTTATTTTGTGGAGTTATTAAAGCGAAACTGCAGTACATGTGATATTGAGGTTTATCCAATTTGTTTTGTAATAATATCATAACAAGGGTATCTTCATCATTTTTTATGTTGATTAAATCAGATACAAGTGGCAACATTTTACAATGTCCGGACTCAGCTTATCTGCAGCTGCCCCAAACAGACCCTTATTCAAGCTGTTTTGTAATAATATCATAATAAGGGTATGTTCATCATTTTTTATGATGATTAAATAAGATACAAGTGGCAACATTTTACAATGTCCGGACTCCCTATTTAAATATTTTTCAATATTATGGGTGCTATATTCGTAATATCCCCTGTAATCAATGGTTAGTTCTGGATTTAGATTGAATATAAGGGTGGAGATTCCGCATACATAGTAGAGTACCCTTTGTTTTCTCCTTATTTACTGATCCCGCCATCGTTCTAAGCCCTAATTCGTTCATAAATACCAGTCTGGAGGAAAGCTAGGTTTGAAAAATCGAAGTGCTTGCAAATCTATTTTCTTTCCCCGCTCTCTTTACCCTCTTCTTTCGGACCTTCTGCTTGCAAAATGTCTGCCGCATCCGAACCGAGATCTAAAGCGCCTTTGCTGCCGACGACAAGCAGCTTCCAGCAATCGACCTCTACGTCCGATCGTTTCTATACGCCGGCGTTAGCTTCATCGGAAACGCCTTCCTCCTCATTTTCATCCTTCTCCGCCCAATCGTCAACCTTCTTCCCGCGCCCCATCCTCCCCACTCGCGTAAGCATCGTTGGATCCTTCCCACAGGTCCCCTCCGTTCGATTCGCTATTGAACGACCCACCTCACCTGGTCGCTCCATGTCCGCCATTACTAGCCATGATCGGATCGTTCGCCCTTCTCTGTCTTCCTCGGCTGGCCGCAAGATCTGCACGTGCTCGCCAACGACTCATCCGGGATCCTTCCGCTGCAGCCTCCACAGGGGTCTCAATCATCAACAAGCAGCGGCATCCGTATCATCGCCGTCCAATCGACTAAACGCCCGCCGATCTGCGATGACAAACTCGCTTGTCCGGATTGGGACAGTTGAGGGCGAATTGGTCAAAAGGGCCCTCTCGGCGCTAATCCGCCCTTCCTCGCATCATCAGCGAAGGAGAGCAGACTTCCAGCCCCGGCCAAGTCGGCTTTCTAGGATGTCCAATGCTGACGATCTTATGATCGTTGTAGGAAGGAACTGAAGATCTTGATGCAGGTCTGTTGATATTCACAAAAAAGCATAACACGTTACCTCACCACTCTTCACTGCCGATGTCAGTGTCTTCGATTTTGTTTCCATACTGATTTTCTTTATTGTAACGTGAGGAGGTAAGCAGTAGCGATGGCGGAACTGGTCAAATCCGTCATATATTGTACATAGTTTTCTATAGTAGATATTGATGGATGTGCATCCAGATTTTCAGAGAACGAGAACTTGGATACATTGGACGCCAACTAATTTCGTAGAAATTGTTTCGAAGGCAAGGTGATTGAATCCCCATAGATATCAAAATTGCGCTTCGTCCGCACTAAAAAAAAGAAAAAGAAAAGAAACGTGCACAAAAGTATGAATGATTAATTGACATTAATTCATAGATTACAGATTGATACTGCACTTGTCCGTCAAGATCAGCGCATGGATCTAAAATTTTCTTTAAATGATTTGGGTCGTTCTCTTCGTTGCAGAATCCCTACAACAAACATCTCCCGTCGACGTCGACGTCGCCGCCGTCGATTCGTACGTGTTTTCAGTTGTCACGATCGGTATACCTCGGAACCGTTTCAGTTACATACGGTATGTAAAAAGAAAAAAGTAACTTCCTCATATAACATAGGTGCGTAAATTGAACCTCATATTTGCTCCCACTTAAAAGGAAGATTATTATTGTTATTTTTTTTATTCAGCATTAATTTTTGGGAAATTTACATTCAGAGCTCCTAATTTTATGCATTCATTTATCTCCCACCCAAAATCTTATTTTTACGATTCAATCACTGAACTTACCCTTTTTCACGGCTATCTAACTGACTGAACTTCACTTTTTCACGGCTCTCGAACAGTGAAATCCATATTTTTTGTCTATTGGTAGGGTACTGGTTTTATAAAAATAAGAGTTTGGGTGAGATAGATAAACACTCAAGAATTGGGTGCTGGGTATGTAAATTTCCGTTAATTTTTTTATAAATTGTGAGGGTCTGAGTTTCAAGTTATTCATTGAACAAGTGCAGATGGAATCGAACAAGTGCGCACATTAACACATTAATTCATATTATTTTTAAAACTTTGATTAGAACTCCTTAAAATATTGATATTGAAACGAGGTTCAAGATCTGTCATATTTGGTCTAAATTTGTAATTATATTTATGATTAAATTCGCTTATGTCATCAAAAATTTTTGATGGGATAATTACAAAGAGCCCCCCTTAATATTGACATTTGATGCATGCTAGTAAATTCGCAGGAGGAGAGTGATGAATTATTGTCGTAACATTGTACAAAAATCCAACACACACTTAGATAGATGTAACTAAAAACGACACCAAAAGTATTTACTTTGAAAACCAAAAAAGGGAAAAAACCACGAGGCATTGCCTGGTTGAAATATTTCACTATGAGTTGTTGATTATATGTACAATCCTTTGCCCCACAAGCGGAAAAATGTTATAGAGTTTCTCGGGTTACAATATCTATGTGTAAGAAGAATTGCCGCGGTAGGCAGTGGGTGGCGGCGGCGATGACCAAAGGCGTCCGTGGTGGCGACTACTTGAAGAGGCGGCGGTGAATGCGACCTCGAGCGGAGGTCGTCAGAAGCAAAAATGGCCGGAGGCGGCGGTGAATGTGACCCAAGGCAGCGGCGGTCAGAAGTGACGGTGGCCGGAGGCGGCGGTGAATGGGAACCACAGGCGATGCAGCGACGACTAGAAGCGACAACAATCGGAAGCACAACGACAACCAGAGTCAACGACGTCCGGAGGCGGCGGCGATCAAATGCGACAACAGTTTGAGGTGGCAGTGACTCGAGTTGGTTGGAGGCGACGATAGCTAGAAGCGGCGACAATCGGAGGCGGTGACGACCGAAATAAGTTAGATACAGTGGCAGATGGAAGCAGCGGCGACTGGAAGCAGCAACAGCTTGAGGCGGCGACAACGGGTGGAGTTGGCCAGATCTAAAATGCAGGATGCAGGTCTGTAGCTCCATATTCTGCAGGCTCTGGACTTGCTCTTGTCCCCAGGTTCAGATCCTCTTTCATGAGGGATCTGGGGCTTTATTTATAGAGTTCAAATTGCAAATAAATAAGAAATTCATATCACTCTTGATCGGGAGACTCGCAGAGATCCCCTTGATCAAATAATGCTTGATGGACATTTGAGTGCCCTAATGATGTAGGAATTGAATGATCTTTGGTCTGTTGGATTTTTTTTGTCGAGATGCTCGATTTGAATATAAACATGTTATATATGACATTTATTTGATCTTCCAATTATATTTCAAAAACATCTAAAAGTGGTTTAATGACTTGATTTGGGATTGATTCAACCCAGATTGAACTGATTCTAGTATCGTTTTGTCTGTCTCGTCGAGCCGGTCAGTTTGAACATAAGTTTGTTGAAATGAGAGCTCTTGTGACTTTTAATCAAAGTTTGATTGTTTCTTACTAAAAAACTTGTCTCAAGATCCTTGCCATGCATTAAGATTCATGTTGGAAATTAAAAATTTGTTGTTGATATGTCAATTGTTCTTTATTTTTGGGTGAATCAACTTCGTTACTTGAAAATATAAAATTCTTTCAAACTGGTATTTTTTTGTGAAGGTAAATTTACTGACATAACACGCAATTCCCATGGATTGTTATATTACCGTATTTATGATGTAAGGATCATACCACGTGTATATGTATAAATAACATAGGTTTTGAATTTGAACAAGTATATGTAATGCACTTGTATAAAACAAAGCGTGACATGGTGGACTCTTTGTTATTACATGGGCATGTGAGATGGGTGTGGGGAAGATTCAAATCCCCCCTCCACAAATATTGTGTTTTTTGCGTCGGGCCATGTCGGGATGGGTCTGCGGTTTCAGTAGGCAAACAGGTCAGCGTGCTGGGATTGGGCCAGCATCACGTTATGCAGGATAGATCTATGGGTCAACTGGGCCATGATTGACCTGCGGGGTGTCCTAACTTAACTGCCAGATCTTTAATCTGCTGGATTAGATTGGTCGTTGCGATCAATCCTGCGGTTTTGGCGATGGATGCGACAATCCAAGCCATGTGGTAGAACCTAAAAAAAATTACATTGAGATTCATGTCATGTTTTGAAATTCGTGTTGGATGTAAAAGAATTATTGATGACATATTAGTTGTCATTCTATTTTTGGACGAGATCAATTTCGTCGCCTGAAAATACAAAAATTCTCCAAACTTATATTTTGTGACTGCATTCATATATATATATATATATATATATATAGATAGATAGATAGATAGATAGATAGGCACACACACACATACATACATACATACATTTTATATATAAGTGAAATTTACCAATGCAGCACACAATTCCTTTGGATTTGTATGCTGCTGTACTCCTGTTGTATGAATCATATCATATGTTTATGTATAAATAACACAAACAAATTTTAAATTTAAATAATTATATATAGTGCATAAATATATGTATAAAACAAAATGTGACATAGTAGACTCTCTGTTGTTCTGTATGTGCATGTGAGATGGGAGTGAGGGTTATACATACAGTGTGGGTGGCTGCTTCACTATTATATCATTCCGGAAGTAGTATTTTTTCTAAGACTGAATCAAAACATTATTCGTTAGCTTCGAGAGTGCGTCCTCGGGGTTCTGACACTTTCTTTGGGTTTTGGCAGGGCGAGATCCATCAGATGTTGCCATCTCAATAATGCGAAAGAAAATCACGAAAGAAGATCTCAGAGATCTTGCTGAGCAGGGTGAGATAACTTTTCCTTATTTCTTCATGAAAGAATATGGAAAATAAGAAATCACAAATCACCTGCTAGATAGGGATAATCTTTTTTTTTATTCTCTCCTTTTCCTCCCTTCTACGTTTTCTTCCTCCGCTTGGTTTGAATTTTTTTCTCCCGTAGCTTATATCTTTCCCTCTCTTGAGCCTTCCTCCTCAATTGGGCTGATTTCCTCCCACCACTTTGAATTTCTCTCCATTTTCTGTTCCTCTCCCTTCTCACTCTTCCTCTCTCTCTTTGTTCTGAATTTTTCTCATCATTAAATCTCCTTTTCTTATAGGCTAAAGAGACCCTAATTTCTTTCTAATTTGGATAAGATATGAATTAATTTCAGATTAATCTTAACCATTGGATCCACCTCCTTATGCAAGAACCTAATAAGGTTTTTTTGATCCTGCCATCTGGCCTGGATCGTCAGATCCACCGCCAAAACTATAGGATAGATCACATCCGTCAATTCTGATACCGTAGATCCAAGATCTGGTGGCCTAGCTGAGACACCGCGTAGGTCAAACATGGCCCAGTTTGACCCGTAAATATATCTCGCATACCGCAGTGTCGACCCAGTCCCTCCCCGTTGAACTGTCCGCCCTACGAAACTGCCAGCCCGACCCGGGACCGACACGACCCAAAGCAAAAAACGCATTACCTGTCTTGGGGGTGGGATTCAAACCTGCTCTCACTCCCCTCTCACACGAGCATACAAAATAACAAGTCTACAATGCCACATTTTGTTTTATACATATATTTGTGCATTATATATATTATTTTCAATTCAATATGATTTAAATTTCTTAAATTTCAACTCACGCAAATCTATGATTTCAGTAACTTGTGGAACATTGAAACCTTATTTAAAAATTGATCAAGCACTCTTTTTTCAACAAACTTATAATAAAACTAATCGGATCAATGAGTCAAATACAATGACACAAAAAAATGGTTAAATTCGAGTCAAATCAGGCTTGGATGAAGCCGTTAAATCATTTTTGAAAGCTTATGGTGTCCAATTGAAAGTTCAAACAAATTTCAAATCTATCAAACTTATAATTAAACTGAGCAACTTGACATGACAAATCCAAAGAGTTCAAAAAAACTCAATTTTGTTGTTATTTAGGCTCTTAAATGTCCACATAATGTCATCTGATCGAGATTACCTCTCTAGGTCATCCGATAGAGTGGTCTAGATTTGTTCTTTATTTGCGGGGAGGTATTTCCCAAACTATAAATAGAGCTTTGTTTCCTTCATGAAAAGGGGCCAGGGGGCTAGACCTTGAACTAGAGGAAGAATTGAACTTTTAGTAGGACCGGCGAGGGGCTAGATCTTGAGCCAGAGGAAGAACTTGACTTGCAGTAGCACCGGCAAGGAGCTAAATTCTAGTGTAGTCCCATGCTGAAGACCCGAAAAATGCCAGCCGCTCCTGTAGTCATCTACCATCGTTGACCATTTCTTTCTTATTGTAACAAATCTCTTTTCAGAATCACGGCGTACGCCATGGGATCTCAAAATCCGTTGTGAAGCAACGACACACCTCAAAGACAACATATTAAAGCTCCAACTGTTCCTAACTGCTCACTTTGACCATAACACAACAAATATTGTATGTCAAAGAGCTATGTAACTCTTTCCTAACTTTGGGACATGGGCTTGTACGTGCAATCACCAACTCATTTGAAATAATTTTAACTTCAATACCCTGTTGTTTTTTCTCTTTTTGTGTTTTCCATAATAAATCTTCTGGTTTCTCTATTTATCACGTCTATTGTCAGAGTATCTGATGGACTATCGTACAATGTTAGCACGATAATTCATAATTCTACCGCCGCAAAACGGCAAGGAGCTAAATTCTAGTGTAGTCCCGTGTTGAAGACCTAAAAAATGCCAGCCGCTCCTGTAGTCGTCTACCATCGTTGACTGTCTCTTTCTTATTGTAACAAATATCTTTTCAGAATCACGACGTACGCTGTGGGATCTCAAAATCCGTTGTGAAGCGACGACACACCTCAAAGACGACATATTAAAGCTCCAACTGTTCCTAACTGCTCACTTTGACCATAACAGAACAAATATTGTATGTCAAGGAGCTGTGTAACTCTTTCCTAACTTTGGGACAAGGGCTTGTACCTGCAATCATCAACTCATTTGAAATAATTTTAACTTCAATACCCCGTTGTTTTTTCTCTTTCTGGGTTTTCCATGTAAAATCTTTTGGTTTCTCTATTTTTCACGTCTATTGTCAGAGTATCTGATGGACGCTCGTACAACGTTAGCACGATAATTCATAATTCTACCGCCGCAAA
>NW_018164444.1:35483225-35515513 GCF_001263595.1 Phalaenopsis equestris | reverse complement strand
GTATCTGTGTCTTTTGAGGCTTGTAGCCTTCTGAGATCTTTGAGTATACATGTGTCTTCTGAGGCTTGTAGCCTTCTTAAGTCTTTGAGTGTATCTGTGCCTTCTGAGACTTGGCCTTATGAGGTCTTTAATGTTTTTGTGCCTTCTGAGGCTTGTAGCTTTCTGAGGTTTTTGAGTGTACTTGTGCCTTCTGAGGCTTGTAACCTTCAGAGGTCTTTGAGTGGAGACCTTGTCAACCACTCGCTCTCATGGAGTCTTTCTAGTGAGGACTCTGTCTACTACTAGCTTCCTATCGAGACTTGTCTCTTGAGCTCATCTTCCGGGAGTATGGTAGCTTCTCATTGAGTCTTGCCACTTGGGCTTGACTTTTAGGAGCATCGTATCTTCCCATCAAGTCTTGCCTCTTGGGCTTGACTTTTAGGAGTACCGTATCTTCCCGTCAAGTCTTGCCTCTTGGGCTGGACTTTTTAAAATAACATTTTAAAGCAACATGAAAATTTTACTAAAATAAAATTAAGAGTTTATAAGCTAGTCTTTTACTCGTATAAGATGAGTTGGAGTTATACTTCTCATTTGATAACTCCAACGATTCTCTTCTGGTTCCCCTCGCATTGTTCTTGTAAATAGCGACCCAGGTGACCTTGGCGTATTAGACGTTCAATTTCTTGCTTTAATTGAAAACATCTTTCTGTTGAATGTCCTTTTGCTCGGCGGAAATGACAATATTGAGACTGATCTCCACCATTAGGATTTCTTAACGGCTTTGGCCACTTAATAGTCTCTTCATCCTTGATTGTCATTAAGATGATAACACGCGACGTGTTGAGTGACATGTATTCTTTTTTTGATCATTGCTCGCGATTCCCCTGTGGTTTAAACTTTTTTCGCTGTAAGATTTCATTGGTATTCCCGACGTTATTCTTGCGCTTGCCTCCTAATCTCTCAAATTGTTCTTTGTAAGTAATAATGATCTCCTCTGCATAGATTTGTGTCTCAACACGGTGAACAAGGTCAGCATAAGAATGAACTGTCTCCCAAATCAATGATGAGTAGGAGGGTCCTGGGCGGAGCCACCCAAGGAAAACTCCTCTTAGTAACTCCGGATCTATTCTTGAAATTTGTCGGGCTTCAGTAGAAAACCTACAGAAGTAGTCCTTCTGTGATTCTCCTTCGCTTTAACGAATTTCCGAGAGCTGGGATGAATCCTTGATGATTCTTCGATTTGCAATGAACTGTTTCGCGAATAGTCTGACAATCTTGTTAAGGGTGTTTACAGTGCCCCTTGACAGAGAGTAGAACCAGGTTCGAGCTTGTCCTTTAAGGGTAGCCGAGAACACTTGACACAGAAGCACATCAGTGGCAATAATGATCAATATGCTCGTAGGGGTTGGTTATCCTTTCATATGTATCGATGTTCGGAAGCTTAAAGTCTGTTGGGATGGGGTGTTAGAGGATTGCATCCGCTAAGGGAGAGGATTCATAGATGTTACCGTGACTGTAGAAGCGATCATTTTTCTCTATGTGAAACTCTTCCTGGACGAGGCTTCGTTCATTACGAATGAAATCATCTGGAATAGCAGGAAGATGTGGTGATGTCAGATGAGCTGCACAAAATGGATAAGTGGAACTTATGGTATTTAGGAGTTCAGCATCACGACCTAATATGAGATGTATTCCTTCTTGAGCAGGCGGGCCGATACGAGTTTCTCCGAGCGGTATGTTTCTCGTACGTCGCGGAGTTAATGGTAAATGAATTTCATCCAATGATGTAGGCAATGGTTGTTGAGCCCCGCGTAGGAGCAGCATGATCTTTAGTTGAGAATCTTTCATTCTACCCATTCGATCTTCTATTGAAGGACCCGAAACACCTTCGTTGGCATCAACGACTTCCAAGGCGGGAAGATGAAGAAGCATGTTGCCCTTGGCTTCGTGACTGCTCCCTAGAACGATGGTTGTTGGAGTGGGATGCTCTGTTGTCATGAACAATGTGTCTGGTGGCCATGTAGGAAACCACGGAAATACTTTAGTTGTGGGATTGAAATGTTCCCACAGACGGCGCCAAACTGAAGCGTGCTAGAAAATTCGTGGTGGTAGAGTAATGAATTATCGTCTTAGCGTTGCGTGAGGATTCAACATACACTTAGATGAAAATGAATCAACATGTGATGACACCAGAAGTTCTTACGTGGAAAACTCGTAAAGGGAAAAAACCATGGGGTCTGACCTAGTTATAAAAATTCACTATAAGTTAACGATTACAGAGATCCATTATCCCACAGAAGGGAAATGGTTACTAGATTTTCCAAGGTACAACGTCTGCTAATGGCATCTCGTTGGTGGTGATCGACGAAGGTCGGCGGTGATCGACGTTAGTCAACGACAATCGACGACGGTAGGTGGTGGTCGACGAAGGTCGGCGGTGGTCGACGATAGATGACAAATGTTAACAGAAGTCGATGATAGTCGACGACGATAGTGAGCGGTGGTCGATGGAGGTCGATGGTGGTTGATAACGGACGGCGGTTGGCTGTGGTTGAGGACGCTCGGCGGTGGTCGATGACGGTCGCTGGTGGTCGACAGCCGTCGAGCGGTGATCATTTGCGGTTGGTGGTGGTCGACGACGATCAACGATGGCATAGATGATGTTGGATTTTCACTCCTTCTCAAAGTCTCTCCCTCTCATGTGAGGGGTGGGGCTCTATTTATAATGTTATGACTGCAATTAATGCAGGAATATGAACGTTTTTGATCGGACAGTCCAGAGTGTTTCACTCGATTGGATGGCGTTTGATGGACATTTGAGTCTCTTAACGATGTCGAAATTGAGCAATCTTGGGCTCGTTGGATTCGCCTTGTCGAGACGCTCAATTCGAGCATGAACTCGTTGAATTTGATATTCATTTGATCTTTCAAATGTGTCCAAAAATCTTTCAAAAATGATTTAATCACTTGATATGGGCTTGATTTGAGTCGAATTGGACTAACTTTGATATCATTAGGTTCGTCTTATCGAGTCGTTCAGTTTGACTATAAGTTTGCTGAAATCGGAACTCTGGATGACTTTTAATTAAAGTTTGAATGTTTCTTACTCAAAAGGTTGTCTTAAGATTCATGTCATGCCTCGAGATTCGTGTCAGATGATGAAAATTGTTGTTGACGTATCACTTCTAATTAATTATAATTCTTTGTAGCTTTGTAGTTAATTAAATCTTTTAAAAATACAACTCATCAATATATATATATATATATATATATAATTGATGAGTTGTATTTCGAGCCAGAACGGGTCGAACATAAACAAACAAATTTTTGTTCGTGTTTGGTCCGTTAACCTAATAAAAGAACCGAATACAAGCTTCTTATCGAGCCGAACACGAGTTGTTCTGAATAACGCACGGTTTTGACCGCCCTAGTTATTCTTATACATATAACGACCAAAAATCCAGATATTCTCCATATTTAACTGCGAACTTGTCTGAAACTGCTTTTGGTTTTTACACTAAACGCAGGCCGCAAGTCGACCCCAGCGGCCGGCCCGCGGACCGTTTTTTGCCCGCGGGCCGTTTTTCAGGATAAGCAACTTATCCTGAAACGCACAAACTGCCCCAAACGGACTCTAAATCCATCGATCCCATGACTGTAAAGCATGCCTATTTATGATATAATTAATCAGACGCCCTGTTTAATTAAAAAGGTTAATCATGACCCAGAAGCACGAAATTTAGTGTCCTAAGGAAGCGAGCTTGAATTGCATAAAATAACTCACCATGAAAAAAACGCTTTGTAATTCCGGCCAAGAGATTCAATAATCCGCCGCAGCCGCCCCCGCGGCGGCGGCTACCACCTCCTTGCCCTCCGCGGTGGTGATAAGATCTGCCAGGCCAATGGTCTCCAATGACGTCGGCTCCAGCTCATAAGGATGCCCTCCGTTCCATAGACAGAACAATCGTCCTCGCCACCTCAACACCGTAGTATTAGCCACATTCTTCTGCGTGTTGGAAACCGGAGATGTCCAAGGTGATGATTTGAGCATGGAAAACAATCCGGGCCGCCGGAACCTCCATTCCCCACTGTCCGCCACCCTCTATTCCATCGCGGCCTCCGTTTTCACGTACCGCGCCGAATACATAACCACTCCTCCCCCAATGAAGTGGAAGGCGCGAAGATATCGATGGCCGTCGAGGCGATTGAGGGCGGATCCGTGATCATCGGCCATCGTGCCAGGGCCGATGAGGTAATATGTTCCAAGGGGGAAGTCGGAGGGGAGTGTTTCTTCGGTGGGGAGGAGGGGGAGAGGTTCGGTGGACTCCGCTGGCTGGGAGATGAAGAGACGCCGGTAATCATAAAGGGCGGTGGAGGAGGAGGAGGAGGGGGAGATGGAGGAGGAGGAATAATGGGGGAGGTTGGGGAGATTGGTGGTGGTGGAGGGAACGGAAACGAAGGGGCGGCGAGGGGTGGCGGAAGGGAAGAGATTTGACGTCTTTGTAAGAGAATTGGGAGGCAGAGAGAAGAGAAGGGGGGCGGTGGTGGAAAGCTGCTTGCATCGTTGCTCGTTAATTAGCTATGCCGGTGCAGGCAAGTTTATATATAATGAAATTTTTTATAAGGAGCCCGCACGCGGGGATGTCCATGGGCGCTCCAATTAGATTAAGTGCCCGTTTTGGGCAGCTTATAGGATGCGGGGCGTTTTCAGAACGTCCCTTTATTGTTTGAATACAGTGATGGCTCTGGATTTTTGGTGCTGAGGCTTATTCTCATCCCAATTTTCTTTGTATCTTCACAAGCGAGATATCCCCCGCGTCTCGCGTATGACTTTTGCGATTAGAGAAAAAATTCCTGTGTTGCCCCGCATATCTCCCTCGCCCTCCTTGGAGAATCGCCGCCTTGCCTTGCAGATCCCTCGGCTCGCCCTAGGAGAATCGTCACAGGTGCCCAAAAAGGAGAACCGTCGCTCGGCTTATGGAAAGGAGAATCGTCGCTCGGCTCGCAGAAAGGAGAATCGCAGAAATCACAGATCTCCCTCGATCTCCTCCGCTCCTCTGCTCCCTTGGTTCGCCCTTCCAGAATTGGCGGTATACCCGATATCCCTCTCCTTCCTTCAAGCGAGCCTAGCATTTCGATTTGACTTTCTGATTCATTTCCCCTGGGATCCTTAAAGTTCATTTGTTTCCCCTGCAATCATTGCCGTAGAAGTAAAATTTGGGTGAGTTTAGTGAATGTATAAGAATCGTGCGGCACACATGTAAATTTCTCTTTAGGGGAGAATGGTTTTGAGCTAACAAAACTAGGTCGTGTAATTCCTCTTGTTGACCTTCTTTGTGAAATTCATTTTTCTTCAAGTAAAATTAAAGATTTTTTCCAATATCTTCCACTACTTGTAGTTAAAGGCTAACATCAATTTCATGTATATTTGCAACAAGGAGTAATTGGACTAAAATTAAGAACAGACGTAACTATTTTATAATTTGTTCTGCTCATTGGCTCTTTATATATTTGGAATTTAGGTGGAAATAAATTCGTGATTCCTTCAAACAAAAATAGCTAGTTATCTATTTTTTATTTCTAACCTTTGTCAAAAGAAGGTAGATACTTGAATGGCTCAAAAATACCACTTTTGAACATAAATTATATACTTTTATGCTTTAATTTTTAAGAATAACAGTAGTACTGGATGCTAGAAATCACCTTTAAAGCATAGCTCGTTTATTATAGACACTCTCGAATAATTGGTTTGGTGATTCGTACTTCTTTGGAGTTGTAGCAGAGTTTCTAGCCAGTTTCTATAGTGGGCAACTGGGCATAAGAGTCACTATTTTTTACTAGTGTTGGATCAGGTTCATGTGATAACTGATCTGTGATGATTTCTGGGCTCTGTATTATATAATTTTGTTCTAATTTCAATTCTGTTGCAAACAACTTAACCAAAGAGGGACAAAATAGTCATTTATCC
Organism: Phalaenopsis equestris; assembly: GCF_001263595.1. Classification (NCBI taxonomy): domain Eukaryota; kingdom Viridiplantae; phylum Streptophyta; class Magnoliopsida; order Asparagales; family Orchidaceae; genus Phalaenopsis; species Phalaenopsis equestris. The sequence continues at coordinate 35,509,563 of NW_018164444.1, read as the reverse complement.
AACAACAGCTCCTAGTAAGTTGTTCTGAATAAGCTGCTTCAAAATGAGCTGCTTCAAACAACAAATCAGCTTATTCTGATAATCTGCAGATTATCATATTATCAGAATAATCTGATTATCACCAGATTATAAATAATCAACAGGTGCCCCAAAAAGACCCTAAGTCACTTGATATATCTAATTTAATACATATATAATTTTTTTTTTAAAAATGGCCCTTATATACATATTTTGCATTCAAAAGTTTATTTTAATTAGAACTCGTACACAGCTCTACATACATATATTCCAAAATATTTTTGTTTGTGAATCCTCACCATTGTTCGCCGTACATATGGTGAGCATACGTAGTCCTTTTAAAAAATTGGTTGCACACTCAAAATGGTGGAATACAAATGTATTTTGGGTTTGCTCTATAAACAAGCTTAATATGCATAAAGATTTGGTATCTCACATTCGATTTAAATTAAATCAAGATAATTAAATTATAACATTTATTTATATTCATTTTATATTAATTTGTTTATGAATTTAACGTTTATTAATTTTAAAAATTATATTGATGATATTGATAGGTCATCAATAAATTTCTAGTATCCGACACAAATTTTAATATATTATACGGATTCCGAGATAATTTTAAACAAGAAACATTCAAATTTTAATGAAAAGTCATTCAGAACTTCGATTTCAACAAACATAAAGTCAAACACGTCGGCTTGATGAGATGGAAATAGAGGTACTAAAATTGGTCTGATCCAACTCAAATCAAGCAGTTAAAACAACATTTGGAAGCTTTACTAGCATAATTGAAAGGTCTGACAAATTCTTAATATGACATACTTATAGTCAAATCGAACTTCTCGGCAAGTTAATTCCAACGAGCCCAAGATTACTCAATTTTGACTAATGTACTAAAATGTCTATCAAATATCATTCGATTAAGAGATTTATTTGGGCTACTCAATTAAGAGTGGTTTGGATTCATAGATAGGGTAATGAATATATTCATAGATAGGATTGTGTAGCTCCAGTGGTGGACAAAATGAAAGAGTCAATGGTTTTACATACATATCACTAAATTCCTATGTATATATAACACTTAAACTTTGCATTTTAATTTAACTTCCTATGCACAAGTAAGGTTGTATGTTTGAAAAAAAAAAGAAGTTTAGTTGTAGGATATGTATTTGCAAAAGAATTAAGAGTTAAATTTTCTATCTATAGTTAAGGCTTAAGCCAATAAATGATCCACATTGTGTCAAATCAAAATTTAGTTGGATCGATCCACAATCTGATTTTGCATGTAAGGTAGGTCTATGAATTTAGGGCTTAGCATTATTAAAATTATGAATTTGGGGCTTAGCTTTTTTAAAATTTATGCGGTACATGCTCATAACTTAAGAAATTTAAAGTTTATGATATACATGTGTTACGTAATGTATGTCTGTGAATTTAGCTAGAACAACAACAATCAATTGATAATTAATTTTGGATCAAATTTCTTTTGAACTGACCTTCGGTCAGATTGAAATTAGATTGTTTAACATCATATTGATGTTTGGTATGTTAAAGATCATTAAATCCATTAAGACTTCTCAATCTAATATTTTTTGCAACTATAGCTAATCCAACCCTTTCACGAATATATTTTTTTTGTATTTTATTTCCAATTGTAAAGTCAATCATAGAACTAATCATTCTGAACGTGTAGCATCTTATGTGATTAATTGCACATCACGAAATATTTTCCAAGAGTAAAACCAATCATAGAACTAATCATTCTTATCGTTGCAGCCCTTTCACGATTAATTTCACACATCAAAATATTTTTTTCAAAAGAAGATATTTCATATGATGTAAAGAGTATTCACTATTTTCTCCTTCATGAAGGCTAATTTCTATTTCAAAAATGGAAATTGATGTTCAAATCTAATTTACCCGTTCCAAAATATAAATTCACATCAAAATTTCAATTTTTATTGTTGCATACCCATTGTGGCAATGTATATGACATTTCAAAGTGAATTTCCATTTTGGATATGAAAAATTAGATTTTGAAGTGAATTTTCATTATGGGAATGAAAATTAAACTTCGCGTTGGAACTTCCAATGAACACTCTTACATCATATGAAATATTTTCTCTTAAGAACATATTTCGAGGTGTGCACTTAATAGCATATGAGGTTTGTGAAGACATGAATGCTTTGATTAATGATTGAGTTTGCACTTAGAAAATAAAATATGAAAGAAATAAACTCGTTCTAGGTTTGTAACTATCATGACAGAGAATAATAGATCCAAAAATTTGAAATAATTTAGGACAAATTATCAATCTTGGATAGCCCTAACGACCTCAAGTAGGTTGTTAATATTTTGACTTTGAGCTTAATTATCGTCAGCTTGAATGAAATTTGATTTAAAATTTCTTGCTCAAACTTGGATCGTTGATTGTGATCCATTCTTTACTCGAGTTTACTCGAGCCAAAATTAAAATCATTCAATATTCAACAATTATCATTGTTTGAGCTATCTAAAATGTTCACTTCTTTTACAATATGATGATTATTATTAGATTTGATCACCTTTTGTTACAACTTTGTTATTGGATCTGCTACAAGTCAGATCATTAACATTATAGTAATGTTAGTTCTGTCGTAGATCATTAATCGATCAAACATTGATTTACAATCCATTAAAATGTCTCCCTCTAATATTGTATGTCATTATAGCTACACTAGCTTTGTTGACCTCATTTTTTGTGAGATCTGTCTCCCCCCTATAACTTATGCTATAACCTTAGGATTCTTCTGTTGACTATCCTTGAGGACTCGTGATGGGACCCATCCTTTTAGGTGTTCTAACCACTTTTTAGCTTTTTTTATGAAGTTTCACAAGGATGGTCTCAAACCCTCAACACTTGGTCGAGTTGGTTTGTATCAAGATGAGGAAGCTCAAATATGAGTTCCCATAAAACCATGAGGCCATAGGAAAACTTCTTATGACTTGACCACTCACTTCACTCACACATGCAACACACTCATAATCCTTATCTACACATTTACACCACGACATGAAGTAGTAAAGTTACACCACCAAATTTCCACTAAAGTTCATCAAATTTCCCAAATTTCCCAAACTAACCTGAACAAAATCCAACAAGACCACTCCCAACCACCAATTTCACACAAAATTACCAAAATTTCCAAAATTAACAAATTGACCCAATTTTCATCAAACTTACTAAATTGACCTACTTTCCATCAAAATTACCAAGTTCACTTAACTACCACCAAAATTCAAAATTAAATCCAATCCCATCCAATTTCAAGCCCAAATCCAAAATTGCCCAAGTTCTAACCCAAACTCACCCCAAGTCCACCCTAAGTCCAAAATCCACCAAAATTGAGACCTCATGCCAAATCCAACTTCGCCAAGTTCATGTCCCAAAATTCATTTTAAATTCCACCAAGCCCATCATGAAAAAATATTAATACCATCAAACCCAGATCCAAGGTTCATTAAGCCCAAAAGCTTAAATACAAAAACCCACCAAAACCAAGTCCAAAATCCAAATTCAATTAACATAAAATCCTCATGAAAAAGTTAGCCTCCCCCTTTATCACATTAAAGCTCAATCAAGCCTAAGGATTAAAGTATCATGATTTAAATTGACCAAAATTGATCTCATGAAAAACATTTTTCAAAGGATCAAATTCTCACCCCTCCTCTTTCATGCAAGCCATGTGGGCTATGTATGAGCCATAGAAAAGCCATATGACTCCATCTAAGCCAAACAAAAGCAATGAAGCCATGCACAAGACTCATGTGAGCAATAATACCATTTATGTTTAAAGAATAACCCCTTTTCAAACTCCCTTAAAAGCAATCAAACATACACATGCTTCATTATAGCCCATGATTAAGCCCTAATCTTTGTGATAGAAACTTAACCATTCATGGACCAAGGCTAACCACAAAACCTAGCCACCTTAAAGGCCGCCCAAACATATTTCCATGAGCCTAGCCTAAGTGAAACCCAAACCTAGCCTAAAACCCTTTCCATTTTGATTTAACACACTCACCCATGCTTGAACCCAATTGTCTTCACAACTTCCCAACTCTGACCTTCCATTGTCAGATGGTGACCTACCATGGCCTGGCCGACCACCATAATAATACATGAGCGTCAAGTAGTATGGGCCTTGGATACAGTGCTCAAACCCTCTTAACAACTAGGGATATTTAAAATGTGACCACATATGGATCATCAGGTTGGTGTAAGTTGGAGATTTTCGTGGCAAGGGCGATGATGAGAAAAACATCTAGGTGTGTGGGAAGTGTTTTATATCCTAGCTAGATGACTACAGGAGCATCAAGGATTGACATTATAGTTCTTTAATATTTGGTTAAGAGTTACCCCTTGCTCTCATGGGCTGTTGGTAGCTCCAGCTCGACGGTGTGACTCACTCGTGAATTTTCTAATGCATGAATATATAATATAATATATTCTTTGATAAAATGTATGTTGTGCTTGTTATATGAAATGTATAAATTACTTGTATATGTGACAAATTAAGATTTTTGGAGTGTTACTTTTTGTAGGTTCATGAGTCAGTAACATAAACCAGATTATGAGTTTCCCTCCCTTGATTACATTGTGGGTAACCTTTTAACCTATGTTGGATCCCACATACATGATACCCACAGTTGCCTGAGAAAGTCCCTCAAGAAATTGTTAGGTTTGCAGCCATGATTTTGAGTCCATCCCATAACTTAAAACTCTTACACTAAGCCCTGGTCTTCTATTTGTGCCATTCAACTTGTTCTACATGCTTATGAATTTTTCATATTTTTGTGTAGCTTTTGTATATATACAAGGTATAATGTTATCCTTTTAACAATAGTATAGGAGGTGACATGTACACATTGTTTATTTTGTTTTACTGCACTTCCTTTTACTGTACTATATGACATGTTTTATTTTCAAATGTTTGCAAAGACCCCCAGGGTAGAGAACAGTAGGCCAACTGTTTAGGAGGAACATTACACCAGACCCTTAAGCTCAACAATAATAACAAGTTCAAACATAAAAACTAAACCCAAAATATCACATCAACAAGTTTGGACTAAGATACAAGTAGATTGAGGACGACTTCAAATGTCGATCAACACATCATATTTTTATTATTTATATTTTCAGTAATTTTTTTTTATTTATGTATTCATGTTCTAAATTCTCCATTGAATTTTTCCAATTGATTTCCACAAATTTTCCACATGTCTAGCAACATTTGGTTATGACAGATAAAATCTCAGATCATGCAGAGAATAGTTTTACTCAGATAATTTTTTTTTAATTTCTTGATTCGGGTCAAAATAGGAGTAAGGCACTTGGAACTTTCTGAGCAAAAAAGATAATAATAACATTTGGTTTCTTCATATTATTAATTTACGGATAAGTAATCATTTTGCACTACGGATAATAGTGAGGTCAACAAAATAATAATTTGATTTGTCCTTGATATGGGACAAATTTGACCTGAGAGGTATGACTAGTGTTCTGTAAGTAAAAAATAAGTCAAAGGCACATGGAGTGCCGAGACGGCACATGGAGTTAAAATCCATATATAGCTTTAGTTATTTTAATTCGCACTAAATACTATATTAGTTGGGTTTGAATAAGGGTCTCTTTGGCAAGCTGCAGCTTATTCAGTTTTTTCTGTTAAACAGTTTATCTTGATAAGTTACTAATTAGCAGTTGATCCTGATAAGTTCACTGACTTTTTTCCGGACAGCTGTTTGAAAATAGCTGATTTGCAATTGTTTGTGGATAAATAACCATTCTACACATGTTAATTTAGAAAAAAAACTAACGATTATATTTCAAGAGAAAGTCTTTGGAGAGTTTTTTAAAAGAAAGGTGTTGATATGACTTCTATTAAAGGCATTAAAGATATGTATAGTTTTCTTTTATATCATGTAAAATGTTTTCCGTATAATTTTTTTTGCTATGACATTCATATTATAAAGGTCATAAATTGAAAACAGAAGATGAGCATGTTGTCTTCTTCTTTTTTAGTAGCCTTTGGCACAGAGATTGGAGTGCCCCATGCCTTCATTTTTGTTCTGCTCCTCTACATCGGCTCTATTGCTCTTTTGTGATTTTCGTCAAGCACTTCAATCGTGAACGAACTTGAGAAATTGTAAGCACGGGTGCTCGAGAGCTTTTGACAATAGCGAGTCATCAGAGAAGAAGATGGAGAGTAATATAACAAAGAACTGGTGGAAGTGGTTTTGATGGTTAGCATGAAAGCAAATGTTATTGTGGAATTGATCTTCATGTTTGGTCGGCTCTCTGTGGGATAAATCTCTTTATCTGGTCGGCTCCCTCTTGTTTGCAGACACGAAAGAACCTGAAAGAAAGGAAGCATCGTCTTCTATCGTTGTCGGTTTGACGGCGGTGGAGGAGCGAGATAGTAGCAACCGAGATCTCGAGCGGGAGAAAATCGAACAGAGGAGTAATCTGATCGAAGACTCTGGCCGCGGCGTTGATCTCGCGGGCCGCGTCTAATAGACAAATCAGAACTGCAGACGGGATACACAGATCGAACGCACGAAACAAACACCGCATGTGCAGTTTCAAAAAGCCAAACACACGAATAAGTTGTCCCAAATGGGCCCCGCAGGCCGCGTCTAATAGACAAATCAGAACTGCAGGTGGGATACACAGATCGAACGCACGAAACAAACACCACATGTGCAGTTTTAAAAAGCCAAATACACGAATAAGCTGTCCCAAACGGGCCAATCTTCATGTTTGGTCGGCTCTCTGTGGGATAAATCTCTTTATCTGGTCGGCTCCCTCTTGTTTGCAGACACGAAAGAACCTGAAAGAAAGGAAGCATCGTCTTCTATCGTTGTCGGTTTGACGGCGGTGGAGGAGCGAGATAGTAGCAACCGAGATCTCGAGCGGGAGAAAATCGAACAGAGGAGTAATCTGATCGAAGACTCTGGCCGCGGCGTTGATCTCGCGGGCCGCGTCTAATAGACAAATCAGAACTGCAGGTGGGATACACAGATCGAACGCACGAAACAAACACCACATGTGCAGTTTTAAAAAGCCAAATACACGAATAAGCTGTCCCAAACGGGCCATAAGTTAGCTTCATGTAATCATTAGTGTCATTTGTGGATGAGATGAGCTTAAATGAAATAAATAAATAAATATCTTCGATCCTATTACTTTGCGAGACAATTATGATAACTATTTTGTAAGATAGTTTTTTCTTACCTTATAAGGCAGATTTTTATTGTTTTCTTAAAAAAAAAAAAGGAATGCTTTTAACGAAAGAAATAGAAATATCTTACAGCAAAGAAGTTGTTGCTTGCATCATAATCTTAGTTTTTCTTTTTCCTTTTTAGCTTACAATAATGATGTATTGTTTCTCTATAATTAATTGAAATGAATTGCTGTAATATTCTGAACCAAGTTTAGATAATAGGTTTAGTAGAATTCCTTGAATCGGTACATAATTTCTTCTGCAAATTTTAAGGAAATAGTTTTGAATTTTGTTGCAGATTTCTTTCCCTCAAATCAATTGTGTTATGATCTCGTAAGGGCAAGAAAAAGTACAGGTGATGAACTGTTGGCATGTAATCATTTAAATATATCTTGATTTATATTTCAATCTAAGTTTGTTTTGATGTTTATGAAGTATTATTAGGAGGCCAAAATTTTTTATTATTGCCTGATGTGTGAAGCCGTCTGATGTAAATGAAATATTATTTAAGAGTTCGCATGTAATATTGTACTAACATTGCATGGAGTTACTCATATTTCTAAATCTCTCAATAAAAACTTTGATTACTATAAGAGAATTATTGTAGTCATTTTCATCTTGACGACGGTAAAGTTTATCTACTTTATCTCATGAAATTTATGGTCGGATCATACCTCCTCAAGTTTGAGGAAATCCAAGGAATGCATCTCTTTTCAGAGATCTAAATGAGCGAACCATGATCATCTCTAAATTCATCCATCTTCAACCTAAACTAAGCCTAGGAAGAATTTTTTGACTAAGCTAATACTGTCAATTGAAATTATAAGCACTTCATGGATTACTATGGTATTTTCTATGGAGGAATCACCATAAATATTATGATAGATTGATAAATTTGTCTATAAATGCAATCATAAAGACTAAATGAATATAAAATTTATTGCATGAATCTTTGAAGGCTATTGTTTAAGATGTTTTAACACTAGCAACACCATCAATCTTATCTATTTAATCAATTGTTCGAACTCAATTGACGGTTACTTATTATTATGTCCATCAACTGTAAACTATTATATATTCCTATTCTTGATTAGTCTGCTTAAAGATATTTAGAAGATAATAATTACTGTTATGATTGTGACCATCATGGAACCGATGATTTTTTTTCTCATTTTTTTAGTAGGCCTTTTTAAAAATTAGATAATTTTGTTTGATTACATTTCTTCACTAGGCCAAGAATACTTTTATTTTTGGTTTCATTGAATCAACACGCCTAGAAAACTACAAGATCGAATGAGAACTAAAACCGGCGAAAAAATTGACTATCATGGGTGTGTCGGTTGTTCTAACGATTTTAGTGATGGTTTTCCAGTGGATTTTAAAACAGATGGATCCGACCATGGGTTATTAGTAATTTAATAACGAATGGGCGAATATGTCAGTTAATAATTAATTAAAAACCAAAGGTCAATGACTATCAAAAACTCGTCGGAGAGGTTTACCATATGAACTGATAACCTAAAATTTTCATTTCTTTCCCTTGCGCGCTTTTGTCCTAAAGCGAATCAACACCTTTTCGTTCCCATTTTCGTTAGAGTCAATTATTTCTTAAATTTATAAACTCAAATCGTAGTTAATCTCGATTTCACACTCTTTCCTAAAGTAATTTTTTTTTTTAATTTCAACTTTTATATCTTATACATTTTCAGTTCAAGTAGTTTGGAGAAATTTAAAAATATGATTCAGTTTTCTATAATTTTGATGATATATCTTGTTGTTATAAGCATACGACTCAACACTTAGGTATTTTCATATTTAAAACCAAAATTTTAATGAACAATTTGCATACATAGCACATAATTCTTATGTATTTATGCATGCCCCAGTTCTAATTTCATAATTACATTCAAGACATGTTAATGTTTTAAATTTATGCACCAAGCTGACTTTCAGTTCATGTCCACGTTCCTGATTATTAGTCTACTATTCTATATGAAGAAGGATCTAACTAACTACTAGTTGTCTCCTAATATTCAACATTCCTGTTTGATCATAACTCAATGATTGCTAATGATTGACACTTGTTGTCTTTGAACTGTAGACACTTGACAATCATCTTCCCAATCTCCTAATTGCTCCTTATATGAGGAGAAAGGTCAAGGTGACTATTCATTATCACCAGATGTTGACTCAGGCATCAAACACTTATTTTTTCTTAGAAAATATCATTCTATAGTTTATGTCTATTAACTTATATTAATGCCATCCAAAACAATGAGCAAAACATCTTTTGGTAATATATGTATGACTCACACATGTGGAAACATTTAAATTAGGTTATGCACCCTATTTTTTGGGCAAATTTGCAAATACACCACACAATTCTTATGTATCTATATATCTAACGCCTAAACTTTCATATTTACAAACAACACACTCTGATGTTTTAAATAAACGCATGAAAATATGTATTTCACTAAAAAAAAAAAAAGATAATATTGCTATTTTTGATTTGATATTGAAGTTTTGAGTGTTATGTATGTAAATATGAAAGTTTAGGTTTGAGATATATGTAAATTTTGTGTTCTATGTTTGCAAACTCCATACTTAGCACACATTTCTTATATATTTACATTCATCACATATTGGTGCTTTAAATCAATGCATGAAAATGTGTATTTCACTTTTAAAAAGTGATGATAGTGTTATTTTTTGTTTGATATTGAGGTTTTGGGTAATATGTATGTAAATATAAAAGTTTTAGTTTGATATATGTGAATGTATGAGATTTGTGTTTTATGTATGTAAATTCACTTTTAAAGGGAAATTTACATACATCACCCACAACTTTTATATATTTACCTATCTCGTACCTAAACTTTTACATTTACATCCATCACACATTGATTACATCCATCACACTTTAAATCAATGAATGAAAAATGTATTACATGCATAGCACTTTGGTGCTTTAAACATATTCATGAAAACAGTGTATTTCATTTTTAAAAAGTGATGATAGTGCTATTTTTTATTTGATATTGAGGTTTCGGATGTTATGTGTATAAATATGAAAGTTTAGGTTTGAGATATGTAAATGCATAAGAATTGCGTTCTATGTATGTAAATTCCCCAAATTTAGATTAACTATATATGCATGTTTTTGTTATAACTGAATTTAATCTAAATTTGATGTAAACACAAATTGCATGATATCTCTCCTACAATTATCATAACAAGGCCATTCAAGCTCGAAGGATAGCCAAAAAATATTATAAATTTAATTTATTACCAACAATTCTTTATATATGCCACATAATTCTTATGTATTTATATATCTAGTACTTAAACAAAAATATTTACATTACATAAGAGTCAAATCTTCAATATCACATCAAGAATATCATTTACTACTTTTTTAAAGATGAAAAATGATTTTTCATGCATAGATTTAAAACTCTAAGTGTTATTATTAAGAGTAAATATAAAGCATACGTACATCTCAATTCCTTTGGCTTCTCACGTCGAAATTTTGCCTTTTTTTTCACTTATAACGCTAAATATATCATATCATTTAAAAAAATATTATCATTTTAATTTTTAAAATGTGAAATATATATTTTTCATGCATAAATAAATTGAGTGATATGTACTCGAACATGTAACCTAATCGTTTGAGACAGCTTATTTGGTGCGGTGGCGTTTTGAAAACGCACCATAACTGTTTGGGTAAATTGAGTTTTCGTAGCTTAAGTGTTTTTAAAATGCTGAAAATAATGTTTTTATACTGTGCTTATCTAGGTGTGGTGACAACTTTCTGGATACAATCTAACTTTTTTATTTAAAAAAAAAAATTTATAATAATCACCGCATCTAAGTTATGAACAAATTAGTTTTAATGAGCTTCCAATAAGCAAGACCTGCCCCAAACCCATAATAATTCTTCGCTGAGAGCGCCCGAGTGATTGGCGAAGAACTCTTTGATTTATCGGATATACCTTGCGCCAATTCTGGAAGGGTGAACCGAGGGAGCAGAGGAGAGGAGCGGAGGAGATCAATTCTCCTCGAAAGGGCGAGCCGAGGGAGATCTGCGAGGCGAGGCGAGGCGAGGGATTTGCGATGCTCCCTGCGAAGGAGCGGAGGAGATCGAGGGAGATCTGCAATTCTCCTTTCCGCGAGCCAAGCGAGGCGGCGATTCTCCCAATCGAGGGAGATCTGTGACGATTCTTCTAGGGCGAGTCGAGGGATCTCCGAGGCAAGGCTGAAGAGGGGGCGCGACGATTCTCCAAGGGAGGGCGAGGGAGATATGCGGGGCAGAAATTTTTTCCCTAACGCAAAACTCATACGCGGAACGCAGGGGATATCCTGCTTGCGAAGATAGAAAGAAAATTGCGATCAAAATACGCAGCGGCACCAAAAATCCAGAGCCATCACGATATTTAAACAGTAATGCGGCGTTCGGAAAACGCTGTCGCACTCTATAAGCTGCCCCAAACGGGCCCTAAGTATGGAGTACTTCTGGAAAGAAATTAAAATAGCGGGTAAGAGTTTGAACTGCAGCTCAGAGAAACATAGAAGCAGAAACCGGAATAAGTAGAGAAGTCCAAATGGGTCGAAAAGAGTAAATGATCGAAATAGTCCCGACTTTTTAGATGCATTTAGTTTAGTATTAGAATTCTTGTCAGGTGCTTAATTTAGTCACTCAATTTAATAAATCTAAACCAATTTGATTCTATGATAATATTTATTGTTTCTTTGGACAAGAATTGATAAAAGTTTTTTTTTAGAGTATTTTAGGCTTTTTTAGGTCATCTCACAGCTTAATACCAACTCAAATTAATAATATTACTCTCTTGGAAAGTTTCCCTCCAATAATTTCGTTCATAAAAACAGAAATGAAGGGAATATTTTTTAGTGATCCGATAGTGAACCACGATGCATGATAGGTTGGAAACGAGGATAAAAAATACCGAACAAAACTTGCGGGATAGGAACACGAGCGTTGAAAGATGTTAGATCCTACTTTTTAACAGCAAGCTGATAAGGACATAGTTAAAAGGTAGTAAATTTGAAGCATGCGGTGGAGTTTAGAAAGATAGGGACATAGATTTGATATAGGCTATAAATCTGGTGATAGACGAGCGTATGGGTGATGATGAAGAAGATGAAATGGATAATAGCAAAGATTATAGATTATTTTAAGCTATATATATTATAAACTATAGTAGTTTAACTAAACTACTATAGTTGAGCCATTTAAACATGTGTTTAGGGCAGTCATTTTAGATCATCTATTTAGCAAGTATTTGAATCTTGGAATGCCGCAAAACTTGAAGACTTAACCTAGTTTTTGTAACGGAAGTCTCTTTTTAATATTAAAAAAGAATTTATTATCATTGGAGTAGCTATTTTTTATCCTTCAAAGCCTTCACTTGGGCAAGCACGGCCTAGGCTTTTCAAGTGTTTAAGAGCCATAATTGCGCCAGATATAAACAGTTTTAAAACTCTGGAGATTTCTCTTTTCCTAAGTTGCTTTATACTTCAACTTCAAAGCTCTGTGCTTCGCAACTAGTTGCACAAATATTTATTTTGTTTTCCTCATACTTCTCAGCTTAATTTTTTATTGCAGATCAAAAGCCTTCTTGGGACAAAAGCAGAGTGGATATACCACATATTACAGGCATTTAACACTGGCAATTTAGCTCGCTACCAAGAACTTTGTAAAGTTTACAATTCTGCATTGAATGCACAACCGGCACTGGTAGCCAATGAGGAGAAGCTTTTGGAGAAGATAAACATTCTCTGTTTGATGGAAATCATCTTTAGGTATAATTTTACACGCCATATATTAAATTTATGGAAGATTTACATGCATTCCACTCAATTCCTATGTATTTACATATCTAACCCCTAAACTTCAATTTTTACATCTTACTTTAAGTTTAAAGTGGTATTTTGATGTGATGCAAAATATTTGGGTGGTATAAATGCCAAAAAGTAAAGTTTAGGTGATATGTAGATACATAAAAATTGGGCGTTATTATGCATGTAAATATGCCCATTAAATTATTTTTGGTCTCAAGTTACACAAGCGCTTCTATTGTTAAAGCATATTCCACTAAAATTTTCTTGTCTCCTTATTTGCGCTCTTCAGTCGACCTTCCGAAGACCGGACAATTCCACTGAAAATCATTGCAGATCGGACTAAGCTTGCCATAGAGGATGTTGAGCATCTTCTCATGAAGAGTCTATCAGTAAGTTTGTAATTTTCTTAATTCCTTTCTAACATGCTTCAAATCTATTAAATTATAGGAGTGTAAATAAGTTGAGGTATGAATACGTGTGGGAACATGTATTTATAGAATCAATCTATTATTAAATTGAACTTGGTCTAACAAGTCGTCATTCATGCCCGACTTGTTAAATATACGAGCTTATAAAAATTGCTCGAATGCAAACAAATTACCGAGCAATAAACAGTCGAACACAAAAAGTTATTTTGACAATCATGATTTCTCTTATTCTATATATAGGTTCGCCTCATTGAAGGAATAATAGATGAAGTGGAAGGAAGAGTGCATGTGTCATGGGTACAACCTAGGGTTCTTGGAGTTCCACAGATCCAATCTTTGCGCGACCGGCTTGATAATTGGGTCAGCAAGGTGAGAACCGCTTTGATATCCGTGGAATCCGAGCTGCCGGATCTTGTGGCTTTTTCATGAGACCCAAATCTGATAAGTAAGAGCTATGAGTATTCCATCATTATTTCTTCCATGCAAGAAATGATGTTATGATTGGAAGGAGAGCAGAAAATGGAAAGAGATGCTACTCTATTTATTCAAGGTGGGATGGGATCAGCTCTCCAAAGTTCATTTAATAAGAGTTAAAACTAGAAACATGCATACACAGAGAGAGAGAGAGAGAGAGAGAGAGAGAGAGAGAGACTCATTCACATGCTTATCTCCGGATGCCTATTTATTTACATATCTAATGCCTAAACAACATTATTTTTTACATTTATACCACCCAAATCTCTCATGCGTCGCAGTAAAAATACAATCATTTTAATTTTTAGAAAGTTAAATACACATATTCATATATAAGTAATTTGGCAAGTGAACAAATTGAAACTCAAGTGTTAGATACGTAAATACATTGAAAAGTGTTAGATACGTAAATACATAGGTATTGAGCGGTATTTATGTAATCTTCCATATATATATATATGGTTGAATCCTAATTTTTCTGTAAATCGCACCTAAGAAATAAAATGCAGAGTGAGAGAAAGATAAAGAAAAAAAAATGTATATTGTAATCAATTATCCCTATTCATAAAATGATTCTCATATTTATAGAGGAGGGGCAACATAATATGAAATTATATTTTTGTCACTGCTTTAAAGAGATTTGTACTGGGTATTACTAGTATTTTACATGGATAAGCCTGTTTTTCAGCAACTTTTTGATTTGGTTAGCTAACCTTGGTCGACTTCAACACGACAAGATTAGCTTGGCTGCTTGAGCTTGGTCGATATGGGTCAGTCGATTAATATGACCCCGCTGTCAATCCTTGAACCCCGGATGAGGAGCCTCTGTTTGTTCGTGAATTGTTGAAGATGCTAGGGAACAAGATCTTCCCTTGGATGGGCTCTCATGTGTTGGTTGGCTCAGATACCTTTTTGTCTCATTTTTGGCTGAGTGGCTCGCTCTTGTATCATCCGGTCATTTTTTATTTGTCTAATGGTTTTGTTGGCTTTAACATTGCTGGCTTGGCTTGGGCGGCTTCACTTAGTTGAACAAATGTGCTTCATGATCTAGTTGTGGGCCCATCTTTGTCTACTCTTCACTCATAGATCGTCAGATTTCCTTTTGATCCACGATGACACATTTTTTATGTACATATTTTAGTTCTCTAGTTATCTTATTTCTTTGAAAGACAACTGCGAAAGGAATAAGATAATTATAAAAAAGAAATTGCTTATCTTTCCAAATACAACTAAAAAATTTATTTAAGAATGAGTGGTGATTTTGGAAGATGTTCTACAGACAAATGACTAAATTGGGCTAAAAAACGGATGGATAAAGTGTGGGATGCTATCGTCTTGGGTGGGCCACATTGGCCTTATGCCAATGTATTAAGCCGATATTATCGCAATTTTTATGGGGGTAACCATTCAGACTTGTTGTTGAGATGATTCAAACGTTATCCACCACGAAACTATCGATAATGGGTATACCATCTTACATCCAGAGTCGACCAACTCTGAGGTATGATACATGAGTTTTTATGATGCATGAGCATGGCAAGTCGGACAATCATGTAAAATCCAAAAAGTCTAGACCACTTCCCTCTTACTTTTTGGAAAGGCACTTAAGTGGAGGTGTTCAAGCGGATGTGGCCGAGTGAATATGGTTGAAAGTGGTAGGCCGAGTATCGAGAGGGTTAGCTCAATAATAGGCTAGACTAAGTCGGCCATCTAGGTTGGATCGATTGTCTAGGCTTGGTCGATTGGGATCTATCTTGACAAAACTAGAGTTGGTCAGGTCAAAGCTAATCAATGATTCTTCTCGTTTTGAGGTTTCTCTTTTTGTTGGTGGCATGATCAAAGCTCACCGTACATTTTAGGATGTTGAATATTGATTTGTTTATGAATCACACCCAAGGATTAAAATTTAAGTTATGAGAGACAGGGAGAGAGAAACAAAGAGAATAAATAGTAATTTGTCATGATCAATCGTCCCCTATTCATAAAATGATTACTTCATTTATAGAAGAGAGGGTATATAATGACGATATTACATGTTTTTCCTTGCTTTGGAGGGTCGGTACTGGAATATTATTAGTATTTTGCGTGGGTAAGTTTGTCGTCTCGTTACTTTCCGACTTGACCGACTGACCTTAATCGATTTGGATCGACAAAATCAGGTCAGTCGGCTGAACTTGGTTGATATGGGTGGACCAATTGATATGTTTTGGCTGTCTATTCTCTGGGCGTCATTGATAGGGTTAGAGATACTGGGGTGTCGGATCTTCCCTTAGATAGGCTCTCCTGTGGTTAGCTCGGAAACCCTTTTGTCTTGTTTATGGCGGATGCCTCGTTCTTGTGTTCTCCTGAAGTCTGTGATCTGTCATGTGGTTTGGTTGGCTTTAGTCTTAACGACTTGGCTCGAACAATTTCACTCGATCAGACAAATTGGCTTCACCACCTGGCAATGAGCCCACCTTCATCTTCATATTATTTTTCTCTATTGGACCGTTAAATCTCATAAGAACATTACTGACATATATATATATATATATATATATATATATATATATATATACATAGATTTTTTTTTTCTCTCTAGTGGCCCTATATCTCACAAAAGAACATCTCACATATATATATATATATATATATATATATATATATATATATCCATAGCTTTTTTTTATTTTTATCTCCCTATGTAGAAAAAATGTGCACAAAGATCCGTAGATAAGAAAACCGCGCAAGAGAATCAAAGCCATTCCTTCTTCCACACAAGTCACCAATTAGGCTCTCAAATTGTGCAAGTTGCACCAATAAGCAACAATGTTCGACCCAAATACAGCCACGTGTCCCAACCCAATCCAAATTGTGTGGCCGTTAAAACTCATCAAATCCAGCCACAAATGTGAAGAAGGCCGGAGCCAACCACACCCCCAGCCTATCAACAACTCCACACTGTTCTTAAATAAGCCCCCCATTTCTTCCGCGCTCTTAATCCATAGGATCATCTTCATCCTCAGCTTCAGTTATGGCCACCGCAGTCTCCACCATCGGAGCTGTAAACCGAGTTCCAGTACTGCGCTCTCTTCCTCTTCCTCCTCTTCATTCAATTGCTTCTCTTCACTTCAAACCAAATTTCTCTTTGTTGTGAGCTTCCATGAATGCTTGCAAAAGAGAAAATTCAGATTTTTCATACTTAGAATACTCAAAATACAAGTTACTTCTATTTAAGTAATTTGATTCTGCTTCTATAGTTGCAGCTGAGCTTACATGGCTCCGGCTCCTCCGCTTCAGCCCCAGGCTCTGCTTTCTTTGGCAACAGCTTGAAGAAGGTTAGCCCTAGTGTCATCCATGGGAGACTCTCTGCTGGGAGCTTCAAGGTCATGGCTGCAGATCTGGACGAGTCGAAGCAGACGAAGACGGACCGGTGGGCTGGACTTGCCTACGATCAATCTGATGACCAGCAGGACATAACCAGAGGAAAGGGTGCAGTGGACTCCCTCTTCCAAGCTCCCATGGGAGATGGAACTCATATTGCTGTCATGAACTCCTACGAATATATCAGCCAAGGTCTTCGTCAGTAAGTACAAATCCTAATCTTTGTACTGTACAGAGATCATCTCTATGACTTGAAACTTACTGAAAACTCTGTTTTTTGATTCAGGTATAGTATGGACAACACCGTGGATGGTTTTTACATAGCTCCAGCTTTCATGGAAAAGCTTGTTGTGCACATCACTAAGAATTTCATGACTTTGCCCAATATAAAGGTACTGTTAATCAGATACTAAGGTTCATGAAGTGTTAGTTGAAGTGTTGGTGTTTTTGGCTGAAGTTGGTGTGTGAAAATCATGAGCAGGTACCCCTCATTTTGGGCATATGGGGAGGCAAAGGGCAGGGGAAATCCTTCCAATGTGAACTTGTTTTTGCTAAGATGGGGATCAAGTAAGTTATTTCTTAATTTCTTAGGATATTTTAATCTGATATTAGTGAAATAATGATAGAAGTATGTTTTATGTTGAATTTTTAGTGGCTGTATGGTGCCAACTTTAGCTGATCTTGTACATCCTTTAAACCCGAATTCACTAAATCCTGTTAACAATGGGATTAAATCCGAAATTTAAGATAAAATTCAGAAGAAATTGAAAAAGCACTGGATTTACATCTGGCAAATGTAAGTTAAATCCTATTTAAATCCATACCATATTACACTTGTGATGTCAATAGTAGCGGGTTCTTATTTTTGTTGTTATTATTACTATTTTAATATGAATCAAACTAGATTTAATTAAATTTCAAAATATTTAAGTAATTAAAGCTTATTTCTTATAAGTTTGAGCTGTATAAAAAACAATGATCTAAATCAATGACTATCAAGTGACTGAACAAATTTCCATTTATAGCACCATACTTATGATAGAAGTTATGGATTTTCATATTAAAGTAAAGTTATTGATTTTCATATTAAAGTATTTTTAAGTGTCATAAACCCTAAAACATAATTTTTTTCGTGTTTTAAAATATTTGATTATTATTAGTGAATATGCACCGAATTTCTTAAATGTTGAGCTTTTATCGAGCCAAACATATATTAACAACAACAACAACAACAAATAGCTTTTAACTCACTACATGGGATCGGCTATATGAATCCTTTTTTTCTCCATTGCCTCTTATTGAGAAAAATTACAGTTGATCTCAGAAGGGCATAATTCCTATAATTTTTATTTAACTTTTTTCAAGTAATGTTTGAATTTCATTAATTGTGCTTAAGAACTTAAACATTATTAATGGAAGACAGACCTCTATATCTCCAGGTATATTCAATCAGTTTTGATCATTCCCTGCAAAATATTTTGTGAGGAATTCCTCGGAGAATTTTGTCCCTTGAACAATTTCTTATAAGTTGTATTGAGCAAGACCAATATCACAAAATACGTTCGTCGGTTCGAATATGAGGACTACAACATAAATCACATCACACCATCCTTCGTTCGACGGATTGCTAGGATCTACATTATCAACCAAGTATCAGATTTACTATACTTAATATTTTTGTCAATCAATAAATCAAAAAAAATATATTTTCAAACGTCATGTCTAAGTTTACAACATCAAAATCGGATGCATTTGGTCTTGAATCAGGTTTGCAAGTACGAGTTGAATTGAAGAAAATCGGGATATATATATATATATATAAAATTGAAGTTTATATATTAGATATGTCAATACATAAGAATTGATTGGAATGCAGGTAAATCTTCCAAAATTCTTATTATTGTGTACTATTTTTACAATTAGATTTTTATTGAGATGAGCGCATATATATGAAGATTTATGATCCGCTCATGATCCATTGTCTTGTCCAAATCAAAATCCACAATATGGGCTTTTACATACATATCACTTCATTCTTATGTATTTACATACTGACACCGAAATTTTAATTTTTCTTTTTTTATTTATATCACTCAAATCTTCCATACTGTGATAAAAAGATGTCTATTATAACTTTTAAAACATGTTCTTTTTGTACAAGAAACTTATCCCACTCATTTTGCTTGCTGCTATGCTAAATCATCTTTTTCACCTCATCCAGTCCAGTGATGATGAGCGCCGGCGAACTCGAAAGCGGCAACGCCGGAGAGCCCGCGAAATTGATCAGACAAAGATATCGCGAGGCTGCCGATATCATTAACAAGGGAAAAATGTGCTGCCTCTTCATCAATGATCTCGACGCCGGAGCAGGAAGGATGGGGGGCACCACCCAGTACACCGTCAACAACCAAATGGTGAACGCCACCCTCATGAACATTGCCGATAACCCGACCAACGTTCAGCTTCCGGGATTGTACAACAAGCAGGAGAATCCCAGGGTTCCGATCATCGTCACCGGCAACGATTTCTCCACTCTGTACGCCCCTCTTATTCGAGACGGCCGAATGGAGAAATTCTACTGGGCGCCAACCAGAGAGGACAGAATTGGTGTCTGCGATGGCATTTTCAGAACAGATAATGTTCCCAAGCAGGATATCGTCAAGCTTGTCGACACTTTCCCGGGCCAGTCCATTGGTAAGTGGTTATTGTTTGAAGACATGTTGAAGATGGAAAACAAACTCCCTCTTATCAATGTTTCTTTGCTTCTAAAATGTGTTTGCAGACTTCTTTGGAGCGCTGAGGGCTCGAATCTACGACGACGAAGTGAGGAAGTGGATTGAAGAAGTTGGGGTTGACAAGGTTGGGAAAAGGCTGGTGAATTCTCGGGAGGGGCCTCCGAAATTCAAACAGCCGAAGATGAACTTGGAGAAGCTGCTGGAGTATGGAAACATGCTGGTGAAGGAGCAGGAGAATGTGAAGAGGGTGCAGCTGGCTGACAAGTACTTGAGAGAAGCTGCGCTTGGGGATGCCAATGAAGATGCCCTGAAGACTGGTTCTTTCTATGGTTAGCTCTTAAACACTAAGGTTTTCGCCGGAGGTTTGCGACTTCATTTCATTAGTGTTTCAGCTAAGCCATTTGGGAGTTATGTGAGCTTACATTTTGGAAAATTATGGTGCAGGCAAGGGAGCTCAGCAAGTGCAGGTTCCTGTGCCTGAAGGCTGCACCGATCCGGCGGCGCAGAACTTTGATCCCACTGCGAGAAGTGATAATGGAAGCTGCGCTTACTAGATCTAGAGTTCTCTACTTGTGATTTGTGGAAAAGTAGTAGGATGGAGTGTTTTCTGGTTCAGGGAAAGGGGTCATTAATCTGTGTTACTACATTGTAGTTTTTCTGTATTTCATCATTTGAAGGATTTTTATTGTCATCAAATGCTATATTTATACATTATTATACATTATATTTGCAGTAAGTCTTGATTTGTTTGACGAATTACATTTTAACCACTCTAATGTTTAGGCATTAGATAAGTAAACACAAAAATTGGGCAGTTTGTCCAAATAAGTAATATCAGGTTCATCTATATACACATCATTTTACCTTCTAAACTTTTTTTATTTAATTATTATAACTTCTCATTTTTATTCATTTTTTATTATTATTATTATTATTATTATTATTATTATTATTATTATTATTATTATTATTTAGAAGTCTTGTTAATTAGAACTATGTCATCTTCAAAAATAAACACCAAGGAATTGTGATGATCTCCATATTGCAATTATAATTTTGAGTTGAAACAAGCTGACCTACTAACCTCCGTTCAATGATGTACATCGGCATGGAATTTTGACCAAATTTAAGAAAAAAATCATATTCAAAATGACATAAGACATGAATTTTTTTAGTTTCTACATGAATAAGAGAAAAAACTCCACTAAATCATAACACATATTTTGTCATATCATCACAATCACAATCATGATTCACAAGTAACAAACAAGGAAACTGCATTCACTCTACCAGCAGTCAGATTGTTTCCATTTTTCTCTTTTTGTTTTCAATATCCAAATCTTATTTAATCAGTTCCACAAAATTGAAATTGAATCCAAACCAAATTTGATTTTTAATTGACTCCAGGCAGAGGTAAATCTTCTTTTTATATATAATTTTGGTGAGATTGGATATTTAATTGGTTTTGCTAAAGTCGATTTACATTATATATGATTCAAACTAGTAGTTATGCTAAGAAAAATGATGAAAAACTTAGTTGAAAACAGTGCTAAAATTTTGAAATTACCAATTATAAAACAGTTAATCAGATACTAGAAGATGTGCCCTGTACTCTTTGGTCACGGATGGAGTAAATTCTATACATTCAGATTTAATAAAGCCTACCAACACCAGGATTTAATAAATTCGGGATTCAAGGCAAAACTGTAAATCAATCTAGAAGTTGTCTTTTTTTCTATCTGACAAGATTCATGCTAAATCCAACTTTATTTTTCCTTCAAAGCTTCATGGTAACAAGAAACAGCATAGCTTATAGTTTTTTTATTGAAGCAGACATCACATAGCATTTCAAAGTGAGATCAAATTCACTCAAGCATCAAATAAACCAGGTATCATTGATCATTATCAGGTTGATCTACCCAATCGTGGGCGTGCGGATAACCTTTCCTTCGGAATCCACGAAGATCCAAACACGATCCGTCACAAAATCCGCAGTCACGCAGCGATCTGGACCAACAACTTGGAGGCGAAGTTTGGGATCATCTTCCTTGATTCTCTTCTCCGCCTCTTCCGCCGTAAGACCCACCACTTCCGGCCAACTTCTTAGACCAGATGTTGTTTCTCCTTCACCGGAGAGAAGTATTGATAGATCGAATAATCAGCTTAGTTATAGAAGTAGAATACAGAAAAAGTGTGAAACTAAAGTGAACTCACCTTCAGATTCCTTATTCGCAGGGTGGTTGGTTTCTTGATCCATATTGAGAAGACGAAGTTGAGTAGGAAAGGAAAGGTGTATTTCATATTAATCACACCATTTTTATGCATTTATATATGGAACTTTTGAACTTTTAGGCAATTACGTACAGACCACCCCATACTTGAAATTTACCGATCAATGACGCTCTTTCCTCCCATTTTTCAATTCTCAATAAATTAATTGTAACACTCTTAATAACATCCGTTCAGCAGTTCAAAAATATCACTTAATTTTTAACATCATTGTATTTAATTTTCTTTTATTTTTTTTAATGGAATATATAACATGACATAAAAAATATTATCATTTTTGAATTTTTAAAAATAATATGCACTTTTCACTTAAAGTTAAAAATCATTAAGTGTTATAAATGAAATTATAAAAATTGGGTTGTCAACAATCTAAAAACATGTTAGTTTGTAAATTTTTCATATAATAAAATGCGGCGTTGAGAGCTGCCGGCCTAATCATAGGAAATTTCTTAAAAAAAGCTAACCCTCATCATCTAATTGTAAGAGTAGCATGTAATGTATATATAATGATTGCAATAATATATATTTGATTGTTAGAGCTTACAATCATGAAAAAAATCTATGATTGTTGTGTGTCGGCGTAGAGTAATTATTTAGCATTTTAGTGCCGCACAAAAATACAACACACACATAGATAAAAGAAGAAGACATCAAAATGTTTTACGTGAAAAAAACTTGGAAAGAAAAAAAATCTTGCGATTTAGCCCAATTAAAATAATTTTTTGTGTGTTTTTAAGTATAAGTAGGTTCTTCTCTTAGAATAGGGATATTGCAATTTTATACTGAAAAAATACACTTTTCTTTATACACCACAGTAGAAAGTATAGGGGTTAGACATAATGGCTTTATTTTAACTTTAACAGTTGTAAGTAGTGGTTGACAGTGGTCAGTGATCGGCGATTAGACTGTGACGGTCAACGGTGGTTGGGGGTGGTGATAGACAGTGATCGACAGTAATAGAAGCTAGCGGTTACTTGTTGTGTCTTTTCTCCAAAACAAGCTTTGAAATTCCACCTCTCGGTCTCCACATCCTCTCCCCCTTTTAAGTGAACATAGAGCATCAATTTATAGCAATTTGAGGAGGGCATTGTGGTATTTTGAAGTGTAATTTTTATAGCCACCTGACCGTTCGACCTCTGTTGACCATATGTATTCAATCCAAATATGCCCAACAGACACACCTAAGGAATAGAGCGCGGAAGGATGAGAGACAGAGATAGAGGGGGGAACAATAGCATAAGAATAAACAATAAATTTGTGTAACCTTTATTTATGATATTGACCCTCTATTTATAGAGATGAGTCAAAGTGCAATTACACAATGTACCGCTAAATTATGTAGGTATGGCAAGACTATTTCAATCCGTACACAAATATAGCCCATGGGCCCCATGTATATGGTCAGATGATGGTTGAGTCGTGTGACCATCAAGATGAGTGGCCGTTAGGTCGGGCGGTAGTGAGGCTGGGTGGCTACTTCTGAGGGTCTACATCAACCGCTCTGGAATTGAAGAACCTGTTTCACTTTCCCAATCTATCCGAGTTGGAAGGTAACATATTCATCTGAGTGGATCTGGTCAGATTCTTTAAGGGTGATCTATCCTTTATCAGTCTGAGGAGCACCGTCTTCCCGGTACACAGGGGCTCGCCGGCTGAGCGTGTGGTCCCGGGTCATCCTTGGTAGGCCATGTGGGGTCTTCCATCATCCACGAGATGTCTTTGTGATTCGTGCTCCCGAAATATGTCATTTTTAAATGATTTGAGTGATTTTTAAATGATTTTACTCATCGGATTTCTCTCTTCGAGACGCTCAATTCGATTATAAATATGTTAATTTTAGAGTTCATTCGACCATTGAATTGATGGTCCAAAACATTCAAAATTGCTTCAACAGTTTCATCTGTTTCTGATTAGACCGGGAGTGAACCAATTTTTATATCATTAGGTTAGTTTTGTAGGCAGTTTCATATGATTTTGATTAGAGCTGGATTGAACCAATTTTTATATCGTTAGGTTGGTCTTGTAGAGAAGGTTAATTTGACAATAAAATTGCTAAAATCGTGGCTTCGATAATCTTGAATTTGAATTTAAATTTTTTTTTGTCAAAAATGCATTGAGATTCACACTTGAAAAAAAAAATTATTTATAGCACACTAACGATAATCTTTAAAATAAAATTTATTTAATTAAGAGGTTAAAATTTAAAACACACCTTCATTAATGATTTCTAGCATAATTATATTAAGGCGCAACGTTTAAAAAGAAAAAAAAATTTTAAAAAAAACAATTTTGCAGCCTAGGAATGCTACATAGAATTTAGCCGAAAGACTACACTAGGGAAACTCAATTATTATTAATCTTTATTTAAAAAATTACATGTATTAACTTGTTGTGATGATTTATTCATATCCGACAAATATTAAGCTAAATTTTCAGTCCAGATATTATGTTCTTATCGTAACCCATTACATTTGATAATGTTGATTGCTACTATGGCCTGCAGCTTTTAAATATTTGAAGATAAGGGCATTTATATACATACCTCACAATTCTTATGTATTTACATATCTAAAACATAAACATTTGTAGTTACATATGATGCGTGCGAGAAAATTTGCGGCAGTAGTGTAGCAAATTATCGTCTAGCATGATACAAAGAATCAACACACACTCAGAAAAGAGGAAGAAACTAATAATGACACTAAAAATTTTTAAGTAGAAAATCCGGATAGAGAAAAATCATGGGGCTAACCCAGCTGAAGAGTTTAACCATAAAAAGAATATTACAGTTGCAAGAACTTGCCCATGGGTCGGAAAATGTTACTAAGTTTCCTAAGTTACAACGTCGACTGACGACCGATAGCGATTTGTGGCGTTCGATCAGTGGTGGCCAATAGTGGTTGACGGGGGTCGATGTTTGTCGGCGGTGGTTGACGGTGGTCAGTGGTGGTCGAAGGTGGTTGACAGTGGTCGACGACGGCAGAAGTGGTGCAGGACTTTAGTTTCTTCTCATAACTTCATGTTTTTTCTCATGACTCAAACTTTTCTCCTCCCCTCATAAGAAAGGTGAGGCTCTATTTATAGAGTTCTTGGTGCAATTAAGGTAATAATATGAATCACTTTGATCGGACAGCTCAGAGGGATTCTATCAATCGAACGACATTTGATGAACATTTGAGTAACTTAATAATGTCGTAATAGTGTGATCTTGGGCTCGTTGCATTCGTCTTGTCAAGACGCTCGATTTGACTATAGACTCGACAGAATCGACATTTGTTTAACCTTCTAAATGTGCCCAATAAATTGAAAAAGCGGTTTAATAGCTTGATCTAGGCTTAATTTGGTTCGAACTAGATTTATTGAAATCAGAGTTCTGGATAAATTTTTATCGATGTTAGAATATTTTTTTTCTAAAAAGGTTGCTTCGAGATTTGTGTCATGTATTGAGACTCATGTCGGATGATGCAGATTTATTGGAGGTGTATCAGTTGTCCTCCTATTTTCAGGTAAAACCGACCTCGTTGCCCGAAAATATTAGGATCCGGAATACTTTATTATTTTTCATGCATGCAAGCGCGCGCACCGTGCACACACACAAATGTATATATCTATACGCATATACATATATTATCACTGTTCAATATTAATACAGGAATAAAATGCATACATATTCAATGAGACTTGAGTTGGTAACCTCCTTTTGCTCCCTCGCAGGGCCCGTGGTTTGAATTCTCCTGCGAAGCATGAAAATATTATTTCTGTCGGACCACTGCGGGGCGGGCAGTGGCCAAGCCGCAAAAATGCAATTGCAGATTGGCACAACGAGCCGCATAAATGGGAATGGGTCGGACCAACGTGATGGGACTGCAAAAATTTGGAGAGTTGGCATATATATATATA
>NW_018164444.1:35477663-35483211 GCF_001263595.1 Phalaenopsis equestris | reverse complement strand
TATATATATATATCTTAAAAGCTCATTTGAAAAGTAATTTAAGTATATTTAAAGTAGGTTAAATTTAACTTATAATAATTAAAGAAAAGAATAAGGAGACATTTTTTTAATACCTGAAATATTTTTTTAAAAAAAATTTAAATGAGGAAGGTATAAGACCAACAGATTCTACATTCGAATGGACCCTCATAGAAATTTCGCATGATGTGTATTATATGTTATACTTTAATATAATTTATTCTATTTATTACATTCAATTTTTATAACCATTTGTTATTTTTCCAGAATTGTATTGAAGCAATTGATGGAACACACGTTGTTGCACATGTTTCAAATAATGAAAAGATTGCATTCATTGGCCGTTGTGAGTTCCCGACCCAGAATTTCATGACGGTATGTGACTTCAACATATACTTCATTTTTTTCATAACCAGTTGGGAAGACAGTGCACATGATTGTCAAATTTTTAAATATACAACACGAAATACCAAATACAACTTCCCACATCATCCCACACGTTCGCTTGAGACTGAGTTACTCTCCTAATTTTTTTTCCTTCAACACTAATCATTCTATTACCATCAGATAAATACTATTTAGTCGATACTAGGCATTGTTGCAGCGAGAGTATATTCAGCTCTATTCTGATATGAGGTGTCACATACCTGATTTTGAGCAAGTCAACAAAATCATGCAGGGCATAAAAAAAGAGTTCAATAAAATACAATCAAGTTTCTCTTTTTCTGAGAGTTTTGAATTTCTATGATAAGACGTTTGATCTTATGGGTTCTTCTAGATGGTCTATATGTCGCTATTGGTTGGTGTCACATGTGAAATCCTAATGAAGGCAACCAAATTCTTTTTTTTTTTTAATGTTGCGGTTTTTTATGTTCTTCTTAATGGTCTTTTTTGGTGATATGTATAAGTGATACACACGAGCTTGGTAATACAAGAGTAAATGATAATCAATAACTCTCTTTTTATAAGATTTATTGTCTTCTTGTAGTGACAAATTCGTTTGTTTATATAATGAATTCTCTAAGAACTCACAAGTGCATAAAACTATAATTAATTATTTTTTTCATCAATTTTTGCTTGAGCTATGTCTGAGGGGATGTTTTCTTAAGCATTCAGAAAAGATGAACTCGATGATTTTCAGTATCTCCTAAGAATTGCACTGTGATATGAACTTCAAATTTCTTTCCTAATTTTATGTCAGTCACATTAAAACGAGAGATAATTTTATAGGTGCACACGAAGAATAACAGAAAACTATGACTATTTTCAGCGAGCAGATAAGCTGGAAGATTCCACCACCGAGAGCGATATAGCGTCGAGGTTGTCCCTAGAGGACGACTTAGTTCGTGACATATGCATTATGCATTTTAAAAATAATATTATCATATTATTAATTGTTATTTTAATAGTCTTTTTCTTAATTTTACTAATCATGTTACTCACAGTTAAGTGAGGTGTTTATTTTTATTTGTAATATTATGCACTTAATTTTTGCTTTTAAAATATAAAATGTATTAGAGTAAACAGTTTTGTTGCAAACGATATTACTATACAAAGACAGAATGATCATTTGTCTAGAAACAACAACAACACTACTGTTTTCAAATAGCGAAAAAAAAATATATAGTTAGCTTCTGAGCAGCAGCTTCAACAACTTATTATTAAGTTTTAGTTGTCCCAAATAAACTCTTACTTGTAAACCTTGCTAAGATTTTGAAATCACTAATTGTAGAACAATTAATCAGATATTAAAAGATGTGCCCTGTACTCTTCGGTAACGGATTGAGTAAATTCTATACATTCAGATTTAATAAAGCCTACCAACACCAGGATTTAATAATTTCGGGATTAAAGGCAAAACTAAAAATAAATTTAGAAGTACCCATTTTTTCTATCTATCTGACAAGATTCATGCTAAATCCAACTTTATTTTTCCTTCAAAGCTTCATGGTAACAAGAAACAGCATAGCTTATAGTTTTTTTATTGAAGCAGACATCACATAGCATTTCAAAGTGAGATCAAATTCACTCAAGCATCAAATAAACCAGGTATCATTGATCATTATCAGGTTGATCTACCCAATCGTGGGCGTGCGGATAACCTTTCCTTCGGAATCCACGAAGATCCAAACACGATCCGTCACAAAATCCGCAGTCACGCAGCCATCTGGACCAACAACTTGGAGGCGAAGTTTGGGATTATCTTCCTTGATTCTCCTCTCCGCCTCTTCCGCCGGAAGACCCACCACATCCGGCCAACTTGTTAGAGCTGATGTTGTTTTCCCTATTACCGGAGAAAAGTATTGGTAGAGCGAATAATCAGCTTAGTTATGGAAGTAGGGTACAGAGAAAGTGGGAAACGAAAGTGAGCTCACCTTCAGATTTCTTATTTGCAGGGTTGTTGCTTTCTTGATCCATATCGAGAACACGAAGTTGAGGACGAAGGGTATTGGGCTTTAGTGATGCCATTTTTTTGTATTTATATACATCGAACATTTAAATTTTGAGGCAATTACAAACAGGCCATCCAGAATTTGGAATTTACAAATCAATACCTTTTTCATCCAATTTTGCAATTCTCACCCGGATATCAAAATTTATGGTAAAATCCTAACCCATAGTTTTTATTTTTTAGCAAATTCCGATTTCGGCACACCTAAATATATTAGTTTATATTAGTTTAGTAGTTCAAGAAAATCTCATGAATGACTAATTTTTAATATCAATGTTTTCGAGTGGCTTTATATGATTATATCTTAATTTTTTATTTGAATGTATAGCATCACATAAAAAATATTATTATTATTAAATTTTTAAAAATAATATATACTTTTCACGCAAAATCATAAATGATGACACCAAAGTTTTATAAATGAAAATATAAAATTTGGGATGTCAACAATCTAAAAACATGTTAATTTTTAAATTTTTCATATAATAAAATTCAACGAGCAGTCGGCCTAATCATAAGAAATTTCTTAAAAACCCTAACACTCATCATCTAGTTGTAAGAGCGGTAAATAATGTATATATAATGAACGCAATAATATATATTGGATCGTGAGAACTTACATTCATGAGAAAAAAATTATGATTGTTCTGTGCCGGTAATGGAGTGATTATTTAGCATATTAGTATTGAAAGAAAAAAATCTTGAAAGAAAAAAATCATCGAAAATTTATTGTGTGTTTGCAAGTAGATGTACGTTTTTCCCCCATAATAGAGATAACAAGATTACAATCTTATACTGAAAATTACACTTCTCTTTATACACCATAAAAGGAAATACAGGTGTTAGACGTAATGACTTTATTTTAACTATAACAGTTGTAGGTAGCGGTCGTCGGTGGTAAATGGTCTGTGGCGGTTGGCAATGACGACCAACGATAGCCGAGGGGTGGTGATCGGCAACAGTCAACGGTTATAGAAGCCAGTAATTACTTGTCATGTCTACTCTCCAAAACAAGCTTTGGAATTCCACTTCTCACTGCTCTCATCCTCTCCCCCTTTCAAGTGAACATAGGGTGTCAATTTATAGAAATTTGAGAAGGGGAATTGATGTATTTTGGCCGTAATTTTCCAAATTATTTGATCGCACGACCTTTGTTGACCCCCTTTAATCATATGAGTTCAATCGAAATTTGTCCGGGAGATACACCTAAGGAATAGAGCGCGAAGAAAAGAAATGAAGTGTAGGGGGGGGGGGGGGTGGTAATAACATAGTAATGAACAGTAAGTTGTAACTTTTATTCATGAAATAGACCCCAAATTTATAGAAATTGGTCATTGTACAATTACATATTGTACCCCTAATAGCGGTGGTTTTCTAGTTTGTACATAAATATAGTCCATGGGGCTCATGGATATGGTCGGGCGGCCATTGGGCCATGCAGCCATCAAGATGAGTGGTCGTTAAGTCGGGTGGTTGTAAGGTCGGGCTGCTACTTCTGAGGGTCTACATCAGCTGCTCTGAAATTGAAAGATTTGTTTGACTTTCTCGATCTATCAGGGTTGGAAGACAACAGGTACATCCAAGTGGATTTGGTCAGATAGATTATTCAGGAGTGACCTACCCTTTATCTGCCTGATGCACAACGTCTTCCTGGTATGCGAGGACTAGCCGGTTGAATGTGTGGTCTTGGGTCATCCTTGGTAGGCTTTGCGGGGTCTTCCGCCATCCACATGATGTCTTTGTCATTCGCGCTCACACAATAAGTGATTTTTAAGTGATTTGAATGCTTTAATAAACACAAAATTTAGATATATTGATCTCGTTGGATTTCTCTTATGGAGACGCTCAATTTGACTATAAATATGTCAATTTTTGAGTTCATCTGACCATTGAATTGACGATCCAAAATATTCAAATGTGCTTCAAAAGTTTCTTATGATTTTGATTAGACCTGGATTGAACCAATTTTTATATCATTAAGTTTGTCTTATAGACAGTTTCATATGATTCTGATTAGAACTTGATTGAACCAATTTTATATCATCAGGTTTGTCTTGAGAGACGCTCAATTTGATAACAAACTTGTTAAAATTTTTAGTTCAGATTATCATGAATTTGAATTTAGAAACTTTTTTTATCAAAAATGCATTGAGATTCACACTTGAAAAAAAAAATTTATTGGTGACACACTAATGATAATCTTTAAATATAACTTATTCAATTAAGAGATTAAAATTTGAAATACACTTTCATTATTGACTTGTAGCATAATTATATCACGGCTCAACGTAAAAAAAAGAAAAAATGAAAAAAAAAAGACAATTTTGCAGCCAAGGAATGCTACATAGAATTTAGCCGAAATATTACGCTAGGGAAACTAAATTATTACTAATCTTTTTAAAAAAAAATTAAATGTATTAACTTTTTGTGATGGTTTATTCATATCGGACAAATATTAAGGTAAATTTTCAGTCCAGATATTATGTTCGTATCGTAATCCATTTACTTTTGATAATGTTGATTGCGACCATGGCCTGCAGCTTTTAAGTATTAGAAGATAAGGGCGTTTACATTCATACCTCACAATTCTTATGAATTTATATATCTTACACCCGAACATTTATTGTTACATATGATGTTTACGGAAGTAGAGTAGAAGATTATCGTCTTAAAGTGGTACAAAAAATTCAACACACACTCAGAAAAGAGAAAACATATAAAAATGATACTAGAAGTTTTTACCTAAAAAATCATGAAAGGGAAACACTAGGGGGTCTGACATAGTTGAAGAGTTCTACTATAAAATGATGATTATAGTTGCAATCACTTATCCCACAAGCGTAAAATGATTACTAAGTTTCCCAAGTTATAACGTCGATTGACGACCTATGGCGATTGGCGGTGTACGGTCGGTGGTGGTTACAGGCGGTTGTTGGTGATTGATGGCTGTCGACAACGGTCGGTAGTTGTTGACGACAGTCAACAATGGTCGACGGTGGTCATTAGTGTTCGACGACGGTTGACAGTAGTTGAGGGCGGCAGAAGTGATGTTGGACTTCAGTTTCTTCTCAAAGCTTC
>NW_018164444.1:35476233-35477563 GCF_001263595.1 Phalaenopsis equestris | reverse complement strand
TTTCTCCTCCCATATGTTTCACCTGCCATGGTAAAAGAACTAAATTGGGAGGGATAGTTACTTGCCTAATGGAGGCAAATGCAATTTCAAATTTTGTTCTGGCCAAATTATGTTCATGCGCATTGAATTTACTTTCTACTTCCCAAATTTGGAATTTTGACGTTAGAAATCTGTTGGTTGGCCAGTTATAATAGGGAAATGTACTCTAAGAATAGTTTAATAGATTAGAAGCTAAATAGGGATTTTGATGCATCCCATTAACCTTCTGGTATTTTCTAGATTGAATTGAAGCCTATGTGTTGTTAAAATTCACTATTATTCTATCTTCGGTTGTTATCAAAAAAAGTCAAGTGCGTGATGTTATTTTCCTTATCTATATTGGTTGCGTTCATTATTTTTGGTCATCCTCTTTTACATTTTTCCTCTTCATTTTGTTGTTTCATATGTATTTGACATCTTTTATATGATAGTTCTCTTTTTGCACTTTTATTTGCTTCACCTTAGGTGCCGATATAATGAAATTGTTCTATGAATTTAATAAACATTTTAAAATGTCAGATAATATCCTGATGAGTTCTTATTATCATTTGAGAACATCCACGAATGATTTTTTTATGGATATTTGAAGACTTGGCACGTCTCTTTTTTCATATATATATTTTTTCAGACTGCAGTTAGCTTCTCTACAAGTTATCCCTGTAGTTTATGCTTTCATAGTTTTCTTCAATTGGTTTCTGCATTTTTCAGTGGCTTTGTCTTTTGAAATTAGGGTTTGTTCCAAAGGAGTGCGGCATTGTTTTTATTGTGTTCATGTGCTTTATTCTTTTGTATTTATTTTACTAGATACTTATCATATGCTTATCTGCAGGTAAAAAGTAATGATGATGAAGGCTTGGTTCTCCATGATCGTCTTCTGCCTCTAATTTTTGGACTACTCAGAACAGTCAGTTCTATTTCAATCACTTAGCCCTATTTTCAAATGTGTTCCTCTAACTCAAAATACCAGCACTGGAGTCAAATTCAGCTGTAAATTGTATATGTCTATCTGCCTGTAGCATACAAGGACACCAATTTATGACCCATATGGATGTAACCTATTATAGTTGCTTACTTGGCGTTTGTTTATGAAGTAATTTTCTTTTTTGTGATGAAGTTTGGAAACTGTCAAGTGAAAATCCGCTAACTAATATATTTGGGTTTAATATTTCATATATCATATTTATAAATTGCACCTAATTATGGAAGATGCATCAAAGTTGAGATATCAGAGTTGAAAAGCTCAGAAATTTCAGTTTAACTTGTATCGTGTTTTGGTTCATTTATCCTTGAA
>NW_018164444.1:35475032-35476133 GCF_001263595.1 Phalaenopsis equestris | reverse complement strand
ATAGTGAGTACCTTCAGAGGCATTCTGATTTTGAGTTAGCTTATTATAATGCTCAGGCCCGATACTACATAGGTGAGCCTGATGTTACATTCCCTGAATGCCCTCGTTATACTCAATATCAACCCAATCCACCTGCTGAGCAAGGCGACGATGATATAACATGGTATTGTGATATTTGAAGGAAACTGATGTATTTGTATTTTTTATTTTTGTAATTTGTGTAATGTGGACAATTATTATTTGTACTTTTAATGCTTATGTTGATTTGGACACTTTCTAATTATTATTTTAAATGTTTAATGTGGTAGTAGAAATGTGCATGTGTAGTTTGTAGATGTTGCTTAGTGCTATGTGGATTGTAATGTGATGTGATGTTTATTTTCATTTTAGTACTTTTGTCTTTTGTTTAGTATTATGGTTGTGTTAGAAAATGTTGTATTTGTTTAATGTTTTAGTTTTATACTTATTTCAAAATTTTATTTTCCAGAAATTTATCTAATGATTTATATGTGTAGAAAACTCCTAATATTACAGACAAGGTGAAGTAGAAATTTTAAGAAGACCTGCAAAAAATTCAGAATGATGAAAATGCCTAAATTGCTAAGGTATGATTTATATTTAGAGTTTTTCTTTCCACCTGTTTTATCTCATATTTAAAAATTTAAGTTTGGGGGAGGGAAGAAAAAGATTAACTATTAGATGTCATTTATTTAATTATTTTCAAAAACTATTTATATGATTTTATGTAGTGAATTTAATTCAAGTAACTATATTTTTGTAACTATTTACATATTATGGTAGATTTAAAGAAATATTTTTGTAATGAAAATTAATTTTGTAACTTAAGATATTTAGTATAAGAGAATAAGATTATAGTCAACTATTTAAAGTAAAGGAAACTATATTTTGAAATATTAAAAATTTGGAAATTCATTTGAGAAGAAAAGATTGGGACTCAATGATGTAAAAACTATGAAATATCTATAAGGTAAAGGAATACTTTGAGTTTCAAATTTAAGGAAAGAAAAGTGAAGTTCAAAATCATTAAAGGCTATCCAGATATAGTAATCCTCACTTGAAAAAAAGAAAAAGAAAGGATTG
>NW_018164444.1:35468888-35472993 GCF_001263595.1 Phalaenopsis equestris | reverse complement strand
AAATTCGACTTTAACATTATTGAATATTATATTTATATATCTTAATCAAATTAGACACATCTATAAAGTCACGATCAAGTCTTTGGACGCTGTTGCTTGAAATTAAATCTTCTAGTAGCACCATCAAATTATTGTATTTGTCAATTTATAAAAAGTCGGTCAGTGTGCCAATGACACTTGGGAGCCCCACCGACCGTCAATTTCTCAATTTGGGTCAACATGAGGTGATGGATGGTTTGGCATTGCTTTAACTGGAGGAGGGGAAGAAGGTCTAACATGCTCCTCCAGAGTAGGAAGTGGCTCGTCCCCTCCGTGTTAGGAGTCGATGATCTCCATGGTTTCATTTGTATCACCATAACGGGTCATTAGAGCGGACAAGAAAAATTGAACAAAGAATAAAAATTATCGATCAATTTATTTATTTTTTATGTATAGAGGCTCTCCCCAATAGGCAGAGGAGCACAACCCTAAATAGTTTTGCCAATCAAAGACTGAGACAGAGGAACTTCCAACGAAAGAACTTCCACGACCATCTTTGCAAGCTCTGATTTCATAGGTGGTGGTTGAGCTGGTTGTTGACGCAGTGGCTTTGGAGCTAACACGAGCACATTAACAATTCGTATTCCCTACTTGATCCTCACCTGCATAAGGCATAATGAGTCAGAAGATTCCGCAACATCCTTTACTCTCCATTTCTAGGACACCTTCTGTTTCATCAAACTAGACCCCTTAGGCCTGATCCCTTCATCCTGTCCTTTGGTGCCAATGGTCTGCCTCTCATCACTTGGCCTCCTCTCAGTTAGCTGACCCTTCTTAACAAATTTCTTCTTTTGATCGAGACAAGAACTCTCCGGTTTCATCTTTTTCTCGCCCCCTGAAGGGCAACTCTTAGAATTAAGAAGCCAAAAGACCCTCATAAGTGATTCCTCATTCATAGGCAATTTTAGAGCTTGACATCCTCTTCCTCTATTACAAACAATTGAAGGGCAAGATGATTATGTGAATGAAGAAGAAAAGTGTTGATCACACTCTATTTATAGGGAAAAACTGCTTTGAAATCTAGGGAGTACATATATTGGCAGTATTTGTACTCATTAAATAAGTAATTATTTCATTTAATTCCCCTATTCTTATAAAAGTTGTCACTTGCAAAGAACTAACATAATCGGGGAACTAAATATGTATGAAAAAAAGGTGGTTGCATGAATCTCGAGGAGATTCAATGAATCAGACTAAGAGAGCTTCAAAGGATTGAGCAATCTAGTGATGATCTGTCAAATCATAGGTCGACCGAATGAACATTCATTTTAACCATAGAAAGCCACACACCTAGACCAATGGCAACTTAACCAGCACAATGGTATTCACAAAGGTAAATGGTTGCTTAGTGGAACTCTTGCCTAACCTTATATGAAGATTCATTGCCCGAAGGAAGGTTGTTTATCAGATTAGGGTGATGCACCCTCTTCCTGATGGAATAACCCTTCTTGTGGATAATGAGTCTTCACAATGAACCCCCTCAAGAATGTCAATGAAGGATCTGTCAGTCGGCCAAATGATTATAGCTAATCGAATGAAAGCCAAATGACAAGATCGAGCAGTTACAATTATGAAATGGTGCCAAGGACAGTTGCAATATGTAATGACGCCAATAGCGGTTACCAGGGTCCAAAAATGTCAAAGTTGATTAGAAATATGTAAATGTGTAATGACACATAAATATATTGTAACGTTTTCATTAAGTGGGGGACAATCATGTAATTTACTAAACTCTTCATATGATCTATAAATAGGAGTCAATTCCATAGAAAAGACAACTGAATCTAATCTAGGAAAACTTGTGTTATTTGTGCTCATTTTCACTTACTGTATTTCTCTCCGTTCTCTATTTCTCTCTTCCAACCAACTCTCTATCCCTTGGGGATGGCCCAAAGGACAGTTTAGGATTCATCACAGTTAGCGTGAGTCTCAAAGTTATTAAATATATTTTAAGAAGAACATAATATATAAGTAGTTAATATTATATTAATCTCAAAATAAAATTTAAAATTTTGATATTTAATTTGATCGAAAAATTACGATCAAAATTTTTAATAAATTATTTGATGATATTGAATAATATTCATTTGAGAATTCACTATTGAAATTATTTGATAAAATGTCTCTTATGATCATTAATCTTTTTGATAAAGTAAATCTTCTTTAAAATCTCACTCAAATAATGACTCATATTTATTCTACCTATTGTTCAACTCTATGCATAACTCTAGAACAAATTCAAATCATTAGATCCCCACTTTGACTCGTGCGCTCCTCCATCAGCTATTGCTGGAAGTCTAAGGCGTAAAGGGCAAAAGCGGTGCAATAAGAATGAAAAAGAGAAGCTTGCATCGTAATCATGAGCACATAAATCTAGAGAAGTTAGTTATTGAAAAATTATATCAACATAAATTGAATATGTTTTTTGCATTACAAAAGATTCCCTTGTTCTTATCGCAACACGACTGTCAAAAAGCATATAAATCGAGGAACTTAATATGTAAACAAAAAATGTGTCAGCATGAATCTTGAAAAAATCTAACAGTTTGATGAGGAAATAGTAGCGATAGACGACCGACTGACTATTATCTTCCTTGGCTGAGTCAAAGAAATCCATCTGAGGGATCCGGGGCAAATTGATAGTCACTACCTTCAGCTCTCTTTCACCCCGAAACTTCGATCTCACCGGCCTGACCAATTGGCCTGGCTAAATTACAGACCGATCAGTACTCCTTCTATATGGAAGGGCCCTATGATGATATTATTAATCTCATACATATACAATACTAAATTAGCCTTCATTATTTTAATAAAACAAGGGCATAAATGTAAACTCATGATACTAACCCACATGCTTATAAATAGATGATCATTTATCAAATAAAGGTTACACATTTCTTTTGTTCATTACTGCGCTCGCACTTTCTCTCTCTTTCTCTTTTCTATTTTGCTCTATTCATTGGGTGTGTTTCTTGGATTATTTCAAATTCAACAAAGATTAAAAGAGGATAAAGATAAATGAATTGAAGGTTTTGGTGGGATAAAAGGTAATGGAAGATTTATTACATGCCACTCAATTCTTATGTTTTTACATTTCTAACACCTAAAATTTAATTTTCACATTTAAACAACCAAAATCTATCATATCATGTAAAAATATAACTATTTTAACTTTAATAAAATGAAATACATATTTTCATTCATAAGTAAGGTGACATACATGTAAAAATTGATATTTAGATGTTAGATATCTAAATACATAAGATATGAGTGGTATGTATGTAAATTATCTAAAAATAAAGTAAATACTTTGTACATAATTTTTCTAAGATATAGTGAGAGGTTGATTGCCTCTCTTAAGCTTTGATATTTTATGATGTGGAGTTCGGTTGTGTTAGTCAGTTAGACACTCAAAGTTTTCAATTTTGATGATCACGCTTGATGGTGAGTTTGTCTAGGGGTGCCCCCCTATGTTGGGGTTGACGGTGCCTCCTTTGAATTTTTTTTTGTACTTAGCGGCATAGCGCCCAAAAGATAATGCTAATACATTAAGTTTAGGTTCGGAAACAGAGAGCACGACACTCTAGTGTCTCGAAGGGAGAGCCATAATGTCCAAATGTAGCGCCCCACCACCGAGACCAGTAGCACCACAGTGTCCAGCCCAACGTTAGGACTTGAGAGACAATTCTGCAACGCCTTTAATGCAACAGCCCTAGAGCCATATTGTAGTGCCTTGATGTCTATAACATATTTCAAGAAGTGCTTACTACTTCGTCATCTTTATCAGTCAAATTTTATGTTGTATTTTGATTTTTCTCTTGTTTTAAAAAAAAGAAGAAGTGTTCTGAGGTGTTTCAAAGTGTGGAGAGACTTTAGTGTGGAGTAATTTTTATAAATCTCCTCATTTTCTTCATAGTGTATTTCTTGGTGTGGTGTAGCTACATGGTTATTCCCCATTTTTGGATCTTTTTCACATTAAATTATATGTTCCTTGTGTTTTTCTTATGCATTTTTGTTTAAAGTTTAGCTTCAAATCTCTCAAATCAGTTTATGCAATTTCATCTAT
>NW_018164444.1:35465450-35468878 GCF_001263595.1 Phalaenopsis equestris | reverse complement strand
ATCGCCCCCCCCCCCCAACATGATAAACCATAAGCCCCACCAATGATTCACATCAAGAAAACAATCCTCCACTTTCTTTTCTTTAGGTAATTAAAGACATGGTATTTAGTCTTAACATTGATAAACTTGTTGCCCATAATTATTTAATTAGTTCATTTTTTATTATGAGTGTTGGAAAATCATTCAAGAAGATGTGTATGAAGCCATTTTTTACTTCTATAATGTGTCTCATAGATTTCTTATTTACTATTTTTGTCATTCTTCCTCAAGCATTAACCTTGAGTTTTTAAGAGAGTTTCGCCCAATAAGCTTCTGCATTGTGATTAATACAATCTTATCTAGAATAATTGCTATAAATTCTTAACTCTTAGAAAAAAATTTCAATTCAAAATGGCTTCATTCATTACTGTGATTAGTGACAATGCTTTGTTAGCCCAACATTTTTTAATGA
The DNA here is from genome assembly GCF_001263595.1 of Phalaenopsis equestris. Taxonomy (NCBI): domain Eukaryota; kingdom Viridiplantae; phylum Streptophyta; class Magnoliopsida; order Asparagales; family Orchidaceae; genus Phalaenopsis; species Phalaenopsis equestris. The sequence goes on along the minus strand of NW_018164444.1, from coordinate 35,468,427 downwards.
AATTTATTTTTAATTAAGAGTTTGCAATGATATTTTTCAAGTAGATATCCAAATGCCTTTTTATTTAGGAATTTCTTTTTGAGCTAATAAAATTGTTTGGTTTAGTTATAATAAATCTTCCTTATCAACCAATCCACTATCAATTGTTAGTTATCGGGTCTCATTAATAAATCATGTCTAAGGTCAATAAATCTTGAAGAAGGTTAAGCAAAATACCATTTTTTTTCATTTTATTTATCATTTTATTTTAAACAATTAACCATAAGCCTTAAAAAATGCTTTACACAATATCACTATTTCTTTCAAAGCTATATATGAGAATGATGCTATCGATTCTGATTTTGTGGATTAGTTAATAATTTTTGTTAAAGGCTACATACTATTTTGAAAGCATCTTATGATAATATTTACTTATTTGAAGACATATCGAATGATAACAAAAGTTGATTTACGGCTTTTAAATTTCAACACATAGAAGATAAATGAGTTTAATTTTCATAAAAAAAACTTTACCATTTGACTGCTTAAGATTTCTATTTTCTGATGATAAAGTGTATTATTTTTTATTTATAACTATCTTGACAAAATCAACATTAGAATTTCTATATGAGTCATATAACTTTTTTTGTTAATCAAAGAAATACCTTCCTTAGGAGTTCTTTGAGTGTTACGTCCCTTTAGCTGTTACAAGTTTTAAGATCCTCCAATTAAAGTCATTTATAAACTAGTAGGACTTTATAATAAGTTCCTTTTATGTAGTACCCTAGGAAGTGAAATATTCATTGGATCAAATTGGAAGGAGGTATTCATTTCATTTGATCAATGGATTTAGGTTACTTTAAAAAAAAAGGCAAACTTGTGTGTTAAATATAATGGTAATAAATATTTTCTAGCCATAGTCACTAGTCAAGTGAATTGACTAATTTGGAAGTGACTCTATTATGCTAAAAATGAGACTAAGGATCTTATCTTCCGAGTTATATCGAAATGTAAAATTTCAACTTTAGAAGGATTATTAGATGATTAATAAAATTTTTAGACAATTTTATTTCCTTTATCATCTTCTTAAGAATTTTTTTTTAGATTATAATTAAAATACTTGGGAACTAGTTAATATCATTCCAAGGTGACTCTTCTATTGTAAAGCACCTTCATGTATAGATAATGGACCATTACAATCTTGAAGTATTTTAATGATCAAAATTAACTTTGGAAAATCGAGAGATGGGATTATAATTTCTAAATATTAATTTTCCTTTTGTTTATGTTACATGATATAATAATAACCCATTTATTTTTCATTCATTTGCAAGAAATTGCAATATATTTTATCTTCTATTGATCTTAGACCCAAGACCAAAGTTATTTTATCTTATTTTTACATTATTATTATTGATATAATGAAGAATTTATCCTTAACACATTAATTAATAATCCTAGTTGTTTCTATTTTCAAATCTTGAAGGCCTTCAGTTGGCTATATTAATGTTCTTTTTAATAAGCGAGTAAATTTAAGGCAATTTGGGTAAGAAAAATAATATATAATAAATAAATAATTCTAATTGGCCCTTTTATGTGGGGTAGCTCTCATGTAGAAACACAAATTGATAAAAGTTACTGATTTCTTAGTGAAATTTATGTCCATTAATTACATAATGGTTTCGTATCAATATACTAGATATTAAAGTATCCGATGTGAGTTATTGATGTGCAATCTCCAAAAAATGGTTTTGATTAGCATAGTCTTTTTTTATCCCTTTGAGGCCATTCATTTTTACCAAAAGGGGGAAGATCTCTCATTACGGGTGGATCAAATCTTAATTATTTGTATTTTTGTGCTTTTTGAGAAGCTTGTCGACAATGCTTATGAGTTGTTAAAAATAAAAGCGCCACCTCAAGTTGTTGTCAAAACTATTGCAAAAGGTTTAAACTACACCCCTCTTTCTCACTTTTCACTCCCATTTATCTTTCTAAATCTTCCTTGCATTGATGTTAAGCTCTCGATTTGGTGCCCCTTCTTATGGTTATTATATGAAAATTAGGAAATTCAATAAGCCTTCAGTAGGCGATATGCTTTGTACATGGTTACCATTTAGCTTATATTTAGAGGAAGGTTTACTCCCCAAAGCATATATATTAAAAGAGTCCCTCTTGGCCAATCAAGATTCAGGAGCTAATCTTCGATGCTTTTATGCTTTATAACGCTTTCATCTTTCTCAACCATTGAATTTACCAAAGCACTCATTGAAATCAATAATATTCTTAAAAGCAATCATACAAAATTGTTCTCAAAGTACTCAATGATGAAGTCACTCAACTATCAAATCACTTCTGAAAATTTAAATACATACCACACAATTCTTATGTATTTATATATCTAATACTTAAAGCTTTCTATTTATATTTCACTTTTAAAAAGTTTAGTAATGTTGGTATTCTTTTTGAGATACTACAATTTGAAGTGTTATGTGAAAGTATAAAAGCTTAGGTGTTAGATACATAAATAAATAAGAATTATGTAAATGCTCAAATCACTTAATGTACATGTAGATAAAGTTGCTTATATGTTGAGCCACATAAAGCACCTGTAGATGAAGCTTCTAGCACGTTGGGTTGTTAGGTAGAAGTAGGCTAGTCACCTTATATGGTACCATCTTATGTGTGGTTTGAGCTCGTTAGCTAAGCAATTTCCTATGATGCTTCTTGGGTGCCAATCGTTGATATATGAAATTGAGAAATTTCTATTCTCTGATCACTCTCTTTATAGATTTTCTCCAAAGGATCTATTATATACATATCTTCAAAAAAACTTGTATTTGACAGTGACTCGAATACCGATTCCTTAGCGCTGGGCCCTATGATGAGAAGCCCGCGCCATGTGCTATTATTCGAGGACCACCGTGCCACGGGGATTCAAACTCTTGACTTGAGGGGACTTACAGAGAACTGTTATATATATATATATATATATATACTG
>NW_018164444.1:35459517-35461371 GCF_001263595.1 Phalaenopsis equestris | reverse complement strand
TAAATGGGTTTTCAAAGCAAAGAAATACTCACAAAGTAACATTGAGAGACATAAGGCAAGACTCTTTGCCAAAGGGTTCACTCAGAGGGAGGGAATTGACTATACATAAACATTTTCTCCTATATCTAAAAAGGATTCTCTCCGAGTAATTATGGCGTTGGTAGCTCATTTTGATTTTGAGTTACATCAAATGGATGTGAAAACGGCATTCTTAATGGTGATCTAGAGGAAGATGTTTACATGATACAACCAGAAGTATTCTCCTCTAGTGACGGTGAGCACTTGGTTTGCAAGCTAAATAAATCCATATACGGTTTGAAACAAGCCTCCCGTCAGTGGTATTTGAAATTTCATGAAGTTATTACTTCATTTGGTTTTGAAGAGAACGTCATGGATCAATGTTTATACATGAAGGTTAGTGGGAGTAAAATTTGTTTTCTTGTACTGTATGTGGATGATATTTTACTTGCAACCAATGATAGGGGTTTACTTTATGAAGTGAAACAATTCCTCTCCAAGAACTTTGATATGAAGGATATGGATGAAGCATCTTATGTCATTGACATTAAGATCCATAGGGACAGATCTCGATGTATTTTGGGTTTGTCTCAAGAAACCTATATCAATAAAGTTTTAGAGAGATTTCATATGAAGAATTGTTCACCGAGTATAGCACCTATTGTGAAGGGTGATAGATTCGATTTGAGTCAATGCCCGAAAAATAATTTTGAACGGGAACACATGAAGAACATTCCATATGCTTCAGCTGTTGGAAGCCTTATGTATGCTCAGGTTTGTACCAGACCTGACATAGCATTTGTTGTTGGAATGTTGGGAAGATATCAGAGTAATCCAGGTATAGACCACTGGAAGGCTGCAAAGAAAGTAATGAGATATCTTCAAGGTACAAAGGACTACATGCTCATGTACAAACGAACTGATAATTTGGAGGTGATTGGCTACTCCGATTCAGACTACGCTGGCTGCATTGACTCAAGAAAATCAACATCTGGTTATATTTTCATGCTAGCTGGTGGAGCTGTATCTTGGAGAAGTGCTAAGCAGACCTTGACTGCTACTTCCACTATGGAAGCTGAGTTCGTATCCTGTTTTGAGGCTACCTCGCATGGTGTATGGTTGAAGAGTTTCATATCTGGGCTTAGAGTCGTGGACTCTATTTCAAGGCCATTAAAGTTGTACTGTGACAACTCAGCTGCAGTATTTATGACTAAGAACAATAAGAGTGGAAGTCGAAGTAAACACATCGATATCAAATATTTAGCCATAAGAGAACGTGTTAAGGAAAAGAAAGTGGTCATTGAACACGTTAGCACTGAGTTGATGATTGCGGATCCTTTGACTAAAGGCATGCCACCAAAGAATTTTAAGGATCACGTAGTACGAATGGGACTTGGTTCCATAATGTGATTTACATTGTACGAATATTTATTGAAACTCTTAATTCAGTTGATGATTTCTCATATGGTTTTGTGCACATATTTATTCATTCGTTTATTTTGAGAAATCTCATTCGGTTTGGACTTTGGAATAGACACATGGTTTATTCATTAAGTTGTATGGGACAGTGTTGAGAGACTTGATATAGTGTAATACATGGAAGATAATACTCACTATTAGAGGACCTATCGTCATGATTCATATATTTTGTTTCTCTATATGATATGTGTTGAACTATATGAACCAAGTGGGAGAATGTTGGGATTTTTTCTTTAAGATTCCCAAATTAGTTAATAATGGGAATTAAATTTATTTCTTTAGAATTCCCAAATTAATTAAAACTCTATTTTAATTTCAATACCATTTGGAATTCCAAATTAATTTCAATACCCTTTG
>NW_018164444.1:35450010-35459101 GCF_001263595.1 Phalaenopsis equestris | reverse complement strand
TTAATTTTAATAACATATTTATATATTGAAATGAGTTATTTTTGTAGTGCTGGGCCATAACAGAAGCAATTTTACGAAGATGAATTTAAATAAAGCTAAAGATCACTTCGTGAACAACCTAATCTCTTAACCAATATGCAAAAAATGGCTTACAAGTTGCAACCAATAAAAAGAATGATGATATGAAATTCACCTTTTAATCTTATGTATAGATTATAATATGATGAAATAAACTAATATTCTTGATGATTTCGTTCGCATCAACCACTACACAAAAATATTAAAAAAAAGGGCAAAGACAAATTTTGAATAATAATAATAAATGTATTAGAGAGAGATAAAAAATAGTATTAAAAAATAGTACGAGCATGTCTCAGTCGCAACTGTTTAAAATTCTCCCCGAATCGCAGTTGGCACTCAGGAATAGGAAGAATCTTGCCACCATAAGACGAACCTGGCATGTTCCACATATTTCGTTTCGCTTTTAAAGCGCACATTCGTCCCGATTAGGTTCTGATTTGATCGCCGGATAATCGGTAGAATGGCTGCGGAAGCGGCGGAAGGGAGCGCAGAGTTGAAAAGAGGGGCGATCGTGGTTGGAATTGATGACAGCGAGCACAGTTTCTACGCGCTTCAATGGATCCTCCGCCGCTTCTTTTTCGGCGGGAGCAATGTTTCCCCACTTGGCGCTGATTATAAGCTAATCGTCATCCATGCCAAACCCCTCCCTAGCTCGGTAATCGGTATAGGAGGGCCAGGTATATTTTGGTTTAATACGGGTATTTTTATTTCATTTTATTTTGATAGTTTGTTTTCCTTCACAGTAAATCTTCCTCGCTATAGTTTTATCTGAGCGCTGCTATACTAATCTCCCTAATTTGTTTTATGTGAGGGGAACGCCTTCACAATTTTTGTAGTTGTATGAAACTGTATCTTTACACTGTGACGTAGTTTGATTTTCTCTTTTCTGTTGTCTGTTACTTTTGATCTGAACGAATCAAGCATTTGTTATTTTTTTTTAGTGATTTATGCTGTTTCTTGTTTAAATAGTTCTTGAGTTAATAAAGTCCTCAGTATCTTTCAGAGGCTAAATTTTTAAAAATAGGGAAACCCATGATCTATACCAATACATGTACTCCCTACGTGTCTGATCCTGGTCAATATATATATTATCATGGTGGACTATAAAAGCATGATTGCTTTCCCTTATTTATATATAGCCCAATTCATATCTTATTTTCCTCTGTCATTTACCTGTGTGAATCCAGCCTCAATTGGTTCCTTGTCTATTACCTGAATCTTGCCAATTTATTGCACGACATGAGTGTCACTCAACTCTCAAGTGAATCAATGGAACACAAGCTTGCTAAATCTCGTTTCCCGTCATGCATATATTAGCCACTTGGACCAAAATCTACTGAGTGCAAGACTCACATATATTCTAATTATTAAACACACTTCAACTAAATATATCACTTGTCAAGAATAATGTGATATATAAAATATTACATTCACATTTTTGAGTGCATTAACCTTATTTTTAGACCCATCAATCTCATTCCTGTAAACTCGTGCGATCGCTATTAGAATTTCTCGAATGTGTATATCATTTCATGTGTAATTTGATATTTAGGAAGCTTTACAAATATTGCTTTTAGTTGAAGACCAAACACGACTTATTTGAAGCCAATACTCTTGCCTTATAAGGATTGAGAATGTGACATATGAGGTGTTGGTTGACCTACAGATATTGCTTTTAATTGAAGACCAAACACGACTTATTTGAAGCTAATACTCTTGCCTTATAAGGACTGAGAATGTGACATATGAGGTGTTGGTTGACCTACATGTCAGCGCTTCTAACTCCAAATTTATAGAAGATATGGATACTCGATCATATTCACCCGATTGAATTTCATAGCAAGTTTCATTTCTTGAAAGAGATGAACTAAAACTGCACCACCCTATGTTTATTTTATAAATAATTCTAGATTTTCTATTATCACAAATCAACCTAGTATGAATAAAATATATATGCATGAATATGCCTCTTAAAGGCAATATTTAAGTCCATGTAAGCTTCACGATAGAAAATCCATCTCAGCCATCTGGGTGACATGTAAATACGTCCCTTTGTCTTACCCATTCAAAATATTGATGTGAGTTTTTATTAGTAGGGTCGTGATAGACAACACATTCTGTCAGATGATCATCTGGACGGTTGTCACATTTATAAGAACTTAAAGCTCATATACCCCCAGTACAATCACATTTTGTCTGAGTAGAGGAGATCCATCAATGTACAAACTAAGTATTATCCCAATATCTTGTAGGGTAATAGTCATCTCGACCACATAAAGGTGAAATGTCTTGATATCACATGCCTATCACTTTACAAGAGCGAGAAGTAAATGATGATTCAACTTGATGTAATGAAGATGACTGATTCAATCTAAACCTACTTGCTGAAACCTCTCTTTGAATCAAGGATATGTAATCTGCCACTCCTTAGCCATGAACAAATGTGAAACAACTTCTAAAATCATATCCCTTGAATTCAAGATATTAATAAATATTTGGCTGTAAAAATTGGCTACATTTTCTAAGATGAATGCTAATTAGAATCTACTGCATTAGAGTGTGTAGTTCGATGTGATCAAAGTAATGCAACAATGCTAGGACAAATGCCAACCGGTGGGGGGCCATAGCGATCACTGACCCGTGTTCTAAGATGATGTCTTTATCGTTTTTTTCATGATAACTGTGTGTAAAATATGTGTCAATAACATATAAAATACAAAACCAAACTAAAAAAAATTATGTAGTTTCAAATAAATTACTTGACATCTATATGCAACAACAATGGTAGTCTCAATTTAAGAGTTATCTTATTTATTATATACCAAACAAAAAAATAACATCGTCTCAAGCTAAATTAAAAATCGACTAAAACATATCAAGAATAATAATTTGAAATATACAAGAACTTCATAGTTCAGATAAGTTGCAAGAATATCCAAACTATTTGTTTAAAAGAGAAAAATATTTTAGGAGTTTGCAAAAACTTAACGATTTACAAAAAAAACTAAAAGAAATTGAACAAAACATTAACGAGTTGTAAGAATGTAATTGTTCGGGACTTGCCACATATATGCTAATCCATTATCCGTGAGCATGTCACTATACTTCCCAACCATAATATTTGCACATACATTATTTGTTACTTTACAATAGTATATACAATGAAGTTAAATAAAATAAAATTTGTTTAAAAAAAAATTTAAAGAAATTAAACATATATTCCTACGGTTAAGTGGACATGTATACTTATTAGGTTACGTTGTCTTACACAAGCCACAATTTCTATTGTTGTGTTCTACTCTCATCCATAGTATTAGTGTAGCGCTTAGTCCGTGGTCGTCCAAAGCTTCTTTTAAAGGTAGGTGGGAGCAGCTCGATAATACAGCTAGATAGAAGTGTAGTGCTTAGTCTGTGGTCGTCCAAAGCTTCTTTTAAAAGTAGGTGGGAGCAGCTCGATAATACAGCTAGATAGAATAATATTGTGAAACATATGCATTGTTATTAAGTTAATAATATCATAATGCTGTAATAACATGTGAACAGGGAATATGAAATATTTGAGGTCTAATGCAAGAACACATGGCTCCTGAATGTCATCAATCTAAGCATAACAGAAAATATCATAGACCTCATACTCATATATCTTTATACAACTTGTTGTTGACAATCTCCTAGCTCCAAACTCATATCTTCGTAGAAAATTGATTATCTTTAGTGAGAAATTTGATTCATTTTTTGATCCATCGTAATTTTAGTTGAATGTCTCTTCAAAAATAAATTTACAATGTTATAATAAATGCAACATATCAGAGCTTATATCAGAAATCCTCTAACATGTTTAAGTACTTTATTAAAACGCTCTGATGAATTTGTTTCATTGCAATATATCTAAATCTGTCATTATGAAAAAGACTCCATTTGGCTGAATCTTTTTGCATAAGCCAATCCATTGTTTCTACTTTAATATATTTTATGTTTGTCATGCGACACTTAAAAACATATATATCATCAGTATTACCGACCAAATACATATTTAGACAAACTATCTCAATATCTGAAATCCCCATGCTACGAAGGAATTTCTTGAAATTTTCACGCAAATATTATAGGCAATATCTGTGTGCAAACCAAGAAAAAATTTTACGATAAACACGCACAATTCTAACATGCCGATTTGAGATAATGCATGCGTCTTCTCTTGAGAAATTGTTGGAATTGTGTCATTTAGGATTTGTGTTAACCACCATCATGAATCATTGTATTCGGACTCAACAATAACAAATGTCAATGAAAATATATCATATATCATTGTTAGCATTAATAGCAACAACAATAAGTAGTGTACCTCTATATTTATCCAACAAAAATGTTTCATCGACATCGATAACTGGTCGATAGTGAATCTATCCTATAATTGGGAACCAAAAGCTCAAAAAAGCCTTAAGATATGGTTTGATGATCCGAAATATATTTTATAAACAAATGTTAACATTGCATTTGAAATTGTTTTCATAAATCTATATAGTAAACGATATTACTCTTCCCAACTATTGAAAATGGCCATAATAGACTTTTCTTCTTGCATCTCGTGCTTTAATGTATGATATTCTTATGTTAAATTTAAATTCAATTCAACCATTAATTACCTTCGACTTTAGATTCATTTGTTGTCGGATAAATGGAAAAATAAAAAGTAAAATAAACTTGGATGTACATTACCTGTGTCTGGACATTATATCAGATAGGGTGCAACTATGTTAGATCGTTATGGTAGACATTTTTCAAGCACCCCCTAAAGATTTATAATAGCAGTGTGAAGGTGCTACAAACATGATTTAGTAGGGTGATCATATTGCAAACATATTACTGTTTGCACAGTCTTATTTGAGTTAATAATCTTATACTCGACTTTATTAAGAATTGACCAACCATCAATCACACATTGAAGTTTATTTTTATTATGGATGAACATATCTTCTATAAGTTCAGATGGAATAAATCCTTATTGAGTAGATTTCATTTGCTCACTAGAATCATCGAAATCAATATGCTCATCTTACTTCTATGTTGTTTGGTTGTATTGCATGTAATCGTTATTAGTAACTAATCATTTGTTATTAATCATTTGTTCTACTATATTACCATTACAAAATGCATGTTTCTGTATGAGTTCATGCCCATATATTTGTGCATTATCATACTTTCCAATCTTTTCTTAATCTAGCCATTATTGATATTATTATTATCATCATTTGAGCTACTACCCATTGTCTCATACCCTTTAATAATTGAAACTAAATGTATATCTAATTCCAAAGATCTTTGAAAATTGTGTGGAGCTACCTACCTTTAATGAATCATAAATAAAAATATTTTTGCAAATAAAATAACTTAATTTTAATAACATATTTGAAATTAATTTAACCATCTTATTAAAAAGATTATTATATACACTAATACTTACTAATTTGTATCAATATTGTCTGGTAAATTGATTGTTGAAGATTGGAGATTATGCGTTCTACATTGTGAATACTTAATTGAAACGAAATAATCTCTACAGAAAGTATTATAGCTTTTCTTGAAGTTTCTGTCAAAAAAGACTCTAATCACCATTATCATTGACGTTAGTAGCAAAAAATCTTTCTTGGAGTGAGTAATAATATGTATGCTTCAAAAAACTATATTTTAAGATTCAAAGTATTAGATTTTTTAATTCTAGATATGAAGTATGGGGTGAGACGCGAATCAGTCTACTTTTACCTCAATATAATCACCATTATCATTGACGTTAGTAGCTAAAAATCTTTCTTGGAGTGAGTAATAATATACTATATTCAGGGTATGCTTCAAAAAACTATATTTTAATATTCAAAGTATTAAATTTTTTAATTCTAGATATGAAGTATGTGGTGAGACGCGAATCAGTCTACTTTTACCTCAATATATTCTTAGCATATGGTCATCAAATACAATTAATTCTCAATCATAACGTAACATTAGTTGGACATAAGCTTCACTCATTTTTCGGGTGTACTGTTAAAAAATAAAATTGATCATTGATTTCAATGATAATTTGATGCACTCCGACAATGCTTCAAAAAATAGATGTAGCTTATAGAAGAAGCTATACAATATTGCTTCTCTTTTTGGCCACATTTCACCTGGATATGTGTGCATGCTGTTTATATAAAATGAAAAACACAATTAGAAACTATTTTTAAAAATGAGCGACTCGGATTTTTCAAATATAATCTATAATCTTAACATCGTAGTTAGATATATCTTGCTGAAGGAGCGGGTCAGATTTCAAATTTAAGTTGTTAGACCACTAGTTAAAAAAACAAACTGCAAGATATGATAGATAAAAGGATTGATAAATAGAGAAAGAAAAAGAGAGAAAAATTTGACTTCAGATGCCTCATAACATTCAAAACTCAACAAGCTAGTATAAATTGAAATCTTTAGTATAAACATAAAACATAAAATTTAGGTGATAGATATATAAATTGAAACAATTTTTCTGCTTCTAGCACTCCTTGACAAACCTCAGATGAAAAGGAAGCAAAGTAAAATGCCTGATAAATTCGGCTTGAATCAGTCTACAAAACAACCCATTGGGTTATCATATTCAAACAACAAATTCTATTGCTCCATTTTCTTCACATAAGAGATTTTCATGCATGCCATTTTGCTATATCAATGAATGATAAATTTGAAAGATGGATATACAAGATTTAACAGTGTTTATACTTGTAAAGGTGATAGATGCGAAGGGAGAAAGAAATTGTTACTTATTTAATGATTTTAGGTATGAGTGAAGTGGAGCGGAGGAGAAAGTTGAGAATTTTTAATCATTGTACGTCTGTGTGCCGAAATCTGGTTGTTGCCTTCATAGGTGGTCTCGGGTAGGAGTGAAAGAAAGAGATGGGAGTTTCGGGCCACTGTACGTCGTTATTCAGTTGTGTCTTTCTCGATGGAGCGAAACAGAGGGAGAAAGAAGAGAGTTTCAGTGGTCTTCAGATGTTGCGGTGTCGTTGTTGCTTTCCGTGTGGTTTGAGGTCCGACAAGTGGGGAGACTTCTGTCTTTGTCGGCTTCACACGAGAGAAGCCAGGTAGAGGCGGTGCGGTGTGGGAAGCAAATGCGATAATTGAGGGAAGGGATTCTCAGATTTTAGGGTTTATCTTAGTCACCGAAGTAGCCAAATTAGTCGCGACTCAGCCATCTAGATCATGTTTGCAAATGTGTTTCCGTTGATGCCGCAATTTTGCCTTTTTTTTTTTTTTAAATATTTTGGAATCTATTTAAAATTTTTTTAAAATGCTATTTTAAAATTTTTTTCTTTTCTAAATTGGTTTTTATACTTTGCTATCCATCTTTGTGCCGTGGGACAATGTTTTGGAGTTTTTATAAATTGTTTTTCTTATTTTCAAGTTAAATAATCAAGGATAGCTGAATATTGTTACATTTTCAGAAGATTTAAATATATACAACACAATTCCTTTGTACATATTATGTCTAACATCTAAATTTCAATTGTTATACATATGTTACCTTATTTATGCATGAAAAGGTGTATATCACCTTTTAAAAGTTAAAATGGAGGCATCCTTCATGTCATCTTAAAAAATTGGTGGGTATAAATGCAAAAAATAAATTTTAGGCGTTCGATACATAAATACATAGGAATTGGGAGGTATGCATGCAAATGCCATTCACAGTTATATCTTAAGAGCTATTCTTTTAGAATTGCAAGCATGCATACAACATAACTTTGTAGATGCGATTGTCTTTGATGACCACAAAGTTGATTCACGAAACGCCTTAAAACCCTAATATGCTAGTATGCATGTCCAAACTCGGTAAACATACAAAAACAACACAAAAACGTTATGGCTATCGCACAAATCATAATAATAGCCTTACGTATGAAAACTCGTAATTGTATCCTATCCCTAGTTCTAAATAAGCATCTACAGGGTGTCGCCTAAATATACGTTTAAGTGGCAATTGTTTAGTTCAGGGTTGTGGGCTTTTTCTGTAGGATCTTGATGGGGTCACTTAGGCCCCGTTTGGTGCAGCTTAAAACAGCGGGCGGCGTTTTCGAAATGCCGCCTTATTGTTTGAATAACACGTTTACCCTGCGTGCTGGAAATCACAAATTTTATTTTACGAATGACGCTGCCCGCGGGATCATACCCGCAGTCTGTGTTGCCTTGTCGCGTTTTCTCCTGAATTACTCTGCTACCCTCGAATCGCGATCAAACCCCTGCCGTTGTGCCTCTTGGATTCGACATTTCTTCCTCCTTCATTCCCGATCGAGCTCGCAAACCCGCTCCCTGCTTCTTCGTGTTCCTTCAGCACAAGTGCTTATAAAAGTATGCCGATTTCTAGGGCGGAGTTGTGATCGAAGAACATGGAGGAGGTGCTCAAGCCCTTCTATGAGAGGGCAGCTGAAGCTGAGGTAGGCAATGCAAATCATCTCTAGGCCTAAGCTGCAGCTCGCCTCTCGATCAGATTCCTTTCTAAGTTTTGTCTCTGTTCGGATCAGTTCTCTCCAGGGAAAGAAAGAACTGTAGCCTTTTCCTTCCTCCTCTCCGATTCGCTATTCTAGGGCTTCCTCCTCTCTGATTCACGATTCTAGGGCATCCTCTTCTCTGGTTCTGAAGTCGAGGGCACCGAGGCCCTCTCTTCCTTCCCCTCTATGCCAAAAATTGCATGAGTGCTTCTACCCCTTCATTGTTTGCACAAAGCCAACAAGAAGAGCGCAAGAAATCCCTTCCGTTTTGCAAGCTTTGTAAGTTGAAGCTATCCCTATCTCATTTTTGGCAATTGAAACTTCTCAACTTCATTTTGGTTGAATTTTGAGTTCTTTGCCTTATCAAAGGTTTATGTAAATAAATAAGTTCAGTAAGTCTTTTCTTAAGCAATCCCTATCTAGAAAAGGATTCTATAGGTGTAAGGAAATAAATAAGTTCAGTAAAGCTTTGGCCTTTACATGATGTAAGC
>NW_018164444.1:35435436-35449354 GCF_001263595.1 Phalaenopsis equestris | reverse complement strand
ACTCAATGGATTCACATTTAAACACAAAATCTATGTAATCCTTTAAACATTTAAATAGAAATAATAACAAATATTTTTGTAGTCATGAAATTCATTTAGCAAATAGTCAAGTCTCTTTTTATTTTAAATATTTGTGTATTAATTTACATTGCCACAAAAGCTCATGCTTTAACATGATTTCACTCATCAATTTTAGACTCATTTCGAACTCTTGCTCATTTATAGATTAGTTTCATAACTATGTTTTAATGCAGATGCAAGTTTGGATTTAATTGAGATCATATATAGGTTCATATTATGTCTTATTCTTTCTAATTTAGATTCAATTGAGATCATAAATAAATTTGTAGTTTGGATTTCAAGCTCAAGTTTGCTTAATTCTAGTTTTTGTTTTTTATTTTATTTATTTTTTTCATTTGGAAGATTTACATACATACCATTCAATGTACATATCATGCACCCAAACTTTAATTTTTTTTGTTTTGAGAGTTTCTTTGCTTATATGTTTACATTTATAATTTAATTTTTAGAGGAGGGGTGCCGCTTCCTTTTCAGTCTAACACGAGCTATTCGCGAACAAAGAACCGTTTTGACAGCTCTAGTTATGATGCACATTTTCATCCAATTAGTTGATACACATATTATGTCTTATTTTTTCTCAACACTTAACAAGTTCAAATATAGCCAAATGTGTTATTATTTTAGCTTTAATTTATAATATTAAATTACCTTGTTTGTATTTTTTTATTGCATCGACGAGCAAATAAATATGGAGGATGAAATTTTAAATAAATGTTATTGATTCCTTTGTGTGAAAGATTTTTCCCCTTACTGATCTATATAAGTCTGTATGTAAAGTTATTAACTGACTGTCCAATTTAATGGATTGGTTTTATGTTAATATTTCTTCTATCCAGTGTTTTTTAAGAATAATAAAGTTGCTTAAATATTTGTTTGATGTGATTGTATATATTTTAGTATTTAGTATTTCTTCTATCAAGTGTATTTTACTTTTGTATATGTAACATATTCGTTTGATGTGATCAGATATGTTTTAATTATATAAATATAAATCAACTTTTTTGTATTTTCTTATTTGAAAATTTTTTTTGAGAAAGTAACAAATTTTCCTGCACAGATTATTTATTTAATTAAAAAAAAATTGTAAATAAGCTGTTTACAAAACAAACTAACTAAACAGCTAAACAACTTATTCAGAACAGGGCCAGAATGATCAATTTACCAGAATCAGCTGTTTTCCATAAGTGCAAACCAAATAGTCAGACAGCTTATCCGCATCAGCTGCTCATTAGCAAATTATCAGGATAAGCTGCTCATCAGCAGTAGATGGATAAACTGCAAATAAAGTTGCTTAAATATTTGTTTGATGTGATCGTATATATTTTAGTATTTAGTATTTCTTCTATCCAGTGCATTTTACTTTTGTATGTGTAACATATTCGTTTGATGTGGATCAAATATGCTTTAGTTATATAAATATAAATCAACTTTTTTGTATTTTCTTGTCTGAATATTTTTCTTTAATTTTTTTGAGAAAATAACAAATTTTGCTGCATAGATTATTTATTTAATTAAAAAAAAATTGTAAATAAGCTGTTTACAAAACAAACTAACTAAACAGCTAAACAACTTATTCAGAACAGGGCCAGAATGATCAATTTACCAGAATCAGCTGTTTTCCATAAGTGCAAACCAAATAGTCAGACAGCTTATCCGCATCAGCTGCTCATTAGCAAATTATCAGGATAAGCTGCTTATCAGCAGAAGCTGGATAAACTGCAGCTGCCCCAAACAGACCCTTAGCTGGCTCCAGCCTAAGCATCTGAATGAGCTAACACTTTTCACGTTAAGTGATCATTGTTAATTGAGATCTATGCTTAGAACCATTTATGAGATCTGGTAGTAATATGATAATTCAAATTACCTGCTTGGATCAACCACTAGGTAATCTCTTTTTTTTATTACCACTACAAATTATATTAGGATTAAACTACAGTCCTACCACTAACGTGTTGACTTATGCAACCTAGACCTATATGAGGAAAAATGAGTATTTCTCTTGGATAAAGCGAAATACATGGTGCATGAAAATGCACAATATGTAAAAGCGAGTGCGTATGGGACTAAATCCTAAAAGGCACGAACACAAAAATAGTATGCAATGACATGCCACAAATGCACAAAAATGTGTGATAGCACTAGGGAGGCATGCAACAAATGCAATAAAAACATACATGACATGTGTGAAATGAAAAGCAACACATGAATTATAAGACTTGACACATGCAAAATGCAAAATGTGAAGGAAAACAAATGCAAACAAATGCAGCATGTAAATCAGAGGGACACTGTTGCGGCGTTGTGGAGTCACAATTGTGAAATTGCTCCACTCTAATCTGGAGGCAATAGGGATTGGCGCTGTTGTGGCACTATGCAACACCTAGGCACCATCCGCTTTGATCCTCAGGACAAAACAACAATTGTGTTGTCAAGCTAAACCCTATTGCAAGAATCTACTCCTAAGTAGTCGCAGGGCTTCAACAACTATCCTAATGCCTCACCGGATAGTTTTAGGGTTTTGAACAGGACGATGGAAAAGTAACTTATGGTATCTTTGTTAATAATATAGTGACCACCATAAGCCCAATCAGTTAGTCGAAAAAATGCAGATCGTCACCTCTACAAAGAGGTGTAACAAACAATCTGGGGATATAAATCCTAAAGCTCGTCATCTTGAAATGTATGAGCTTGTTTCAACCTTGCAGACCTCACCTCTCAAACAAGTTGATCGGACGTGCGGCTGCCATCCCTAAAAATGGGTTTAACCAATAACCTATGGTATTCGGAGGACAATAGTTTCGGTCCGGAAGTGTTTCGTTAAGAGGTGGCTCCAAAATAAGTAAAAAATTGTTTGTTAACTTAGATTCATGCCTCATGTAGCCTTTTTTAATTTGCCAAAACTTCACATCTAACCTTGATTGGTTCATGATGGCTTCATCTTGGTTGGTGAAGGTTTGTCAATCAATTCCCTAAATTTAGCCAATTTATCTATGTTAAATGAGTATTGGTTATGTGGACATCCAACAAGTGTTATTCATTCAAGGCTGTCAGCAATGGTGAAACCACAGGTGGCTGGGGGAGGTACTCGCCACTCCTAAATTTATACTAAAATCATTAATATCATATAATGCACTAAAAATTATAACTTAAATACTTAATAAAAATTTAATTTTAATTTAATAATCATATTTATTATAATTTTAAAAAATTTGAGAGAAGAATTGTTTTTATTTAATCCCTCGCGACCTCTCAATTTTCTATTTTGTCACATTTTCTTATAAATTTTGGTGTCACCACTAACTTTTAGTTTAGCCTTTCCATATTGGCCAATCAAATTTTGATGATGTACATTCAAAGTTTTGGCTAACCACATGAAGATATACTATCCATCAAGCTATATTTTAATTTGTTTCACCAGTAATGGATCATGGCAAGCATCATGAGCATAAAAGCTCTCGGTGTTTACGAGCTTGCTATATGGCTTGCAAGCTAAAAATGTGAGATTGTTGGTCATTAACAAGATGATAACAGCTCATTTGCAAACTGGTTTTGTGAGGTCCAAATGATATTGTAGCAAACATGCAACTATGCTCATAAGCTCGCTAAAAACTCCATGAGATTGCCATGATTGTGCACATTTCCAATGCATTAGTGTCAATGAGAGCTCACCATTCTTACAAATCGATAGCTAAGGTTGATGAGCTATGTTGGTGGGCTTTTGATGACATCCATGTACGGTGATGGGCATTCAATTAGCTTTTATATTTTTAAATATTTTTACTCCTTCGGTTGAGTTTTTTATTGAGGATAATGAGCTTGCATTGATAATGTTGATTGGTCTTGACCTGTATTTACAATGTGCTAGCAATGGCATAGTGCCGAGGGGGCAATCTACAGCATTAGGATTGAGTTGTTTAAAACTTTTCAACATATTCATAGTAATGCATGGTTTCACAAATTCCTAGCATTAATATCTGCGACATGTTAACAGTCATGTTACAATTTGTTGACATATGTCATGTGGGATAACATGGTGCCTAGTCATTGGTACAGAGCGTCACAGTGCCAGTGATGTGGCAGGTTCCATGCTGGCTGATAGGATAAAATTCTTTCCCAGAGGTGCTGACACATGTGAGCGAAACGAACACTTTTTCAAGGAATTCGAGCCTATGTGCGTGGCGTCGAACCTTTTTCAAGGAACTAAAGCCTATGTGTCCCGGAGGACAATAGCTTCGGTCCCGAAGTGTTTCGTTAAGAGGTGGCTTCAAAATAAGTCAAAAATTGTTTGTTAACTTAGATTCACGCCTCATGTAGCCTTTTTTAATTTACCAAAACTTCACATCTAACCTTGATTGGTTCATGATGGCTTCATCTTGGTTGGTGAAGGTTTGTCAATCAATACCCTAAATTTAGCCAATTTATCTATGTTAAACGAGTATTGGTTATGTGGACATCCAACAAGTGTTATTCATTCAAGGCTGTCAGCAATGGTGAAACTACAGGTGGCTGGGGGAGGTACTCGCCACTCCTAAATTTATACTAAAATCATTAATATCATATAATGCACTAAAAATTATGCCCCCTTTAACTTAAATACTTAATAAAAATTTAATTTTAATTTAATAATCATATTTATTATAATTTTAAAAAATTTGAGAGAAGAATTGTTTTTATTTAATCCCTCGCGACCTCTCAATTTTCTATTTTGTCACATTTTCTTATAAATTTTGGTGTCACCACTAACTTTTAGTTTAGCCTTTCCATATTGGCCAATCAAATTTTGATGATGTACATTCAAAGTTTTGGCTAACCACATGAAGATATACTATCCATCAAGCTATATTTTAATTTGTTTCACCAGTAATGGATCATGGCAAGCATCATGAGCATAAAAGCTCTCGGTGTTTACGAGCTTGCTATATGGCTTGCAAGCTAAAAATGTGAGATTGTTGGTCATTAACAAGATGATAACAGCTCATTTGCAAACTGGTTTTGTGAGGTCCAAATGATATTGTAGCAAACATGCAACTATGCTCATAAGCTCGCTAAAAACTCCATGAGATTGCCATGATTGTGCACATTTCCAATGCATTAGTGTCAATGAGAGCTCACCATTCTTACAAATCGATAGCTAAGGTTGATGAGCTATGTTGGTGGGCTTTTGATGACATCCATGTACGGTGATGGGCATTCAATTAGCTTTTATACTTTTAAATATTTTTACTCCTTCGGTTGAGTTTTTTATTGAGGATAATGAGCTTGCATTGATAATGTTGATTGGTCTTGACCTGTATTTACAATGTGCTAGCAATGGCATAGTGCCGAGGGGGCAATCTACAGCATTAGGATTGAGTTGTTTAAAACTTTTAAACATATTCATAGTAATGCATGGTTTCACAAATTCCTAGCATTAATATCTGGTTGTTTAGAGATCATTTTGTATTTTGTATTTTTTTTTTTTTGCTTTTATTTCAAGAACATGTTTGTTTGGTTAATTTTTTTCATGTTTCTATTTTTTGTTTTGAAAAACAAACTAGCTTTATTTTAAAAACACTCAAAATATCTAAAAGTTGTTTTGAGTATTTTTGAAAAAGCTAAACATACTATAACAAACCAAACATATTTTATTTCAAGTAAAAAAAAAATAGCTAAATAAAATAAAATAAAAAATTTAAAATCAAAGGGGATCCCACATGGCCTTTTAGTTTATGGAAATCAAACACATAAATTTCCTGCTATCCTGAAATCAGACATTACTTCAATCTAGCCATTAATGTCAACATTATTGAAAAGCCTATCATAAATTACTTGAGATTGGTGTGCTATAATAACTCTTGTTTACAGAAGGGTGGTTGTCTCCACTTGTGCTGTTGAAGGTGTTTATAACTGCCGAATAATAATGAGCATTAATGTTTACAAAATGAAACAAACTATTGTCAGTATTTTGAAAAATAACAATCTTATGCTATTTAGTTAAATTAGTAATGTTATAGTTTTAGTCAAGGGGTATGCTACAAAATTTTCTAAATTAACAAACTCATTTGTCTAGATATAATTGCTCTTAACTGCAAATATATATTCGTATGGGATCACATTTATGTTTAATATTTATTTTGTTTGTTTATGTTTTGATTTGAAATGAAATATATTTGGTTGCAATGACTGTTTTTAAAAACACTCCAAACAGCTTGTGTGTTTTGAATATTTTCTAAAAAAAGTTGATTTGTTTCAAAAATATAGGAAATAAAAACATGTGAAACATACACTAAACAAACATGTTTTTAGAACAAAAGAAAAAACCTAAAATAAAAATAGAAAAAAGAAGTAATGCAAAATGGGCCTCAAGATTTCTGAGATAGAATGTTCGACAAGGTGTGTCTTTCTTATCATTATTATTATGAATGCAGGAGTTGCTGATGTCCTTCCTTATGTAGAGCTAGATTTGAAGAGAATTGCTACTGAGGTGATTGAGAAGGCTAGAAAGCTTTGTGTTGCTAACTTGGTATGATTTTGAGTTCTATCCAGATAAAGTTAAGTGTATTCTAATGTTTGATTAATCATTTTAGGCCCATAGAACAGTGTTCATTGAATATGCTTAACTACACTGTTACTTTACTGCCATAGTTTGAAGTTAATCATGTCGAAGGATTCATTTGCAAATCACTATTGCATGGAAAAATCGTAAAATCCACTTAAAGGGACTGTTTAGGATAAATAAAACATGTTTGGTTGTTTGATTAAAGTATGGCTGTTTTTAAAATGAGCTACATGACATAAGTTACATATACGAGGACTTGGTGCGTTAGAAGAAATTTACAATTTTATGAGTTAGGCTTGCTAATTATTTTCTTAGAGTGTTGATTTTCTTTGTTAATATTACTCTGATAATACCTTTATTTGCAAAGGTAAGAGATGTTATATTTGAAGTGGCGGAAGGAGACGCAAGGAATATTCTCTGTGATGCTGTGGAAAAGTTTAATGCAGATGTGCTTGTTGTTGGCAGCCATGGCTACGGAGCAATAAAAAGGTTTGTTGACTTCCTAAACAATTCTTTTGTTCAAAATGATGAATAATCTTTGATTTGGTTATATGCACGAAATTAAGTTACAATCATTTTTTTTCGTTTTTTTAAACATGAAAATTAAAAGCTTTGATTTCTCGGATTTGTTTCCCTATCTACATTTGCAGAGTGAGGATAAGTTAAGCAAATAGATTAGAAGATTAGGTTTTAAACATGCTAAAGCTATTTGGTCGGCCAAAAAGATAATTGCAATATTAAACTTGAGTAGAGATTAATTATATTAATTCCTCATGACTTTGTCATTCAATAAACAGACTAATAGTAACTATAAATTGTTTGGGTTATTTAATCATTAATTTGTTCTTCTATATTTTGAATTAGTCTATTTAAATGAATGATTAATATCATACTTTTTACTAGTAAGATGCATTTAAGACAACTAACTAAGATGGTTCAAAATAATATTACAAATCAAGGAAAATAGTCATTTACGAATTAATTAATATGCTACTATTCTAATTGAGCATAAACTCTTTCATAATTATATAAATGAAATTATGCTAATAAAAACTTAATTGATTATCTTAAGGCAATTATTTAGTACTAGAAAATAAAATTCAAATCTGGTATAGTGTGATCATTATTTTCTAATTGTTGATTATTAATAAATTAATATATATATATATTTAAATAAATAAATAATTTAATCATTCAAATTAATGAGAAATTATGGATTGTTATAAACTAATTAAGTATAAAAAAATTTCATTAGTATTTTTAGAAAATAACTCAACTAATTATTTGTCAAAAATATGTTTAGTAAATTATTTAAATAATCATTAATAGATTAATTATGGTAGTTAATGATATTAATTTCTCTTCATATATTTGATTATCTAATAATTTGGCTTATTAATTAGACTAATAATTTGTAAAATTATTCACGGGATATTATAGTTAATTAAGTTGATTGAAATATTATATTATTCAACTACAATGGAATATACTTGCTTAAGTTATGGTTATGAGATCATTTAGCTTGTTGAGAGAATGCCTAAAGGACAAGCTGTGAAGAATGAGATCATGTTGAGAGAAATCTTGAAAGGCTTAGCATATTGCTGACATAAATCTATTGAAGCTAAGAGGAATTGGTGAGGCTAAAAATAAGTCGAGAATTTTTCAGGAAGCCCTATCCAAATGTGTATCTTTTGCTGTGAAGATTGTTACTTTGTGTTTATGATGTAAAATGGCTCCAACTATAAAAAAATCAACGCCACCTGCTTGTAACTTCCACAAGTTTTATCCATGGTCTCTTGTAACAAGCATTCCTGATATTTTACTGTAATCACTATATAAAATGATGTTGTGAGAGAATTTCAAATCAATTGAGAATCCAAAAAATTTAGAAACTAGAGATCTTTGAGGGAGACTGGTGTAAGAATAACTAGAGAGGGCATTTAATTATATTTTCTTTTTCTATTTTCTTCATGT
This sequence comes from Phalaenopsis equestris, assembly GCF_001263595.1. Taxonomy (NCBI): domain Eukaryota; kingdom Viridiplantae; phylum Streptophyta; class Magnoliopsida; order Asparagales; family Orchidaceae; genus Phalaenopsis; species Phalaenopsis equestris. The sequence goes on along the minus strand of NW_018164444.1, from coordinate 35,440,761 downwards.
TGTCTGAATTTCTTTATTTAATGAAACTTTGATCTTGGTCTCAAAATAGAATCTAGATTATCATTCTGTATCACTTGCTCGATGTGTTGGATATTTTTTGTTGTCTTGTGGGTATTTTAAATCAAGTTTGGTATTGGAGCTTGGGTTAGGAAGAACTCCATAGATGCATCACATACTGATGAAATTTTTGAAAGATGATGAAGAATAGATGAAAATGCAAAAGTTGGATGGTTAATCTCTTCTATATGATAATATTATCATCCTTTGCAAGCATTGTTTAAAAAGACATTTGAGGCTTATACCTCAAGTTGTGCCTCAAATCGCAACACACATAAATAGCCTTGAGGTTTAAGCCTCAATATCACTAAAGACATACGCCTTTTTCGTCTGAAGTGTATGCTTTGAGGTGTTTTAAATTATATTGGATTTGAGATTAATTGATATTAACAAGAAAATTGTAGTGAATGAAAAATCTTTTAAATTTACAAATGAGATAGAATTAGATGATTATGAAATGATGATTATTTTGAAGATGATAATATTATCAAAGGATGATAATATTATCATGCTTTGCAAGCATTGTTTAAAAAGACATTTGAGGCTTATACCTCAAGTTGTGCCTCAAACCGCAACACACATAAATAGCCTTGAGGTTTAAGCCTCAATATCACTAAAGACATACGCCTTTTTCGTCTGAAGTGTATGCTTTGAGGTGTTTTAAATTATATTGGATTTGAGATTAATTGATATTAACAAGAAAATTGTAGTGAATGAAAAATCTTTTAAATTTACAAATGAGATAGAATTAGATGATTATGAAATGATGATTATTTTGAAGATGATAATATTTCGTTGTCGGTCCTAAACCCGGATGTGAAAAGTGGAGGGTTCGTTAGGTAGTCGACAACCAACATAAAATTTGTCGAAAAAATCATGACACGAGTCCTTTTGATCATTGTGTAAGTGTTAGGGCGTCCCTTGGAAGCGACACATTGTATAACCTTAATACAGTGAAAAGGTGTGCAAGGGCCGCTACACCGACGCCCCGATGTAGTGTCAAATAGCAAGTGTTCCTACATTACGGACGAATGCGGGTAAAAAATTTAGTCCATGAAACTAATGAAACTAATATTAGGATAGAATCTTGGAATATAGGCACTCTCAATGATAAATTAATGAAATTAGTTGATATTATGATTCATAGAAAAATTAATATCTTATGTATTGAAGAAATTAAATGGGTTCGAGAAAAAGCTAAGGAGATTGATAAATTGGGTTTTAAACTTTGGTTTTCTGGTATGAGTTTCACTAGAAATGGTGCAGTTGTAATTATATATAAGAGTTTAAAGATAATGTTGTAAAAATTAATAGAATTGGAGATAGAATTATAACCCTTAAGATTATCATTGATATTAATATTTTTAATATTATAAGTGCTTATGTTTTTCAAGTAACTTTAGATATAGGGTCTAAAGATAAATTCAGGAATGACTTAGAAGACTTCATGCAAATGGTACTTCTTGAAAAAAGAATTCTTATTGGAGAAGATTTAAAATACTTCTTGAAGAAAAAATTCTTATTGGAGAAGATTTAAATGAACATGTCGGTGGAGTGGTAGAAGATTTCAGAAATATTCATGGTGGCAGCGGTTTTGGAGTGACTAATAAAGAAGGTAGAGTTATTTTAGATTTTGCTTTAGCATATGATTTTGTTATTACGAATACTTTGATCAAGAATAGAGATGAACATCTTATTAGTTATATGAATGAATATAATAAAACACAAATTGATTATTTTCTTATGAGAAGAAGAGATCGTCGAGATTATAAAGATTGTAAGGTCATTTCAAGTGAGGATTTAAGTACCGAACATCGTCTGTTAGTTCTAGATTTTAAGATAAAGATTTGTAAAATAAAAAAAATATTAGGACTCATCACTGTAGAATTAGATGAGAGAGCCTAAAAAACACAAACAAAATTATTTTTACGAGTAAAATTCAAGTTTTTAAAATTTAGGATATTTATGAAGAAGTAAATGCTATGTGGGATAAAGTAACAAACATTGTTAAACAATTAACAAATGATGTACTCGAACAATCAAAAGAAAAAGTTTCTATAAATAAAAATAGTTGGTGGTGGAATAATAATGTGCAAGAAAAGATAAAATTTAAAAAGTTATGTGATAAAATTTGGTTTAAATGTAAAAGCTTAGATTGCTGGGAAAAATATTAAACGATCCGCAGAGCGCCTAAAAGAATAATCTATGACGCTAAAACTTCTGCTTTTAATGATCTTTAGATTTGATACTAAAAAGGGTGAAAATAAATGTATAAAGTAGCCAAACAAAGAGAAAAGAAAAGTAAAGATTTAACTCAACTAAAGTGTATTAAAGATGAAAATCAAAAAGTGATTTTCTTAGAAAAAAATATTCAATTATAGGTGGGTGAGTTATTTTGGTGGGTGAGTTATTTTGATAAATTTTTTAATGTAGTTTCTGAAAATATGATAAATCTTAGTGATCATAATATCGTTACTACTAATAAATCATTTCATTTTTATTGTCACATTAGTAAAAAAGAAGTTGAGGAGGCATTAAAGAAAACCAAGGGTGGAAAGTCTGTAGGATCTGATGATATCCTAATTGAATTGTGGAAATATTTAGGAATTTTGGGAGTTTCTTGGCTTACTAAACTCTCTAATGTTAATTTAAAATCTAAAAATATGCTTGAGGACCCCTTTAAGAATAAAGGGGATGCACAAGAGTGTGCAAATTATAGAGGAATTAAGTTGATGTGTCATACTTTAAAATTATGGGAGAGGGTGATTGAACATCTGTTAAGACTTGTTACAAAGATTTTTCATAATCAATTTGGATTTTTGCCGGGCAGGTTTACCATGGAAGCTATACATTTATTGAGAGGTTTGATGGAGAAGTTAAGACATAATAAGAAGAATCTACATTTGATTTTTATTGATTTAGAAAAAGCTTATGATAAGGTTCCAAGAAATATCCTTTGGAGTGTTCTTGCGAAGAAAGGTGTTGATATGACTTATATTCAAGTCATTAAAGATATAAGTCATTAAAGATTTGTATGATAGAGTTGTTACTTGTGTTCGAACAGAAGGAGGATTGGCCAATACATTAGGGATTGGCATTAAGCCCATTTCTTTTTTCTTTAGTTATGGATGGTCTTACTGGACATTTACAGGAGGATGTACCTTGGTTATGCTTTTATCTGATGATATCCTTCTCGTGGATAAGACGAGAAAAAAACCCAGGAAAAGCTTGAATTATGGAGGTCCACATTGGAGTCTAAAGACCTTCATTTGAGTAGAACTAAAACTGAATACATGGAATGTAATTTTAGTAGTGCTAGCTCTAGTAATAGAAGTGTAACTTTGGGTGATCAAATTTTTAAAAAGTGGGAACGATTTAGATATCTCAGGTCTGTTGTTCAAAGAGATGGCGATATAGATGGGGATGTTAATAGTAGAATTGAAGTTGGTTGGTTGAAGTGGAGAAATGCTTCGGGCTTTTTCTGTGATAGAAAAGTACCGCCTAGATTGAAAGGAAAATTTTATAAGACGGTGGTGAGACCTGCAATGCTCTTTGGCGCTGAATGTTGGCCTTTAAAAGAGAAGCATAATACTGAGTTAAGTGTTGCCGAGATGAGAATGATTAGGTGTACACTTACAGACAATGCGAAATGAATATATCCGTGAGGTTGGTGTAGCTCCTATGACGTACAAAATTAGAGAAAGTCGTCTTAGATGGTTTTGTCACATTAAACACTGACCATCTGATGATCCGATTAGGAGAGTAGTTGTTTTAGATTCGACTTATGTTAAGAAAGGTAGAGGTAGACCTAGGAAAACTCGGGCTTATTGTATAATGATTTTAATTTATTAGAACTAAATGAAAATATGACACTAAATAGGACGCAATGGAGAAAAAGGATTCATGTAGCCAACCCCACGTAGTGGGATTAAGGCTTTGTTGTTGCTGTAGTTGTCGTTGTTGTTGCACCTTTTATTTTTAAGAATATAATTTTATGGTGTTATGTTGAAATTGTCATGGTGTATTGCATGAAGAGGTTTAATTGTTCCATGCAAAGGTGGCCACATTGACAAGCTTATTACTAGTTAACTTAAGCACATGCAACTCAAAAAATGACCAAGGAAGATAAAATTCCAATTTGTTGTATTCAAATGTTTATTCTTGAAGCATTTGTTAGATTTTACCGAGTGAATTTTTCATTCTCCAAGCTTCATTGAAGCATGACGTTGCATTTTGTTCACTTTGAGCTTTGAATTGCCAACCTTTTATGATGCATTTTTTGTTTCTTAATGTATTAATCAAGCTATTAGCTATATTTAAATAAGGATGGCTATAAAGAAAGAAGAATTAATGAATGAATTTTGAATTGTTCTTTTTTGAGGAGGCTTTCTGGGTAACTTGGAAATTTATTTGATGCTCATTCTAATCAGCTTTTGGTTATAATTAGTTTAGCATCTTTATTTTGGCTATATATTTTTGTTTTCTTTCTATTTTTAGCATCTCCATAACTCCTTCTCATGATTTGGAATTTCTCTTCCAATTGCTTCCACATCTGCTCTCAATTCAACCCAAATCCGTTACCTTGTTTTTCAAACCACTCCGACACACATAATAAATTCTTGAAAACTTCAATTCCTTTTCTCTAACATCTTACTGACCTCCCTAAGTGTTCTGAACCTCAAACTACATCAGTAACTTCTTTTTCATTCCACCATACCATAAAAAACTACATCAGTAACTTCTTTTTCATTCCACCATACCATAAAAGAAAAGCCACATCCATTAAATTAATAAAAATATTACCACCAATCCATTTTTTAATATGATGAAATTTATGCAAGATTATAAAGAATAGAAAGAAATGTTAAAGTTCGACAATTTTCCTCCGAATAATAACATTACAAATTCAAGCAAAGCTCAATTTTAACTTAAGCTATAGTACTTTTATTTATTGTTGCGCTTCTTTAGTTTTAAGAATATAATTAGATGGTTTTATGTTGAAACCATTGTTGTGATTAGATGATGAAGTTGTTTAATATGTTCCATTCAAGGAAGTGCATTACATGGCAACTCAAGCTTTTTTGACAATTCAAACCCACTATCTTTTATAATCCTTACAACATAAGCCCTCAAATTTTCTATGCTTTGGGAAGTTTTGTTTTTTTTTGTCATTGTACATTTTCTCTTTTTTCTCTTTCTCACTTCAACTCTATACATTGAGTTGATGGTATCCAAAATAGATTTCTTGATTTCTAAATCTAAAAAAAA
>NW_018164444.1:35285732-35435336 GCF_001263595.1 Phalaenopsis equestris | reverse complement strand
ACGAATAGTGATATTAAGCAAGCCTTTTTTTTTCTGTTGACACTAATAAAAAACCCCCTGGTACAGATGATTTTTTTTTCTAAATTTTTAAAGGCACCTTGCATATTACTCGTAAAGATTGTAGTTAAGTCGTCAAGTACTTTTTTTATTACTGTTAAAAATTGTTAAGCGTTGGAATCCGATCCACACCTCCCGATCCCTCTCCCGCTCCCGCCTATCGCGCCTGATCGTGAATCATCGCGATTGCTCTCCACTGTCGCAATAACTGTTCCCGCCGCTCCCTGGTCTCGATTCGTGAAGAGACGCGTCTCCCTGTTGTTTGTGAAGTTGTTCCCGCGAACCATTCCCGCCTCCCGTCTCCTTTAAGTTGCGAGCATAAGAGAAGAAAGTTTCTAAGTCACGGTTGGTGTTCTTCTTCGATTTCCTCGGGATAGAAGGAAGGAAAGTGCAAACAGTAGTTCCTTACGGTGAAGGAAGAAAAAAGAAGAAGAAGAGAAGAAGATGAGTGTTCTCCCTTGGCTTCTTCTTGATGGCTTGTAGCAGAACAAAAATTGGGTTTATTTTTCTTATAAGTTTATCTTTTTCGGTGTATCTCGGTATAGTGTTTTCTTCGGTGATCTCGATGTAGAGAGAGAAGTGTTGAAAAATCTCGAAAATACTAACTATTATATTTCATATTTGTTATAACTCTATATTTCGAGGGTTATAAATTATATGAGGGATATTGAGAATCTTTATTTATTTCTCTCCTTAAATTATAGAGTTTAGCTATCGCTTATGTTTTGTTATTATTTCTTTCCTTTTCTATTGTATTTTATTTTTATTATTTTTCTTACCACTAAGTCTTATAATGGGTATTTATACCTCTCTTTTCATCAATAAAATTAAGTCTTCTCATATTTTTTCATAGTATCAGAGTCGTACCAATCTTCTTCGGTATGACGACTTCTTCTTCTTCCTCCCAAGAAATATCCTCCGCCTTATCTGCCCCTGTTCCAACCGGAATCGATGACACTTCCTCTCTCATCACTGACCACGAACTCAACGGCCAGAACTACCTCCAGTGGTCACAATCCATCATGATGTTTATCTGCGGCAGAGGCAAAGATGACTATATCACCGATGATGTCGTTGCTACGACCAAGAATGACCCAAAATTTAGAACATGGAATGCAGAAAACCACATGATCATGTCGTGGTTAATCAATTCCATGGCCAACAACATCGGCGAAAATTTTCTTTTCTACGACACGGCCAAGAGTATTTGAGATGCTGCTCGAGAGACATACTCTCACTCAGATAACACATCCAAGCACTTTGAGATCAAGTCAATTCTCCAAGGTGATCAATCTGTGACTCAGTATTTTAATGCCCTCTCACGTTACTGACAGCATGTTAACATGTATGAAGTTCATGTAAGGTCATGCACTCCGGACTCCAACTTATACCGTAAGATCATCGAGCAAAAAAGGATATTCAAATTCCTTCTTGGCCTCAACAACTCTCTCGATCATGTTCGCTCTCATGTATTAAGCTTCAAACCACTACCGAGCATTCGCGAGGTCTTCTCTGAGGTTTGTCGCGAAGAAAGTCGCGAAGAAAGTCGCCAGAAAGTCTTGCTTGGGGCTATCTCCACCTCGCCCAATCTCTCTGTTGCGCCTCCCGCGAAGAAAGTCGCCAGAAAGTCTTGCTTGGGCCTATCTCCACCTCGCCCAATCTCTCCGTTGACGTCTTCGCCTTTCCGCCCTTGCAGCTCGATTTCCTCCGCTTCGACACAGCGACGACCCATCACGCAAAGGCTATCTCTGTGCGACCATTGTCGTAAACCAGACCATAATAAAGACACGTGTTGGGTGCTTCATGGAAAGCCAACCAATTGGAAGCCTCGATCTGATCGCGCTCCCCGTGCCAACAGCGCCGTCGCTGTCGATGACCTTCCTGCACTAGCGCCCAATCCATTCAGCAAAGAGCAACTACATTTGCTGCACAAACTGATCGGCAAACCACCTAATATGGTTGTTCCAGACGCCATCACCGGCCTACTCGCGCATCAAGGTGTGTTCTACCATGCCTTCACAGTCAATCAAGGATCCCTCGGTGAGTGGATCATCGATTCCGACGCTTCTCATCACATGACTGGCGATGGACTGGCGATGGACTGGCGATGTCTCCCTTCTCCATTATTATATGTCGTGCAGAGACAACTCCACCATCCGTGTTGTCGATGACTCTGTCTCCAAAGTCTCCGGTTTTGGCTTCGTGCGCATCACCCAAACCATTCTACTCAAATCTGTGCTTCATATTTCTACTTTAAATTACAATTTAATATCCATCGGAAAGTTGACTAATGATCTGAGGTGTATTGCTAATTTTTTCCCTACCATGTGTGAATTTCAGGATGCAGACTCAGGGACGACGATTGACAATGTTGAGATATGCTCGTGTCTCTAAGTCATCCTTCGAGTCTCTATGTCATCAACGGTACTTCACCATCACGACCTCACTGCAGACATTTCTCTACCCATCATTTCGTCTTCAATTCTAGTGTCAATAAAGATTCTGAGATTATGTTATGGCATTTTCGTCTCGGTCATCCAAATTTTATGTATCTTGCAAAACCATTTCCAAATTTATTTATCGCGTTATTTTCAATGTGAATTTTTTCAACTTGTCAAACACACTCGCACGCCATTTTCACGTGTTAGTTACACATCTTCCCGGCCCTTTGCACTCATTCACAGCGATATCTGGGGCTCATCCCGTGTTACAACCCTTACCGGGACTCAGTGGTTTGTCTCCTTTATTGATGATCATACTCGACTAATGTGGTTATTTCTTATAAAAGATAAATCTGCAGTCGGTCACATATTTGAGCAATTTTACGCAATGATCCAAACACAATTCCAAATCTCCATCCATTCACTCAAGCCTGATAATGCAAAGGAGTAATTCACTTTCGTCCTTGGCTCTTATCTCTACTCTAAAGGCATCCTCCATCTAATTTCTTGCGTCGACACTCCTCAACAAAATGGAATCGTCGAACGCAAGAACCGCCACCTTCGCAATGATCCAAACACAATTCCAAATCTCCATCCATTCACTCAAGCCTGATAATGCAAAGGAGTAATTCACTTTCGTCCTTGGCTCTTATCTCTACTCTAAAGGCATCCTCCATCTAATTTCTTGCGTCGACACTCCTCAACAAAATGGAATCGTCGAACGCAAGAACCGCCACCTTCTTGAGGTAGCCCGTTGCCTCATATTTTTCTCTAACGTGCTTAAGATTTTTTTGGGTGACGCTGTATCCACTGCAACCTACCTCATCAACAGGATGCATTCTCAGGTCCTCAAATTTCAAAGTCTAGTCCAACTCCCTCTCAAATCATTTCCCCAAACCAAGGTAATTACCCAAAATCTACTTACCAAAGTATTTGGTTGCTCCATTGGTTGCTTCTTCTTTGTTCACATTCATTCAAACAATTGCAGCAAACTTGACCCCAAATTTACTAAATGTATTTTCCTCGGCTAATCGCCTCTTCAAAAAGGGTATAACTGCTACTCTCCTCTCACAAGAAAAACCTACAATACTATAGATGTCGCCTTCTTTAAAAATCAGTCTCACTACCCCAATTCTAATATTTAGGGGGAGACTTTAAGGGAATATCAGTCATGGGGGGACAACGAGTTCATACCACCACACATCAAATCCTTGTCCCTTGAACCGAACTCATTATCTCCCGACTCGGATTCATCAAGTTCATCCAACACACGTCAAAATGTATATAATAATCACTTTTCGTCTAGTCCTCAAGTGTCCAACTCGCACATAGATCACCTAACACATCTAGCATCAATCCAAGAGTCAGAACCGGAAACAACTCCTACAGAAATTCACTCAGGTACGAACACACTTGAGCATGAATCTACTATACCTATGATTGATGACTCTGACATTCCAATTGCTTTAAGGAAAGGTGTTAGGTCCGGTTCATTCGTTCTCCACTCAGGTACGAATACACAATGCATCTGATCTCCAACTTTGTGTCCTATAAAATACTATCTTCAACTTATCGAGCCTATTTCATTGCATTCGACAATACACAAGTCCCAAACACGATTGATGAAGCTCTCAAACACCCGGGGTGGAAAGCAGCCATCAATGAAGAGGTAAGAGTCCTACAAAAGAATTGTACATGGACTGTTTCAGACCTGCTAAAGGGAAAAAAAACAATCAGCTGCAAATAGATCTTCAAAGTCAAATACAAGGCAGATGGTACAATTAAGAGATTAAAAGCACGTCTCGTAGCAAAAGGTTTTTCACAGTCCTATGATATTTATTACTAAGAAGCCTTTGCCCCCGTGGCTAAACTTAACACCATCAGAATCCTTCTCTCACTTGCGGCAAATGAAGACTGACAGCTACATCAACTCGACGTGAAAAATGCTTTCCTAAATGACGATTTGGAAGAAGTTTACATGGAAGCACCTATAAGACTAGAAGCATCCTTTCCAAGCAACAAAGTCTGCAAACTCCAAAAATCATGGAACGACCTCTAACAATTTTCTCGAGCATGGTTCGATAGATTTACAAAATTAGTGATAAAACACGGGTATACTCAGTGTCAGGAAGATCGCACTCTCTTCGTGAAAACCTCTTCTGAAAAGAAGATTGTAATTCTAATTGTATACGTCGACGATATCATCCTTACTGAAAATCGCGAAGAACTCACAAATCTGACAAAGCTTCTCACTTGGGAATTCAAAATCAAAGACCTCGAAAACCTAAAATTATTTCTCGGCATGGAACTAGCTCGATTGAAACGAGGAATATTTGTGTCACAACGGAAATATACATTGGACCTGTTGAAGGAAACATGTATGTTCTATTTCAAACTCATTGATACTTCAATGGATCCCTACAAGAAGATCAGCACTGAGAAAAATAACACACATGTGGATAGAGGGAGATATCAGCGACTCGTGGGGCGACTCATCTATCTCTCACACACACGACCCGACATTGGTTTTTTTGTTAGTGTTGTTAGCCAATTCATGAACGGTTAACCCTACGGAAGAACACCTGAATGCAATTTACAGAATCTTGAGATACCTCAAGATGACTCCAGACAATTGCTACTGTTGGATCGAACTATAGAAGTGTATTCAGACGCAGAGTGGGCAGGGGGTGTCTCGGACCGACGATCGACTTCCAGATATTGCACTTATGTCTGGGGAAACCTAGTCACTTGGAGAAGCAAAAAATAATCTGTGGTATCAAGAAGCAGCGCTGAAGCTGAATTCAGAGCTCTTGCACTCGAGATCTGCGAAGGAATGTGGATTCGAAGAATACTCAGCGAACTCAAAATGCTAACTGAAAAAACTGTCAAACTACAATGCGACAACCAGACAACCATCAACATTGCAAAGAATCTAGTATACCATGACAAAACGAAACACATCGAGATCGATACACACTTCATCTCAGAAAACAGGAGTCGTCGAACTTGCATACATTTCTTCCCCATGTCAAACAGCAGATATCTTCACTAAGCCTCTCCCAAGAATCAACTTTGAAGAATTATGTAACAAGTTAGACATGTACAATCTGTACAACCCAACTTGAGGGGGAGTGTTGAAAGATCTTGAAAATACTAATTATTATATTTCATATTTGTTATAACTCTATTTAGAGGGTTATAAATTATATGAGAGTTCTTGGGAATCTCTATTTATTTCTCTCCTTAAATTAGAAAGATTAGTTGTCTCTTATATTTTGTTATTATTTCTTTATTTTTTATTGTATTTTGTTTTTATTGTTTTCCTTAACAGTAAGACTTGTAATGGATATTTATTCCTCTCTTTTCATCAATAAAATTAAGTCCTCTCATATCTTTTCAAGAAGAAAAGAGAGAAATAAAGTGAGAGATTCTTCTTATAAGTCGAGGTGATCGACTGGTGTAAATTCCTCAAGTAGTGCAATCCTCTGCAACTTCGTAGACGTAGGCAATTTGTCGAACCACATAAATCTGTGTTCCGCTATATTATTGTTTTCTCGTGTGAATTTTTCTCGTTCTATTTTTCGCTTCGTCGATCGTTCTCCTATTTGATTTATATATATACCACAACTGGTGTATATTTATAGATCTCCCAACAACTGGTATCAGAGCTTTATTCGGATCTGAGGAAGAATGATAGGCTGCAGATGAAGTGAAGGTTTCAGGAATCGAGAAATTTGATGGCACAGATTTTGGTTATTGGAGAATGCAGATAGACGCCTACCTCAATGGGAAGAAACTTCATCTACCGTTATTGGGGAAAAAACCTGAAAGAAGTCTTGAAAGGATGGAAAGGCTGAATGGAATTTGTTGGATCGACAAGTTCTAGGGGTTATTTGATTGAACCTTTCGAGGTCTGTTGCACATCATCAAGGAGATGACGAATGCAGATCTCATGACAGCCTTATCAAGTATGTATGAAAAGCCATCGGCGAATAACAAGGTGTACTTGATGAAGAAATTATTCAATTTGAAGATGGAGGAAGGTGTTTCTGTTGCTCAACACCTGAATGATTTCAAAACTATCACAAATCAATTGTCGTCTGTTGAAATTGATTTTGATGATGAGATATGTGCGCTGATATTGTTGAAATCGTTGTCAAATAGTTGGAAAGTCATGAGGATGGTTGTTAGCAGTTCTGCAGGTAAATCTAAATTGAAATGCAAAGTCATGAGGATGGTTGTTAGCAGTTCTGCGGGTAAATCTAAATTGAAATGCGATGATATTTGTAATTTAATTTTGGCTGAGGAGGTTCACAGAAAATATTCTGGCGAGATCTCTAGTATGAGTTCGGCACTAAATGTTGATTTCAGAGGGAGATGACATGGCAGGAACTCAAATAGAGGGAGATCAAAATCAAAGTCTGGTCAACAGAAAATTTGTTGAAACTGTAACAAGGCTGATCACATAAAGAGGAACTGCAAGAATCCCAAGAATATGGAGAATGATAGCGCAAATGTGGTATCTGAAGAAGTACATATTGCACTATTGTTGACAGTTCATAGCTTTGTTGATGATGGAAGTGAATAGGAGAGTGGGTCCGGGGCATTCATTTCTATTGTTTCGCAGACAGATGGTGGAGAACCACAATGTTATAAAGAAATCTTGCAAGATGAAAGTTTGAGCAAGTGGGAGCTGACAGAACTTCTACCATGAAAGAAGGCATTACACAATAAGTGGGTGTACCAGATGAAAACTGAGCATGATGACAATAAGAGGTACAAGGCCATGCAGTGAGAGTTGTAAGAAGAGACGAGAGCAATCCAGCTATTTAGTCCCTGCTGATATGTTGACTGAGGGGTTACTCTTTAGAAACTGAAGCTATGCACAACAAAAATATCTCATATGATTAAACATTTTGTTATTGTGATTATTCCTATAAAAATTGGTGTCAGTTATTTTACTGATTTTGGGAATATTTTTTTTATGCAATACTACCTATAAAATTATTATTATTATTCTTGTTAATAGGCTTAAGCTTATTTTGTTTAGTAAGATTTGTTTATCTTGAGCTGTTTTTTTGAAAGGTCGTGAGATTTCTCATAATATCATTCTAGCTAATGAATTTTTTGTTTGGTTTCAGTTCCAGCAATGCTTATGAAAAATGTTGTTCGAAAATTGATTTGGAAAAGACTTTTGATAAAATCAATATATTATTTCTTTATGATAGGATGAAGAGATTGCGATTTCCTCTTATTTTTTCTAAATAGGTTAAAATTTGCACTTATGATGTTTATTTCTTTGTTATAGTTAATTGTGAAATGAAATGGCACTTCACTTCTTCCTCTTAGCTTAAGCAAGGTTGTCCCCTTTCTCCCCATTTTTTTGTTATTATTATGGATGTCTTAGTTGTTTGTTTGGACTCTTATAGTAAAATTATCAATGGCTTTGATCTAAAGAATGATCTTTCTAATGTTTTCCATTTCCATTTAATCTATGCGGATGATTTTTTTTATTTTTGGAAATGCTAACCCTAATTCTATTAAATGTTTTACTCATATTCTGAATTAATTTAGTCATACTTCTCACTTATATGTTAATTAAAATTGCTATTTGTTTCTCTAATTTTGTGGATTTATAAACTCATAATATGATTTATAATTCTTATGGTTTTATTGCTAAGTCTTTACCTTGAAATTATTTAGGCATTACTATTAAAGCTACTCAGCTTAATGCTAACGGTTATAATAAGCTTCTTGATATACTTTACATTTGACTTGTATGGATGGAAGCATAAATTTTTATCTGCTGCTAGTAGACTGCAACTTATCAGATATTAACTATAGAAAGTTACCTTTATTATTGGTTTCGTTCTGCCACTATTCTTAAAGGTATTAGGAAAAAATTTCCTCTCTTATTAATAACTTTCTCCATCAAAGTGATAATGAAAGGCATATGAATATTTATTCCATAGAAAACTATTATTTTACCTAAGCATACAATGGATGACTTTGGCTTCCTTTTTTAGACACTGTTAATATTATGTGTAAAGCCAGTGTTATTTGGAGAATTTATACTTCTGATTCTTACAATTCATTATAGATGTCGTTTGAAGCATTGTGACTCTATTTGGTTCAAGTCTCATTCTTCTATTTCAATATTATGGAAAGATCTTGCTAAAATTGCTTTTAGGATTAGAAATGATTTTTTGTTTTTTAAGGTTACTATTAATAGCGACTTACTTTTCTTCCGTGATCCTTGGTTTTTTGGATTTTCCTTTTGCGAGAAGTTTAGTAATGTTATTTTTACTTGGTTTAATTACCCTAAATTTACTAAAAAATTTTATATCATTTGTAATGGGAATTGGGATTTATCTTGTAATTCTAACATCTCTTTAAATTGTCTTGATGATATTCTTCTTATTCTTGTATCTGTTGGTTTCACTTGCTTTTGGAATGGTATTAATTCATATACTCATAAGTATGTTTCTTTTCACTTACATGAAAATTTACCTTACAAAGATTGGTGCAAGCGTGTGTGTTTTAAAGGCCATGCTATTAAATTTGCCTTATGGTATCAAAGATGTTGTCCTCTAGATTTGCTTGGTGCTTTTCCTGGAGGTGTTCTGGTATTAAAATTGTTTGGTCTTCTATCCTACACGTTGTTGTTCCGGCATGAAGGATTTATTGTTCTTTCAGAAGGAAATTTTCATCTATTTCTTTTGGGGTTGTTCTTAGTCTTATGTTCCAACCGTTAGGTTTAGGACTAGGGGTTGTTTGTATTTCCGATTAAATATAATTTTTTAGATGTTACATATATAAATACATACAAAATTAGGTGGAATGTATGTAAATGCCCCTTCAAACAAATGTACATTCAAGATAGTTATAGATAGTTATTTCTTACAAGAAAAAACCTTACAAAATTTTTTTAAAGAAGAACCAATGATACTATTTTGGAGGTTGCCTTGCATCTATAACAAATCATTTTTCTCAATTTTCTTTTTTATAAATAAAGAAAGAAAAAAAAAATGAAGGAGTAGCCATGAACAAAATAATTATCTTTCAACTCTGATCTACATACAAAAGGCACCAATGAATCTTGACGCCTATTATTAAAAAAATTATACTCTAAAGACTAGTACTAATCAATTGGTCCATTTCTCCAAGAAGCCATTCTTATTGTTTTTTAGGACCTGCAGAAGCACCAAGCAGCAGAAAGCAAGCATCATTAGCACTTGTTATACAATCACAGAACTGTTTTCAAGTTTAATTCTGGATTGATGGTCCTGATTATTGTACTTTAAAGCGTCAATCAAACTTGAATGGGTTATCAAATGATGGATATTAGTGTTTAACTGATCCCTCAAGCATTCGGCCAGTGACAATTCATTTGTTCATAGAAAAAGTAAAAAAAAAAACAGAATATTAAGAATAAACAGGCTTGCATCCTTGAATCAAAAACCTTCAAATTTTAAAATTTAAATTGCAAACTGCCATGTAGTTAAATGATGTTCTGAATTTAATCAAACTTCATATTTTGTAAAAGAACCGAAGCAAGACCACAGTACTTGATATGGATTAGAAGAACTGATCCTGATGCCTTCAATCTCAGCTGGAACGCTTTGCTCTGCCCTTACAATGGCTGCTGTTGATTCAGAAGCTCGAGAAATAGGGGAACAGGTGAAGGTAATAGAGACGAACTAGTATTTGAGTTGCTCTTAACAAAGCAAATGTTGATTTGTTTGCAAAAATTCTGTCAAAACCCAATATATTCAAAACAATCTTTCTAAAAATTGAGAAGGCTTAGTTAAGAAAACCAATGATAGAGGAAGAAAAATATGAAATATGAAAAGTCAGACAAAATCATTCAACAACATTGTAAGCAAAACTCATTCCCCTACGAGATAATCATCATTTGATAGCTCTGTGCTAGTCATCACTACTAATATAAGTAAAACTCATTTGAAGCAAAAGTATTCCTGGTCAACCCTCAAGATATAATTAACCAAGTGAAATATGTCCAATTGCGAGCACTCTAGACCCTCAAAACATGCAAGCACACCTGAATATATGGTTGTGAGTAATCTACATAGATATTCTTTCTCGGATATTGATCCAAGGTGCTTCCGCTCGATCTTATTTAAGCTTATATACTTGACCCATCCTTGTGGCGTTTATTGCAAGTAAACTCTTCACATTCTTTCTCTTGTTTGTTGACTTTGTTGTATGTCTGTCTTTTCTAGTTATTAACTTTTCCTGATCAATCATATGATCCGGAAGAGAGACTTATTTAGAAAAATGAAATATACAACTAAAACTCCAGTTAAATCATGAACTCTAATAAAACATAAAATATTAATAGTCTTTTTTTATCTTACATGTCATGTGCCAAATGTTTATAAAAATACTTTATGAGTTGTCAACAACTTACATTCCAAAGTATAATTCAAATATAAACTTACGTGCCACACATGCAATACAAGTGCAAAAATCTCTTTCACGTCAAATCTTAAAAGTATTGGTATTCTATTGCACAAAAAAAAATTTTAATGGAGTCATAAAATAATAATCTAAAAAATAGTCAATCTTTTTTTTTTAATCCTACCTTCGAGATTGATATTAAAAAATTTGTTTTAAATTTTTAATATAAAATCAATAAAATTATGATGAATGAAAAAAATATAAATATATATATATAATCATTTTATTATTGATGCTATAATAATTTTATTAAAAATTATAACATAAAAATTCTTTAATAATTTCTAAACTCATAAATATGTTTAAGACAAGAACTTATTTAAGTGTACATGCTACACATATTTATTTATAATATTATTTAGTTCTTATATATTTAAAAATATATAAGAAAAATAAATTAATTATTTTATTGAGTTTAAAAGCCAATATAAATTATAACTACAATTATAATTTAATTTAAATAAAATATTATTAAATATTAATTTAAAAAAAATAATTTTTTTATACTATCATATAAAAATGATTAAAAATTTAACTTGAAAAACCAAATTTTCTTGCATGAGTTTATTACACAAAGCCTTATAAATGTTAAGCAACATTTACACATCACCCGATTCTTATGTGTCAAAACATATGAGTCAAATTTATATATTACATCAAAAATATTACCGTTACTTATTTTTGAAAAATAAAATATGTCTTTTCATGCATATATTTATGACTTTTATTTATGAAAATTTAGGTATTAATATGTAAATACATAAAAATTGTGTGGTGAGTAAGTAAAGTTCCCTATTGTAAATTTCTAATTTTAATACATAGAAATTGGGTGGTATGTAAGCATGTATATTTCTGTAAATTTTTTTGTTCTTAATTGCTAGGTTGTTTTGTCTAATAAATTTGGGAATCTATTTTTCATATTATTTAATATTTGAAAATATCATTATCACTATTCTCTTAAAAATGAAATACATATTTTCAACATAAATCTATGACACCAAGATATTATAAATGTAAATATCAAATGTTGGAAGTTAGTTATATGAATATTTCTCATATATATATAGATTTAAAAAGATCAATCCTACGACCAATTAGACTGTGAAAATTACGAACCCACAAGCCAAATCATGAGACTCATCTTGACAAATCCAAAAATTACATACAAAAAATAAAAGGTCAAATAATAATTAAATACTCAAGATATCCTTCAAATATGATGAGAATGAGTTCGAGCCATTCTCGGCCAAATAATAATGATGCTATTTGGATATTTACTTCAAATAAATTACTTAACTAAATAAAAGGGAAGATAAAATATATTTAAAAGCACATAGACAATGATCAATACACTTAACTAAACAATCACAACATAAAAAGATTAAAATAGCAACAAATGAGAACATAACATCTAAAAAATCAGATGAGTCAATAGAAACACTTCGCATCAATAAGGAAAAATTTGAAAAAATAAAACTTCAAATCTTCAACCATCCAGAATTTCTTTTATGATTGCAAGAATTTAAACGCAACATGTCTATTTTCTCAAATCTAAGTTGTGATTGATCCTTCTATATATAAGACTTAATTGATGTAATAAACATACAATATATTTTAAACATCAATGTGACTACCACTAAATGCTAAATTAGGTTGGATTAAACACAGATAAGTAGAGAAAATCAACTTACAATCAAAGTTCGCCTTCAATTCAAATTATAATTCACAAGTTCAAAGATTAAACACAGATAATTATAGAAGTTCCATGAGTTAGAATAAGAAAATGATGGAAAGGAAAGTAAAACCACGAAAACCAAGGAATTTGCAATGCAATTGATTTCCCTGAGTCGTATTTCTCTTCTTTTTGTCTCTTCTTGGCTTCAATGGACACGGCTACACTTATAGTACTATCACACACTATAATTATCACGCACTATAATTTGGACTATAGCACTCGCTTTCCACACTCTCTACTGCAACACACACTAAGAGTCTCTAGTGAACCCCCTTAAGTAATTCCCGCAATCTCAACATTTATCCCCCAAAAAAGTTTTAAATTTGGCATGTGTAATTGCTCTTTTCAAAGTTGTCATGCTGCAGCTTTGTAACTAGCCACCGAGGCCTTAGGCTTCGGCATTGTGGTGTTGAAGTATCAATATTGAAGTTTTCCGTTGTCTATCTTTCAAACTTTCATTATGTTGTGGCACTAAAATCTATGATGTTGATACCTAGGCTTTGAGTCTTGAAAAAAAAAAAAAATCATTTGGGATACTTAGCACGACACCTAGGCACTAGTGATATGTTAAATCCCTCGAGATTAAAGACAAGAGATAAGAAAATATTAAGTCTAATAAAAATCAAATCTTGCCAACCTCATTCCAAAAATAACGCCAGCACAACTATTAATGTTAAGTCAATATGAATCATAGCTATAGCCAAAACTACTTAACATGACATAGTTAAGAGTTTATTTATTCTTATAAAGACGACTCAAAGGAAATTTAAATAGCTAATATTTCTATAACACAAATTAGCATAAAGAATCTCCAAGATTAAGCTTATATTTTCTAATTTTCTTCTATTTTGATTTATTTTATCTACCTACTCTTAATCCCATATTTCCTTCCCCTCTGATCATTTGAGGTATTATTTAGTATCAAATTTGAATTCATTTATAGAAGAAAATGCATATGTTAGAATTTTAGATCACCTCAATTACTCTTTTCTAAAAACTCACATAAAAGGTTCTCTCAAATTTTACAAATTATAGCTAAAAGAAATATTTTTTTTATCCTTTTGACTTATTGATGATGGTGATTAAAAATTTTAGATATGCTTATTTATTATAATACTTCATATTTTATATTTCATCATTTAGCCTATAGTCATCAATATTTTATGTCAACTTAAGAAAATATAGATGAAATTAAATATATATATAATCAAAGTATGTAATTGCACTTTCAAAAAATATTAATAAAATAAATATTGAACAATTTGAAATTAAAATAAAATTATAGCAATAAAAATTAACAATGCTTGAAAGCATTCTGTCGAAATTAGCCTACTGACAGTACTAGAGTGATAAATTAATGATCCTCTTGGCTTTGTGATGATGGTGATTAAAAATTTATGATATGCTTATTTATTATAATACTTCTTCATTGAGCCTATAGTCATCAATATTTATGTTAACTTAAGAAAATATAGATGAAAATAAATATATATAATCAAAGTATGTAATCGCACTTTCAAAAAATATTAATAAAATCAATATTCAACAATGCCAAATTAAAATAAAATTATAACAATAAAAATTAACAATGATTGAAAGCATTCTGTTGAAAATTCTTCTTCGTTCAAAAATATAGTTTATTATTAGCCTACTGACAGTACTAGAGTGATAAATTAATATGTTAATTTTATATGAAAATTCAACACATAAAAATATAAAAATAAGTTATTATTATTATTATTATTATTATTATTATTGTCTTAATAGAGTGGGGTTTTTTTTTGGCTCATCATAGCCAAATTATTAAACATAAATACATTCATATTTACTATAAAAAATAATTTCATTATGTCCCTATCATTTTAACATTTTATGAATAATAAAATTAAACTTTTAATCTATACATTTAACTATTTACTTAGAGTATGTTTGGGGCAGCTTGTGTGTTTCACGATAAGCTGTTTATCTTGAAACGAGGCCCGCGGGTGGACTCGCGACTGCGATTAGTGTAAAAAATTCAAACGCAGCAGACAGCGTTTTCAAAAAAATGCAAATCAAATGGTTGGACGGCGTTTTCAAAAGCGTTGCCGCACTTATAAGCTGCCCCAAACAGATATTCATATCTTCTATAAAAGATATCTTAAAATGCATATGACATAAGAAACATAATAATAGAGATATTTAATAGCATTAAATAAACAAATGAGTCATCATTAAATTAATATTTTATCCTTCTGCTTTTTAATTTATACAATCAGCTAAATAAATAATAATAATAATTTATATTTATATAGACATGTATTAAATATTTCATGCCTAGATGTGGCATTTTGGATAAGTAACATATTTCGTGCCTCTTTTGCATTATTTTTATATAAATGTCAATTTATCTATCAACAATGTTAATTGAAGCTTTCATTTTCTTTTATATTTTTATATATATAGGAATAATTTGGGGAGCTAATTCCTATATATATAAAATGTCGTAGAGCTAAAAAGTGGAAGGGGAGTTTTGTGGAAGAATCTAGATAAAATTAAAAAGGGAAATTTACATATATACCACACAATTTAATTTTTATGTATTTACATGTCCACCGCCTAAACATTTATATTTATATTTATAACCCTTAGTTCTTATAAACTCATGCATGAAAATATATATTTTGTTAGGTATGGCTCATATATCATAAATGTGACATATGCTGGAACGGAGCAGAGCCCACAGGCGGAGTGGAGCGGAAGGATCTATCCAATCGAGGGAATTTCATTATGTGGGTTGAGGGTGCGGGGGCAACACCACACAGTTTGATACATGGTTAATTTAAGTAATTACATATTGTACTATAGAGTTATATATATGTTATGTCTGTAACTTTACTGTAACTTTAGGTGAGCTAAATCTTGTATTATGTACTATTTTCTGAATATTGAAAAGGAAATCGTCGCTCTACTCTCGATGATGTAGGCATCTTTGTCGAACCTCACAAATTTCTGTGTGCTCTTCTGGATTTGTGTCGATTCCTATTTTTCTTTGCCCTAATTTCTCAACATATTTCATTTAAAAAATAAATAAATAAAAGTACCCTTTTTTATGTGATCTAAAAAATTTACAAAAATTTATTCATGCATAGCACTCTATTCTACTTATCTAACATCTAAACTTCAATTTTTACACATATGCCATCTTGCGTGCCCATGAAAATATAAAATTTATTTTTAAAAAGGTAAACTAGTGATAGTTTTAGTGTGATATGTAATATTTGGGTGGTTTAAATGTAAAAATGATAGTTTAGCCATTAGATGTAAATACATAGGAATTGGGTGGCTTATATGTAAACGACATTTGTAATTAATAGCTACGAAAAAGAAAATTAGAGTGGCTCAATTGATATATCCTTAAACTTTCAGGAACCTAACGTCTTTCATATTTTGAATTTTACAATAATAGGGATTGTTCCTTCAAAGGCATGGTGAAAACATGTAAATGAGAAGAAAAAGAGTCAACTTTTGGCTCATTAGTTAATTTATTTTTTTTAAAAAAAGCTCATATGTTGTAAATAATTTTAAAAATAACTACTATGATTTATCCGTACATAAAAATACACCGCAATTTAGCGGTGATTTATTATTTTAGGATTGTATGAAAATTCAACACACACACAAATATTATTCGCAAACTACGAGTCAGTTTGACATCCTAAATATTAATATATATATAAAAAATATATTATATTAATTATATAACTTATATTATATAATTACATAATATCTATATTAGTATATTACTAATATAGTATATTAATATATTATTATTATTAATTTATTATATATTATTATATTTTAGAAATTTTAATTTTTTAAAATATCATAAAATTTTTATATATAATTATTTAAATTATTTTATATTTCGAATAATAATGATTAACTAACTGAACGAAAAAAAAAATTTATTTGCGTTTGTCTCGTTTATTTATCGAACAAATCGAACACAAGTTCATTGACAAACCGAACACGAACTGTTGGTGAACAACAAGTTTTTTTGACAGCCCTGCCTATTAGGGCGTTATAAATGTAAATAGTAAAGTTTAAGTGTTAGGCTTGTAAATGTATAGGAATTGGGTGGTATGTATGTAAATGTTCATTTTTATTTTAATAAAAAAAGGTTTTTTTTTCTTTTTTTAAGAATGTAGGGAGTCAAAAATGTAAATTTACTTTGTGGAATTAAATTTTGTAATTTTTATAATAATTCCAAAAATTTTAATCACCTAAATTGAATTAAAAATTAGAATTTTTGAATAAGTAAATTAAAGTATTATGCTGTAAAAATGTATTTTTTTTATTTTTTGTGCCAAATTTCGAATAAAGCAAACTTAAATACTCAATATTTTAAAATAAATATAATAATAATTAATAGCGGAAATAATAAATAGTTTATATATATATATATATATATATATATATTTATTTTTTATTTTTTTTTTCTGATTATAAAATGGTTGAAATCATGTATTGAATTATGTCACGACCCTTTAAAATGTTTAATGGGTAAGCAGGAAGCGATGTACAGCATGCAATCGGAGAAATTCAATTTTTTCAACTATTATAATTATTTTTATATGAATAAACTATATTATTTATATATTTAAAAAATTGTAATGATTATAAAATATTTCTCATACAAATTTGCGAAAATGATTATCCAAAATGTAAATTTTTCTTTTATTTTTAGCATGTTAGGATTTTTGGCTTCATTGCCAGTGGAATATGCTAATATGATATAAATTTTGATTTATTATTCATATATTAAACCTTCGAAGATTTGCATAGATAGCACTCAATTCCTATGTATTTACATGTCTAACACGTAGACTTCAATTTTTACATGCACAAATTACTAAGAGATTAGACCAAAAGTTGTAAGCCATATTTTGATATAATGATAGTTTCGTTAAGAATTATATAGTTAATTATGCTTATGATAGGGGTTATTTGTATTTATGATTTTATGAAAGGTGAACCGAGAATGTCGGACCATGATGTTTAGACTAATATGAATTAGGGTAGGCTAAAATGAACGACACATTAGGGTGGGCTAAATTGCTATATATATATATATATATCAACATTCAAGATCATATGGGCCCCAATTTTAAACAATTTATATTAAAATTGAGTGTCCGGAAAAATGAACCTAATAATGCTGAAAGTAACCTAGTTCGAGTCCAAATAAGCCCAAATCAAATACTTTAATTGTTGTCAAATGTTATTATCAGTCACATGAGATCGTGGCCGACCAATGGAGTTCATCTTGACCACTATATGTTGTCATTGACCATTAGAGGTTTTGATCACACTACCACCGTTATTATAGCCTTCCACAAAGATAGCTTCTATAGCCTACTATAGATGTTAACCTCCAACTATGACTTTAGTAGCTTTGGTGTGGTTGTCATTGTCTTCAACTATGACTAATATAATCAACTATAGCTTTTATCTCTAACTACGGTTATTATAACATCACCACGACTGTTATAGTTAGACTATAGTTGTTTGAGTCTTAATTACCCATAAAGCCTTAACACTTATATATGTTTGGTTATTTCAAAGCATTTATGATTTTAATATCATTTGCTAATCTCACTTTCTCTAATCCAGGTGAAGAATATAATTTTTTACTTCTGATTATATAGTGAATTATTGTTATTGGATCATCCTCATAGTTTCTCTTTCCTGTGTTTTTCCACATTAAACAAACAATCTTGTCTCTTCTTTTTACTTTTATTTTATTCTCATGTGATGAATCTTTGTACAATGTTATGATATTAAATTATCACTTAACGGCTCTGAAATTTCTAGCATATATATATATATTATTATCCCTTACAGGACAAAAAACTTACAGGACAAAAAAACATAGCGAAGTAAGATTGAAATCACCGACATAACTATTCTCTTTTTTTAAGGGGGACAAACAGTACTACTAAACTGAATGTGGGAGAGACTAGGATAATGAAAGGACAAAGTGATATTTCAAAATGGGCAAAACTGATATTTCAAAAGGGGCAAAATACAAATTGCTCTTCTATAAATTTTAAAAATATGAATTAAATAGGTGATAAAAATTTAAAATTTATGCTAGTAAAAAAATCTTGAGATGTGAGAGTTGAAAAAACAGTCTTAGTTCTAATGATTTTCTATTGTTTTTCTCTTTTGTTTTTCTTAATTTTTGTACTGCTTGTCATAAAAATAAGATATATTCAAATTTTTCTTATTTCCATGTTAGCAATTTTATCAAAACAAAAAATTGCAATCACCAAAAAAATGAACCTCGTACACATTTCTAATACTAAATTTACACGCAACTCATTATAAAAAATATTAAAAATGCGCACAATTGCTTTTTACTTTGAGTGATGACATAAATAATTTTCTTAATAAGCACAATTCTCAATGCAAGTTTTATAAAAGATCATGCATATTCATATTCAAGATCCTCAAAGCAGGATTTCAGTAAGTTTATATCCAAACAGATTGTCTCGATAAGACGAAACCAATAATTTCAAAATTAGTTCAAGGGGCTCAATCAAGACCAAATCAAGCCTTTGAAACACATTTGAAGGTTTTACTAAATCAAATCATTAAATGAACTCTAAATTTGACATATTTATATTCAAATCGAGCATCTCGAAGAGAAGAATTAATCCAAAGAGCCAAAGATCGCTCAATTCTAAAGTCATTAAAGCATCTAAATTTTTAGGAAACCACCTAGATTCAAAAGGGCTCAACACAAACCGTCAATCAAGTGGTTAATGAAATTAAGCGCCAACGACAAAAACACCTCTCATTAAGAGGTTTTAAATAGATCTCATCATTTCACGTGAAGGAGAGAGAATAAAAAGAATTTTAAAGCATGCTCTAGAGAGAAGACTCGACGATAACCATTAAATCCTATTGTCGACAACTACAATCGACTACTGTCCGTAGACCACCTTCGATCACCGTCAACTGTAGTCGACTCTTGCTTGCAACTTTTGTAGCTCAAATGTGATCGTGGTGCCTAGCATATGTTTTTTTCTTATGTTGTACGACGATAAGTGCAATTTTCCGTGCAAATTTATAACTTTGTTCAATCCCTCAATTGAGAGATAAGGTGGCACTCTTATACATACAAATTTATATTAGATTATTTTAAGTATGATAGACCCCATCGTTTATTCCTATCTAGATTTGTTTTCATTTAAAAATCTCGATGTTTTCTCTTTTTTTATCTTCGATGTATTTGACCTTCGTGTAAAACTAAGAAGTTAAATAATTACTTTATTACCACTAAATTTTCGGCACTAAAGAGAAAAAAAATATTACTCCAAAATGATGGACAAAAAATAATTGAGATTATAGCCACAAAAGCAAATAATTTGACAAACAATACACTTACTTCTCATATAGGTTAAATAGAATGTTCTTGTTGAATCCAAATGTGTCTGATTAGTCATACCCAAAGAATATAGCGTAAGACAAAGGGAATAAAAACTTGAGAGAGAAAGAGAGAGAGAGAGCCTTTGCCACCACGGGCGAATTAGGGTGGTCTATGGGCTCGGAGGTCCATTTTATTCCACAAAGCACAATGCTACAAGTGGGAGGAAGCCAAAAGCCCATTTTACAAGAAAGGGTCCTTTTATTTATAGATGATACGAGGGTCAAAAAGTATATTGCAATATTACCTTTGCTTTTAAAGGGTGGTACTGTATATTTTAATCTTTTGTATTCATGAACGTCCTCCGTTGGGGAGAGGGGGGGGGAATGAGGTGACCGAGGGTGAGAACTTGTTCGGTCTATTGAAGTAAGTTGAGTTGATCGACTATTGAATTGTCTCGAGATCCAAGCAGACCATTTTGACTATACAATTTCAAATTTAAACTATACTCATTATTATTTAAAATACTTTTGTGGCCATCAATTATTTAAATTTATATTTTACTTTTGGCCTTTCCAATAAAAAAAAAAGTTGGCTTAGCCCTCAAAGAATATGAGGCTTTGCAGCACTCTGGCCATTCCCACTATAAAAAGCCCTCTCCCTGCAACATCTCTCCTTCCATTAATTAAGACGAGCAGCAGTGCGGAGAAATTAAGAAAACTGCACAGAGAAGAAGAGATGGTGAGAGCTCCGTGTTGTGATGAGATGGGCTTGAAGAAGGGGCCATGGATGCCCGAAGAAGACAGAATTTTGGTATCTTATATACAGAGATACGGCCATGGAAATTGGAGAGCACTTCCTAAGCTAGCAGGTCATTAATGGCAGCAAATTTTCTCTAAAAAATTTTACATATATATCTTCTCAGTTTATGGCTATAGATGGCATTAATGCATTATTAATTTATCTGAAGATTTTTTTTTTTTTTTTTGCAGGTTTTTCAAGATGTGGAAAAAGCTGCAGGCTAGGGGGCAATCACTACAAGCTTGAACAAAGTTTAAGTTAATTAAATTTTATTTTTATGTTAGTTTCACACGTAAAAATATTTTAATTTAATTGTCTATTCTTGTGGCAAAATATCTATCATTTATATAATATCCACTAACCAAACTTTTGCAATGATATTTTGTAAGCTGTTAAAAATTAGTTTGGGCATTTTCAAATACAGGAAAAAAAGACTAACTTACACCCATAAAAATATTAAAATAAAAAACCTTTTTTTGACTTTGTTTTCTGATTTGACTTGATATAAATAAATTACTTTAGTCAAAAATAAAACCTCAAAAAAACGCTGGAAAAAAGTCCTTTTTTTTTGTCACCATCAACCCATCCTTGCTGTGTTGGGCTGCAATTTTAATTTATGTTAAATAAAATTAATTAAATTGAGAAAATATTACGCCGATCCTTCAAAGGTTTCTTCTTTTCTCACGGTGTGTCCGGACTACGAACGTAATATTTTATCTATTAAATCCAATAATATGTGCGGCGATAAGAAGAAATCTTTAAATTCATCTCACAATCTGATGTATTGAATCCTTACTCGAATGAATTTAATTAAACGAAACGTTAGATTTAATTTTTATATTTTTGATATTTAATTGAATATGCTCTATCTTTTTTCAGATGGTCTGCAATAGCTGCCAAGTTGCCAGGAAGAACAGATAATGAGATCAAGAACGTGTGGCACAGTCACTTGAAGAAACGTTTAAATCCTAATCAATCCATGAAGGACTCCAAGCGAAGAAACAGAAACAACTCCATGATGGAAGACATGAAGCTGCAGAAATATGCAGAAGAGCCAGGTTGCTCCACAGAAGACTCCATGGATTTCCTCCGACACCTTCCAGAAATTGGTGAAATTTTAACATCCGAAGCGCAGACAGAAAGCAACAGCTGGGCCGGAGAGGAAGAAGAAGAGGAATCTGCAGTCAAAAATTTCGATTTATTGAGATCGTCAAACGAAGATGACATCAGGTTTTGGATGAGTTTGTTAGCAGAAGCTGGGAATTTGGAATGCTTCAAGTAGATGTATGTGTATATAATTCCTCTTTCTCAGTAACACACACACACACACACACACGCACACACGCACACACATATATATGCATGAGAAATTACAAGCTGATGGGGGCAGATTATTCTTTCTTGTGCTGATTTTGTTCTTTGTGTATGATTTTTATTATTGTTTTTTAGTGGTGGCATTGTAATCTAGACACAAGGAATTAAAGGAGATGAAGGAAGAAAAGTACAAATTAAAGAGCAATAATACTAATATTTTGGTGAGCTTATTGGGCTAATAATTTTTAATCGATGACTGACGTGAACTTTGTCTGGTGGATCATAAGCTACAAGTTTATAGAAGCGAAAGGAAACGAGGTGGTTTTTGTCCATATGGTCCTATTAGACTATTTCTATGAAGTAATATACTCTGCTGGCTGAATGGTTCCTTCTATGTAAGTATCCTTGGCTGCGTAGTATGGCGTTGAATCTACATTAATTCTTGCCAGTGTATGAATTGGACAGAAATATATATATATATATATATAAAAATATATTGTTGAGAAATTAGGGCGAAAAAAAAAACATGAATCGACGCAAATCCAGAAGAGCACACAGAGATTTACGAGGTTCGGCAAAGATGCCTACATCATCGGGAGCAGACCAGCGACTTCCTTTCAATATTCAGAAAAGAGTATATAATACATGATTCAGAATCTCGGAGTCTCAGAGACTCACATAGGATTACAAACATAACATATATATAACCCTATAGTAAAATATGTAATTACTTAAATTACACATGTACCAAATCGTGGGGTGTTGCTCCCGCATCCCAACACACATAATGAAACTCCCCCGATTTGACAGATCATTCCGCTCCACTCCGCTCGTGGGCACAGCTTCGCTCCAGCAACTGTCTCATTTATGATATATGAGTCATATCTATCATTACCAACAAATGTATAATTGTTTTGGCTTAAACGGTGAGTTGAAAGGAAATGCCTAAAAATTGCAAAAACTATTAAGAAAGTATAACTTTCAATCAATAGCTAGCAAAGCTGTCTGCTTGTCAAAACAGGCCTTTATAGGCTGTATAATTCATAACAAACAGAAAGAATAAAAATAAAAGAGTCAGAAATATTAGAAAATAGAAACTTCCAACAGACGCCCTGCACATTCCTTGCTCATGACTCGGTTATTTTCTCATTTTGTGAGAATCATGACAGAATAATTTATTAATATGAAGTTGAGATTGTAGGTGTCGACCAAAATGGCTTTGAGAAATATTTATTACAAATAAGTGCAGAATCCATAAAATAATTACAAATGAGGTGTGTGAGTGTGAGAGAGGGAACAAGTGCGTGTGCGTCTATCTGTACAAGTGGCAGATTCTGATTTAACTTATGGTGTAATAATTTTTTATGTGAGAGAGAAAGTGCGTGTGTTTTGCGACTTTTACATAAATAAAGAAATTGCTCTAGGAGTGCATTGTTGATTGGTTGAAAATATTAAGTTTTATTATTAGTAAAATCTTATGATTGTTATTCTGATTGCCTTCTAAGAGTTCAATTAATAGAATTTTTCAGAGAAACTCCCACTTTCAAAAGTATGCAAAAGCTTTGTTTAAAATTCTGTCAGCCACGCATATTTTGTCCAGTTGGTTGGCATCTTTAGTCTAAGACCCCTCGGGTGGAGGGGTTCGAATCCAACTCTGTCAACGTGAGCCTTAAGTAGAGTGACACTCGAATTATTAGGCACATTAAGAATGGTTGGAAGCTTATATAATATCATCTCACCATTTCTAACAAAAAAAAAGTCTATTTTTAACTTTATTTTTTTAATGGGGGCATTTTCATACATACCACCCAAGTCTTACGTAGTTACATATATAACTCATGAACTTCACTTTCTTACAATTATACCAACCAAATATTCCATAACCAATTAAAAATAACACTTAATACCATTAATTATATTTCATATCCATTTCAACGTAATGGTGCTTCATATCCAGTTCATTAATTAAAGCAGACGAAAATCAAAGAGCGCAACGAAGGAAGGTTCAAGGGAAAAATTAAAACAGAGACGCTTTGTTATAACAAGCTGAGCTGCGAAGCATCGTTAAGTTGTCTTCTTCGGCTATTCAGCAGTTTGTCGAAGAAGTCTGTTTCAACCCAACTGCAAAAAGCTTTAACTGATTGAAACTCTCTTCTATTCTCACTCATTTACTTCTTTGTATTTATATCCCCCCAAATCTTTCATATTACATAAAAAATACTCCTATTTTTTACTTTTAAAAAATGAAATACACATTTTCATGCATATATAAGATGACATATATACAAATATGTATATATATATATATGTGTGTGTGTGTGTGTGTGTGTGTGTGTAAAAATTAAGTTTAGGAGTTATGTAAATATATAAATGTTCCAAATATGAAAACCGGTCAACTGCTCAAATTGTCATTTTTTCATGTTTGACAATAAATTTGATTTCATACTCGAAATTAATTGTTTTTAATTCCTTCTATGATTTGCTACAGATAAGAAAAGAAAATAATTAATAGATTTCATTAACTATTTGATTAATTTCTTAATGGGTATAATGATATGATGAAATTAATAAATAGGTATGCTAGCTCCCCTTGCTATCCCTCTTCGGCATTGGTAGCTTTACAGGTTCTTCTTTCGAGAGGAGAGAGAGAGAGGAGAGAGAGAGAGATTGTTATTTCCTGTAATCGTCGAGACGATCGACGGGTGTAATACTCAAGCTAATAAAATTCTCTGCAGCTACGTGGACGTAAGCAATTTGTCGAATCATGTAAATCGTCACTGCTCAAATTGTCATTTTTTCATGTTTGACAACAAATTTGATTTGATACTCGAAATTAATTGTTTTTAATTCCTTCTATGATTTGCTGCAGATAAGAAAAGAAAATAATTAATAGATTTCATTAACTATTTGATTAATTTCTTAATGGGTATAATGATATGATGAAATTAATAAATAGGTATGCTAGCTCCCCTTGCTATCCCTCTTCGGCATTGGTAGCTTTACAGGTTCTTCTTCCCGAGAGGGGAGAGAGAGAGAGAGAGAGAGAGAGAGATTGTTATTTCTTGTAATCGTCGAGACGATCGACGGGTGTGATACTCAAGCTAATAAAATTCTCTGCAGCTATGTGGACGTAAGCAATTTGTCGAATCATGTAAATCGTGTGTTTGCGCTGTGTTTTCTGTTTTGTGATTTTTCTCGACCAGATTTTTCATTTTATTGCCATTGTTTTTTCACAACACTAAATACATATGAAGGAACTTAGTGGGTGTTTTCGAATATCTACCTTTTTAAAAAAATAACAACTTACTCTCAATAATATTTAAAACAATTAAAATTATTAATTTTAAGTGTTTTAAAAAAATATTTAATTTATTTTCAACATAACATACAAAAATAATTTGCTGCAAATCAAAACATAAATAAAGTAAAACAACAAATAAAAGTGATTGAATTTACACATTTAATTAATAATCGAACAATGGGCGTTGATAGAGTATATATAGCAGGGGAGAGATTCCTCGCAGGTGCTCGCGAGAGGTTAAAAACTAGACAACATTAAAGAAAATAACAGTGAGGCCAATAGAGGTCAAATAAACAGTTGATTTCATGTACAAAACTAGAGCTTAACGGAGACTTCAAAACAAAGAGCTTTGGAGCATTTGTGCTCCATGCATGGGCGGCGGTTATAAATTATAATCAAAGGGATGCATTGACATCTAAATATTTAATGTTCTTTATAATATAATAACAATGATAGTAACTGTTGCCTTCAAGATTTTTTAACGTCTTGAAAAGTTTTGATGAGAGTTACACTATCTTATAGTTGTAAGCTTAAGGAAAATATAGTATTAAAGACAATAAAAGCCGTATTAGGACTATAATAGTTGCAAGCAAGAGTTGATGATAGTCGGTGGTTAGCAGTGGCAGATGTTTATGGCCGATGGTGGTTGACATTGGTCAGCGTGTACGGAGGCTGGTGGTTACTCACTAGTCCACCTTTGTCGTGCAAAACCCGTCACCTAGTTGCATCACACCGGCCAAACCTCCCCTTGTCATGCAAAGGACCTCGCCAGGAAGCTGATTTGACGGGAGACCGCTTCGCCGGCCTACGGCATCCCCGGTCGTCGACCTCACCGGCCATCCGCTCTGCACCTGTCCGAAACTTGGGAGAAAATCTGAGATGCAAGGTTCAGAAGCTGCAATCTGCAGCTTTTATTTTGTCTAAAACAACCGCACGAACTAAGATTAAAACAAGGAAGAATTACATAGCTACCGCCCAACTTATATATTCACATCCATACCACTTAATTCATATGCAGATTTACGTACTTACCACTCAATTTATATGCAGATTTAAGTAGTTGCAACTCAATTTATATACAGATTTACATATCTAACACTCTGTTTATATGTGGATTTGCCTATATACCACTTAATTCTTATTTGTTTATGCTCACATATCACTAAATTATTTTGTGATCCTGCAGCCTCCCGTCCGGCCAGAACCACTCCTAAGACGACTGCTGCTCCAGTTGTCTCTGTTCGACCACCAACTTTCAGTCAATCATCTGCTCCTGATCAATCTGCCATCTGCCCCTCAGCAACCTTCTTTAATTGGATAAGATTTACACACATCACCCATTCTCTTTGTTTCTATACATCTAACACCTGAAATTTAGTCTTATTTGTTTCCGCAAACATTCTTAAAAAAAGAAAGATATACATACATATAGCTCAATTCTTACATATTCATATGCATGGCACGTTTCTACAAACATCAATTTTTACCAATACTCGGAAAACTCAAATATGGAAAGTATAACTAATTGATCACTCGACAACAACAAGATTCGTGAGAGGTGCAAAAAAAAAAAAAAAATAGAAATCTAACACCCGACAACAAGAAGATCCGTGAGGGGTGCAAAATAATGTAACCGCTGACGGCGATAAGCCACCAGCTCCGCAATGGGTGCAAAAAAATCTAACACCCGGGCAGCGACAAACTCTGTGAGGGGTGCAAAAGAAAAAAAAATCCTAACACCCATCAGCAACAAGTTCTGCGAGAGAGTCAAAAAAATCCAACATCCAACAGCAACAAGCTCCGAGAGAGGTGCAAAAAAAAAAAATCTAACACCCGACAATGACAATTTTTATGAGCGGTGCAAAAAAAAAAAAAAAAAAATAAAACACCAAAAGGGCAAGCTCCGCAAGGGGTGCAAAAAAAAATCTAACACACAACAACGACAAACTCTACGAGAGGTGCAAAAAAATCTAACACCCGACAGCAATAAATTTTAAGACTCCACTTCGGGTGAACAACTTTAAGATTCCACTTTTGGGCAAACAGCTTCATGACTCTGACGGAAGACATTTCCATCCGAACGAATGATGGCGACAAAGGACTTTTCCCTCGGAACGACTGCCAGCACAAAATACTAAAATATCATGTATTAACTTTTTAAAACAAGGGTAATATTGTAATCTATTTGTTGGCCCTCCTATTATCTATAAATAGGAGGGTCTTCTCATGTAAAGAGTTTTTTGAACTCCCCTCAATTGTGTTTTTTTTTTTTAATGGAATAAAATGAGTTCACAAGTCTGTGAACACTCTGATTCGCTCCGAAGGGGCAAGACTTCCTATTCTTCTCTTACTCTCTCCCACAATCTTCTTCCCCCAGCTTCATGATCTATTCATTGGGTAAGGTCTATTGGATATATTTGAATTCAACGGTTCTAAAAAATCGAGTAATTACATTATTAAAATTTATTAGTAATTTTATCTGTTTATAATTAATGAATTTTTTTTCATTTTTATGTTTGACCTCAAAAAACAAAATTTAGTAATTTCTAAATAAATCAAACAAATACATGATTATTTAACGGTTTATTGGGTTTGAATCATTATGAGTGTTTGACATCTAATATTTATCTACTTAAACCTTTTTAATTTATTTGTAGCAAAATAAAAGGTAAAAAAAATGAAAATTTAAATACTTAAATTCCCTTGTTATCCATACTTTAAAATTATTTGAATTGAGCAAACTTTAGATCTTATGCCACATCCATCTCATCACTCATGTTGATAGACATCTAATCCATATCCAAATGGGCTCAAATTAAGCATATTATGGGTTTATTTGGGACTGCTTTGTTTTTTCTTAAAATTTTTATGATAGAAATCATTTTTTTTTTTCAACCGTACATGTTAAAATGCGGCAGCTAATTCAGCTTTGTTTTTTCTTAAAATTATTATGATAGAAACCATTGTTTTTTTCAACCGTACATGTTAAAATGCGGCAGCTACAAAAAACTACTGCATGACTTTTTGAAATTAATCGCGGTATCTCCTTATGCTACTTTCAAATTATATGTGTATTGAATCATTGTACAGTGTTGAAATATTAAATTATCACTCTACCAATGTGAATCTTTCAGCACGTAACAATAATATTGTGCATACATTAAATAGTCCAATCAAATCACAAAAGTATAACTACAACATGTTCACAAGTATTTATATAAATTTATAAATTTGTAGCAGTATTTAAGTTTAACATATCAATATAGCACGAAAATAATAACCACTATAAATAAGAGAAATAATTAAAAAAATCCATGCAGCAATAAAACAAAACTAATTATTCAAGAATTTTATTATGAATAAGGAATAAAATCTAATGTAAATATACTATTAGAGTTTGAAGAATAAACCTAGCAAACATACAAGTAGCTCAGAACTTAATATAAATATTAATAATAAAGCTGTAACAATGAATGATGTATTTATCTTATAATAAATAACAGTTACTTACCTGCACCAAATAGTGAAATACTCTCACTTTACGTTGAGATCCATTAAGTGGCACTAAGTAGGTGCTCTACAATTGAAATTACAATATTTATGAGTTTTTTTTGTTAATTTATTATCTATAAGTTATTATAAATATATGATTTTAATTAATATTAACCATAACTTAATATTTTATTATGTTGAGCTATCAAAAATTAAGATATTTTTACGTATCAATCATCCTAAATATTTAATATAATATTTTAACCACTCAAAATTTAAATATAACATTTAATGTAGCAAAACCTTAAATATAACATTTTAATCACCCAAAAGCAATGCTAAATGGTTCATTAGAGCTTAAAGTGTTATATTTAAAATTTAAATAGTTAAAATATTATATTAATTATTTTAGATATTTGTTATATAAAAAATTTTATTATAATTATGGCAGAAAAAAAAATATTATACCTCGTGAAAAAAAAAAATTGCAAATGGGACATTCGGCGGCGAGGAGACGACCAGAAGAGAAGTTCGGTCCAAGCAGAACTTCAAAGAGCCTCAAATGGGCGAAAGAATAGAGAGAGGTAGAGGGAGAGCTGTACAGGGATCGGCGGCTTCTGCATAGTAAAGTTGCGACACCCTAGCTCTCTCTTGTTCTTAATTTCAGGAGGAAGGCGGCACTGAAGCGAGCTCTCTGATTTTGCCGAATTCTTTTAATTCCAGTTTAATGGGATATTTCCGATCGATATTTGGGTTACTGGTAGTGTTATTGGCGTTGACTAGCGTAGGCAAGAGTTCCGCAAGAAGCGAGGAGGCATATGTGACCTTACTATATGGAGATGAGTTCGTTCTGGGAGTTAGGGTGCTTGGGAAGTCGATTCGTGATACTGGATCGTCCAAGGATATGGTGGTTCTGGCATCCGATGGTGTCTCCGATTATGCTAAGAAGCTGCTTCAGGTTTGATTCTGTTTTATCTGCTGATTCCTTTTTAGTAGGATCATATGAGATGTAATCGGAAGTTTTTTTCACCTTATTCTGTAGTTTTTTTCGCTTATGTTATTGTTTGTATGTACTTATATGACCTGGCGATGATATATCTACTGTTTGTTAAGCAATCAAATTTGGATCCATAATGTTTCCGGTGAAAAAAAGGACTTGTGATTTTACATGTCGGAGTGGGGGGATTTATAATGGAGTTCGAGTACTAATTCGGCTCATCTTTTTCTTCCTGTTCATGTGAGCAATAAATGAAGCAGGCAAATAGATTTCATGCTTCCACAGATAGGTGAATGTAAAAGAAGTTGGCATAAGAATCGCTTATCCTGGCGATCTTACCATAAGATATGGCATTCAAAATTCCGCTTGTTGTCATTTTTGTTGATCCGTTAGGATTTTTTGTTCTATTTAGGGCTGTCAAAAAAGCTTTCTGTGTTCAGTTCAATTTCAATAATTAGTTTACTAGTTATTCTAAGCTCATAATTAAAGAGCTAAACACGAAAAATGCTTTTTTTTATCAGGTTCAACTTGATAATTATGTGTATAAAAAAACTACATAAAAATGTATACAACTATGCACGCATTGATATTTATATGTCTGTATACATGTATTTATATAGATTGCAAATATTCATATCATGCATTAATATATGTATAGATATATGTACACACGCATCGAAGCATGTGTATTCTATAATTTATATATGTCTTTTAAGTAGGATTTATGTTTGCGAGCAATTTGTATTTGGCTTGATAAGTTAGCAAGTCGAACACAAACAACCAAAGCTGTAATTTAATCAACGCACTCAATAAACAACTTAACTCAGTTCGATTAATACTCGTTTAATTTAGTAGTTGAAAAAATTTGAACTTCATTCAAAATTTTGATAGTTAAATGAACTAAGCTTGAATACATTCTAATTTATTTGTTTTTATTCATGAATAAGCTTTTTTGCTAACAAGTAACCTGTTAAATATTTAAGACTAAGTTCGATGATAGCTTGCATAGTATTTAATTAAAATCTAGTTAAATATAATTAATTTAAAACAATTATTTAATAATAATATATTATATTTATTTATTATACAATGGTAATTTATTAATTTTTTCCATTATTTATACAATTTCATCTCTCGTTCCATGCTTCTGAGTTTTGTTGTTTTATGCCACCCTAATCATCCACTTGTTTGAGCAAGGGTCATCTGTTATCATAACTCATAGGAAATGAGCAAATCTTTTATTATTCTCATTCTCTGACCTCGTGTGGTTGACATGTTAACAAGGTTTTTATGAGCACATCATCTTAGCTTTTAAGGGGAAGAGGCCTGGAGGAGTTTGGGATTGGTAAGGACTTTAAATTCTACAACCGTAGAGATGGTGTAGACATGTTTCCATTAAATGTTTTTTATCCTGATAAGATTTATGGTTATTTTTTAGTATTCTAATTTATTTCAAAAAATATATATTTTTATATCAGTGAATCTATACATTGATGTAATGAAATCACTTTTTATATCTCTATTTTAATGATTGATTTTTTTGTTGTTTGTTTATATTGCATGATTGCAAGAATGTTTATTTGTAACTTATCAATTATCTTGTTTAATTGTTGCTTTTTAAAATTGGTGTCCACTAATTAGATGATGGTTCTAGATTTATTTATTTGCTTATTCATTTAGGGTGCGTTTAGGGAGACGATGTGGTGTTACACCACAGTTTTTCTTGTTTGACAAAATTAAATTATGTCTGTGTTTTCTAAAAGTTGCGCTTTCTCATCAGACCTGGTTACCTGGTTACCTACTTACCTGTTGTGGCTGCTAGAAAGTTGCAGTCAGACTTTTTAAAAAAAAAAAATTAATAAACATTGTAGTTTTTTGAATATTATTTTTTTTTTTTTTCAGTAGCTTCAGAGCTGTTTCTTCGAACAACCGCTTCACTTATTCATTTAGGGTGCGTTTAGGGAGACGGTGTGGTGTCACACCACAGTTTTTCTTGTTTGACAAAATTAAATTTTGTCTGCGTTTTCTAAATGTTGCGCTTTCTCATCAGACCTGGTTACCTACTTACCTGCTGTGGCCGCTAGAAAGTTGCAGTCAGACTTTTTAAAAAAAAAATTTAAATAGACACTGTAGTTTTTTGAATATTAGTTTTTTTTTCAGTAGCTTCAGAGCTGTTTCTTCAAACAACCGCTTCTTCAAACAGCTACAGCTGCAGCTACCCCAAACATACCGTTAGTTTAATAGAATTATGTGACCATATAATAAACCAAGTATTTTTCATATTTTGAGCTTGTTTATTAGCTCATTTCAACACTCATTCATTTAATTAAGGCAAGTTAAGTACAACCCTGATTTAATTGTTAAAAAAATTAAACTGTTTATATATATATATATATTAGAGAGAGAGATATATATAGATAGACACACACACACACACTAGCTTGGACAAAGAGTTTTTTACAAACTCTGAACAGCCGATTGACCGAAATCTTATCTATTCAGACTTTCCATTGCACGAGACACTTCATTTTAGATTACCCAAGATATATCTATGCTGACTCGTCTGTGTCTCAGATGGTGTACAGTCACCCACACTTTTCTTCTCAAATGGGCAGAGGTGACCAGAGCCAGACTGCTTTGTTAGGACGGAACACTATACGAGCAAAAGTCATACAACACGCACTAAAGCAAGACCATCTTTCCTCAAAAACACTTAATGCAAAAGTGAAAGAAAAAATGAAAAAATTCTAAACCGTTGTACGGCGAGTTAACCCTTTCTTTTAGGGAGCTTCACTTATTCTCAGAGGAATGGGTTTGTATATCTTTCCTAATTACTCTTCGGAGTGGTATTGAATGAGGTTTCATCGGGATAGAAAGATGTTCATAGCTTCAACCTCCCCACCCCCCGGGGCGACACTATCTGTTTCATGTACCTACGATCCTGGGTGGAGAGTCCGGCTAAGGTTGGGCAGCTTAATCACATCTATACAAGAAGTAAATTTTAGCTTGCTTTCTTAACTAGTTAAGTCAAACAAGACTTGAAATTGCTCAAGCTTAGCTTGTCTGAATCCCTAGTTCCATTATTTTCATGAACCTACTAGTCAATTTATAATGCCTAGATACCTCCCCTTTGCCCCTATACCATTATTTCTTTGGTTGGTCAAATTTGCTCTTTATAAACTATCATGACAAGAACTCAACTTTTTTATTTGTATATTGTTTAGTTCATTCTGTGTCTCTATGATTTTGTTGCATCATATGTAGAATAAGACCATGGGTACCAAGCATGATGCTAGATACTTCATGCGAGTGGAGTATCGACATTAATATATTATGTGGATATAGATACAATGTATTTCAAGCTTGGGGAATACCATAATTTTTTTAAAATGTGCAGACATAATTCATTGCAATTACACTACACGATAAACTTTTTTATGTATGCATGTGTATGCACACTGGACATACACACATGCGTCCACATATTCGAATTTAGACAAAAACAAATATTGTCATAGATTCTTTCTTTGTAGGATAAACATCGGGGTGATGTTGGTTGATAGCCATTAAGCTAATGCCAAAAGTACTTAAAATGAATTAATTTTTGAATTGGGCATTCCCCATAAGCAACTTATCACAATAAAAGTTTGACATACAAAACTTTAATCGAAACACAATCAACATTCTTTGTGCATAAATGCCATTAATGACAGTTTTTTCTTACTTTAACTTTTATCTATTTGCTTTAGAAAGCGGATTAATTTTTGTTTGATTTGAATATTGACTGTAAACTTCAGCAACAAAATGTACCACCCACTTGTTACTAGTTGTTCTCATAAATTTGTTTTATATGGTCATAACAAGCAATTTTAATCTCATGCTGATTTTTTTCTTTTCAGACAATTGAGATGATTTCCCATACAGAGTAAATGCTAGAAAAATGAAGAACTTATGTGTAATTTAAATATTAAATAGTTATGCTGTTAAGTCTTTTAGGTTGATGGCTGGAAAGTGGAACTTATTAGCCTTCTGACAAATCCAAATCAAGTCAGGCCTAAAAGGTTCTGGGGAGTTTACACCAAATTGAAAATTTTTAATATGACCACGTATAAGAAAGGTAATTGATTTTAACATAATATGACAATTTCTTACAATAATTTGCAGTTATTTTTATTTATTTGGCTGGACTTCTAAGCTTTTTGAGCTACTGAAACTACCTTCGTTTCTTTCAGTTGTTTATCTTGATGCGGATACAATTGTTGTCAAGAACATAGATGATCTTTTCCAGTGTAGGGGATTTTGTGCAAACTTGAAGCATTCTGAGAGGTTGAATTCTGGAGTAATGGTTGTAGAGCCATCAGATTCTCTTTTCAAAGATATGATGAGCAAAGTGAATTCTTTGCCTTCTTATACAGGAGGTCTCTTTTTCTCTGACTTATTGTGTATTCTGAGTCGTTTAATTTTTTTTAATTTGCTATTTTTATCTTATTCTCTGAACTAATAACAAGGAAATTTCAAAGAAGCTAATATCTTGACGATGCCACATTTACTATCATTATTACTGAACTCCTAAACTCTATAATTTCATGCTTAGATGTTCTCTGGAGGTTTTGTAGAAGTCAAAAGTTTTAAAAATAACCATAACATTTCAACTATTTATCTTGTTCTTATTCTGATTATTTGCACTGCTTAAGGCTTTATGTACCTGGATTTTATTTCAAGCTCATGAGTTGTGAATCGAATTGATTTTGTACATGGAATGCTGAGAAACTTAAAAGCTTAATTACATTTAACTCTGTTTTTCTTTTCTATCTTTATTCTTATCATTCTTCTAACTTTTGAATTCCATGCAGGTGATCAGGGTTTTCTTAATTCTTTCTATGGTGATTTTGCTAATGCCCACCTCTTTGAGCCAAATTTACCTGATGATTTGAGGAAGAGTAGACCAGCTCCTGAGATGGAGCGATTGTCTACTCTTTATAATGCTGATGTTGGACTTTACATGCTTGCCAATAAGGTAATGGGGGCAGTTTTGAAAATGCGATTAAGTTTAGAAGAATCTTTTCATGCTATCTTTATATTGTAATAAATTATTCCGTTGTACATGAAATACCATTATACAAATTATTATTTTTTGTGATGCAAGTTATGGAAAACATTTTAGATATGTAATTCTTGTTTGATTTTCCTTTGCATCACTCCAGTAGTGACTAGTTCTTTAGATTATAAGGATGAAGTGAGACGTCCACCCTCCACTCTTTTGGTAAGAGAAATAGAGTTCCTGGTATTACTGTGCAAAAAGGAACCTTGACATCGAAGTATTATGTCATAAACTTCAGATTGAAAGCAGGTGTTTCTAAAAGAATAAAGGAATGGAATTACATAAAATTGCTAGAACCCGTTTTATGTCATCAATCAAACTAGATATTGATGTTATTTTTAGAATGTGGGATCATTTTTGTCTCTACCTTCATATGAGTACAAAGATCATCACTATCAATTTAGAAACATTGCATAAAAAAAGTTAGCGAAGACGAAAGTTCCTCAACCTGCTCTTCTCATGTTCAATTTCTCCTCCATATGCAAACACTGCATAAAAAATGTTTTACTTTCTCATCTCTCTCATCGATTTATCCTCCACACACAAACATTACAACATCTCTCAAGCTTTTGTCTCTTTCTTTGATTTCTTCTCGACATGCGAGTAGAATAGATCTTACCAATCTCTGGCTTTTCTCCTCATAAGTAGAATTTATCAATTTTTTTTTTTTTGACATTATTTATTTTGTTAGTTAATATGCAGTTTTGATTTGTTTAATTTAAATTTAGCAAAGGGCATTATCATGTTAGGTTTAATTACTCTATCCTTCCTAGTATTTATTTGTATTTGTAATGATGAATTTTCCTCAAGGGGTTACCTTGCAACTTATAGTCATATGCATTATTTTCTTTATAATTCTAGAATGTCAGCAAGTGTTCATTTTGTAATTAGATGTTTGTTTTTTCTCTCTCCACCGCTAACTTTTATTTTGAGTCTTTTCAGATCTGGTCAAACAAGAGACGTGACTTATTATTATCGAAAGCAAATCTAATTATTATTACTTTTATTTTTTCATTGATATGCCAAACAAGAGGCTTGAAATAACGGGACATGCATTGATAGATTTATAGCTAGTTTTATTAAGTGAGACTAGAGCGAATCACTTCCTCCATTTGTTGAATGCACAAGTTATGAGAAATGCTTACAATATGCTCTTAATTGGCAATGGTTAGGCGAATTATAATAACTTTGAACTCTTTTTCACACCAAAAACATAGAATCATCAAGCCAATATGATAACAGGCATCTGGCAACAATCCAAGAGTCACTATTGGGGTTTCAATTATACATAATTGCTAATAGAAAAGAAATTGCTTTATGTGATGGGACCAATTATAAACGGAGGAGAAACTCAATGCTATATTAAATGTTAATGACAAAGGGGTGGCTTCAAACCCAATATGACCAAACATTGATGTGCGAGGTATTCTTTGTTGAACCAAAGATTGACAAATTTTTCTGTAGTTCACTATGTGAAATTTTGTTGAACTAAAGATTGACAAATTTTTCTGTAGTTCACTATGTGATATCTTCAATGGCATCATTCGAGTCTTTTTATAGAAATTTGTATCTTTTTTTTTATTATTTTTAATCTTTTTTGTGTGTGGCTCAAAAAATGAAGACAAACTTTGAACTATGAAGCAACTATAATGATATTCATCCAACATCAATTTGAGAGTTGCAAGTGAGTTTTTGATTTTTTGTAGCTTTCGACAAAAGATGCAATCACTCTATGCATTTAAACTAAATATTTGGGGAGGGTAAATCTCAAACCAAACCAAGGATTAACGATGTAATGGCGGTCTTTAGGATCGATGACTTATTTGACGATTTTGTTTTTCTGTCTTTTCGCGATGTGTACGAGTAGTGCGTGATCATGATTAGTAGGTATGCTTTCTTGATACTGTCTTTTTCATGTTTTTTTATAACTTCAGCTGACAAGACAAATAGATATTTAGAGAAAAATCGAAGGTGTTGTGTTGAACCTTGTTTTGAGGGCGATGCATGACACCAAGTTCAACTATCGTTCGATGAAGATAATGTATAGGATGTAATCCATTTAAGCTTTATGGCTTTCTATCATTTCT
Source organism: Phalaenopsis equestris (assembly GCF_001263595.1). Lineage (NCBI taxonomy): Eukaryota > Viridiplantae > Streptophyta > Magnoliopsida > Asparagales > Orchidaceae > Phalaenopsis > Phalaenopsis equestris. The sequence goes on along the minus strand of NW_018164444.1, from coordinate 35,398,115 downwards.
TTATGAAAGCTTCTTTAAAATAATTTAGGTTAAAAAAAACCACCCCATAATGCTTAATTAATAACCAAAAGTCACATGATTAATTATGTGCATTAATTGGAATTCTTATTATAGTAATTGAGTTTAGATTTGATTTCATAACTATTATTAATTATAAATTTAACTTGTTTAATCTAACTATGTTAAGTTTATTCAATTATTGCCCTTGCCAATTTGGGTCTAGCTCCTATAGTTAAGGGCTTATTTCTGTCAACTGAAGCTCTTCAATTGATTAGAAAATTAAGCCTAATCTTAGGGATGCAATGTTTTACCCCCAACTACATTAATTAGGGCCTTCAGCTTACATTAAGTTTTGGGCTTGAAGCAAAAGGTTGATTGATCCAACGTTAGAAATGAAGGCCCAAATTTTTTGGTTGCCAGCTTTTGATCAAGCCAACCAGGGTCTTGATTAATTAAAGTTATAGTTTTGGTTTACTTGTTATCCATATAATTAATCTATCATGGTAATCTTGATTTTTTGTTGAACATTGACCCTTGGAACTCTTACTATAATCAACGATCCTACAAGTTAATAGGAAGTACTTAAATTTATCTTAACTAGGCAAATAATATTATTGCCCATGATAGTTAGAATAAAAACTAAATGTAAATTTATAAATGTAAAGGTATTGACTTTAGAATTCTATGTTTCCACATTTTATATTTGTCCTACATTGTCTATATAACTTTCCTTACGTCAAACTGAACATGTTAAGTAAGTTGTTGGTTTATCAGTCCTAAAAGAAAATGCGGGGAAATAATTTAAAGTGATATGAATCAAAGGATGCACCATAGCTCAAATTTGGTGTTTGGAAAATAATTGGTTTAGCATTGTTAAGAGAAAAAATAGGAGGCCTACACCAAATTAAAGTCATATGAATCAACCTTTATCACTTCAAATGTTCTGTATTATCTTTTAAGAACCAGAGTTTATTTTCCTTTTCATTTCATTTTCAAATTGACCGTGTTTTCATGACTTTTTTCTATACTTTAAAAAAGGATTTTTTTAAGCTAAGAATAATACCATAAAAAAGCATTCTAGAAATCTCCTTTTAATTTTTCTAGTGCATAAAGCTTAGAACTATTATCGTTGAAACTTGAGAAGTTAAGTATCGAAGCACAAATTGATGCTGACAGTATTTGATCCCCGGAAATTGGGCCTCAAATTTCAATTTCTCTACTAACTAAATTGGCGCTCACTCCAATTAGAACTTGTATGGTAGAACCTTGGTTTACCAAAGGGTTCCAGTCATCAACAATATCGATTCAGTTTTTTCGTTCCACTTTGCCCTTTTTGTTGGAATTATATTTAGGCCGAGAGAGCTATTGTGTTCTTTTTTTTTTACTCTTTCCTCATGTAAACATGCTATTTCATACTAATGGGAGATGACCAATTCTTTTATTGCATGTTTTTGAATTTATTGTCTTTTCTTGAATCATTATCTCTTCCATCTGATTAGCCTTTTAATGTATGTAAACCTCAATTTGCATACTTTGTAACTTTAAGCAGCCTTTTCTAAAATTAATTGCAGATTTAGCAAGTCCAAAGGACTAATATCTTACATATTATTTTATTATTATTTTTTACATTTGTGTATTATTGTTCTGCAGCTTTATTCGATTTACTCCCATAAACTCTGCTTCCAGGATGGTTGTTTCATTTGACCTCTTAAATCTGATTCTGTTGTGCTGCTATTACCTTCTTTGGGTTAATAAGGGTCAGGCATATCCCTTATTTGGCACTTTGAAAAATCTTTTTTGATTTATGAATGTGCAGTGGATGGTTGATGAGAAAGAACTTAAAGTTATCCACTACACACTTGGGCCAATTAAGCCGTGGGACTGGTGGGCAGCATGGCTTGTGAAGCCAGTGGAAGTGTGGCAGGTGCTTTATCTTTATTATTGCTGATTATTGGATATTGGAAGATTTACATGCATACACTCAATTCTTATGTATTTACATATTCAACACTTTAAACTTAAATTTTTACATAGATACCACCTTACCTATGCATGAAAAGGTGTGTTTCACTTTTTAAAAGTCAAATGGTAGTATTTTTGATGTAAAATGAAAGATTTAGGGGGTATATTAGGTGTTAGATATGTAACTACTAAGGAATTAGTCGGTATGTATGTAAATGTCCCTTTATTATTTTATCTTATCATTACAATTTTTTCTTATATGTTCTTGTCCCCTTTTTTTGACTAGTTTGAGTCATTCTTCAATGCAAAATTCTTTTCTTATGCGGTGGAATCAAAATGACTCAGCTGATCATAGTGAGATAATTGCCACTATTTTTTATGAATTCACGCTGCAGAATGTTAGGGTGCAACTGAAGGAATCGCTTCCTGGAACTGGAGGTGGAACAAATCCTACTGAGAGAATGTTGATCAAGTTTTTGTTCGCATGTCCCTTATTCATTCTCTTGATCTGTTATTATAGGCCATGCCTTCAGGTTCTTATATTATATGTTTAGTTGTCACACATTTGAAATTTGGCAATCTTGGTTGTTTTTTTTAATAAATTTAAAGATTAGGATTTTCTTCTTCTGTGTCAGGCGAATGCTGAATCAGCATGTGGAAAACCTGAAAATGAGTTCCTATAGGATCAGGAGGCCTTAGGAATACCCGTTTCGACTTTCACACATATACATTTACATACACCACGCGCGTAAACCTAGCAATTGACGTCATCGACACTTACACACATTGCACCGACAATTAAACTAAAATTAATTTTCAAAATGATACGTCACGAACTTGAAATTCGAAGAAAACCAAAGTTGTCACCTTTTTTGGTCTGACCGTCATTGAACTTGTCTGGATGACCCCGGATGACGAAACAGACCACACAAACGCGTTCGAGACGTCAAATTTAGCTAAAAAGGAAACCTATATTACTATGGTTTCGCACACTCGCAAACATCATGAAAATTGATGCACATGAATATTTAATTAAGGGGTGCGTGTTTAGGCTCAGCCCGGGCTCGATTCAGACTGAACACGGCCCAATTGTACCAGGTCGGGTCGGTAACCCGCTTCTTAATTTCAAAATTCGAATTTCAAATTTCAAATAATAAATTATTTAATTTCACCTTAACTAATGAAATCAGGCATTAAAAATTTGTCTAATCAAACCGGCTGCATGAAGGGAATCTATTTAATTCCCCGTCTACTCTCGCGTAACGTCTAGTTTGAATATTACAACTACATAATTCGACGGGCTTCACCTTCCTGGCATTCTGCTCCCCCTGCTCGCCTCCTCTCCTCGGCACAAAAACCCCTGTTCTTCTTCGCCCGCTCACCTCTTCGCTGCACCAAAGCCCTCTCTCGCTCAATCCCGCCTCCTCTTGCTTACACAGAAGCAATCTCGCTCACCTCCTCCCTGCACCGAAGCCCTTGCTCTACTCGTCCTCGCTGCATCGAAACTCTCTCGCCTCTTCCCTGCACCGAAGCCCTTGCTTTGCCTCCCCCTCTCTCTGCTCTCCCTCTCACGAATGCTAAGAGAACCCTCCCTCGCCCGCTCACCTCTTCGCTGCACCAAAGCCCTCTCTCGCTCAATCCCGCCTCCTCTTGCTTACACAGAAGCAATCTCGCTCACCTCCTCCCTGCACCGAAGCCCTTGCTCTACTCGTCCTCGCTGCATCGAAACTCTCTCGCCTCTTCCCTGCACCGAAGCCCTTGCTTTGCCTCCCCCTCTCTCTGCTCGCCCTCTCACGCACGCTAAGCGAACCCTCCCTCGCTGACTAGCACTCGAGCCAGCAACAACTATTTCGACCCTTTTCGTTCGCTCAACTTCCTCACACAGTTGAAGCCCCTTTTTCCAAGGTTAAGGATTTACTCTATCTGGTATGCAAATCCTAACTGTCATTTTTGTTCTCTCTGAGGGGTTCCTTGATCTGAATGAAATTGGATGGTGTATTTCTGCGATGGATTTGTGAGGTTTTCCTGTGGGATGTTGTTCTTGACTGTGGTGGGATTCGAATTCCTCCAGATGGATGGGATTCGAGGGAAGTCATACGGTTGTTAAAGATGCGAATGATGTTTGCTTTCATTTATATTTCTTAAACATGAATGATCTTTTTTTCAAAACTCTCCAAAATCGAATTCAATGCGAGACCCGGATCGCTTACTTCATTTCTTCTGACGAAACTTCTTGATAAATTATTTTTGATTAGTAAAAAAAAGAGAGTACGGGTGGATGAAGAGACCGAATGAATTGAAATTTCTTTTCTTTTTTTTTTTCCTATTATTTCTCGGTCTACATCTGTTAGACCTTCTTTATCTCATTATTTCATTAACAGAAATCAAGATTGATGTTTATTGTCTTGCTGAGCATCGATTTTCATGGAGTTTTATTTAGTGATGCTCAAATCACGTTTGCAAAGGAGCTCTTAAATGGTTGCTTCAAACCCCTCAAATCCTCTCCACAGACATGCACTCTTGCTGTTGATCTAGGTTGTCAGGTTGGACGATTGTATTTACTGCATCATAGCTTTGGTGTTTTACCTCATTATGAAGCCGTCAGTACATAAACTTAGTGGCCCTTATTGAGGGTGCTATACATGCAAATGCGAAGCAGTTTGCTGTTTCTGTTAAAGTGGGTTGCCAAATGTAATTAGTAGATGCTTTGCTGCTTGGGTTGTTGCCCTAATCTATTTTGTGGTGTGTGTTGTCAAATGCAATGGGTAAGACCTTATCTGATTTGGAAACTTACATGCACTGCCGTTTGCCACCCACTTGGTACCTTGCATAATTGAGTTTTCATGTGCTCGATTCTATTCAGTTTTCGGCATTATCGGTAGCAATTATTGGCGTTATCCTTGGCAGTGATTGACCCATCTATTTCGAAAGTTTTGGTTATAGGATTTTATTGTTAACTATTAGCTTTCTCATACTTAACTTGAAAGAGGTAATGTTTCACAGATTTTCCGATAACAATCACCAAGCAATTGATGCTGCCTCTTTTTTTTTCTTTTTTTTTTCTTGAATTTGAGTCTTGAGCTGATCCGTTTACAATGTTTTAAATTGGCTTTAGACTTTTGAGGGATGCGGTGATTCATCATCCCCCTTTTAAGAAATTATTTTCTACACACAAACTTTGATAGTTTTCATTTTGGCATTTGCATGCATAACGCTCAATTCCTATATGTTCGCATATCTCACGCCCAAGTTTTTTTGAAATTCCTGGAAACCTTGGTTTTATGCAAATCTAAAGCTTATGTGAGTTAGCTATGCACAAACTTGAAATTTATGCAAGCTTGAAATTCATAGGAGCGGGTTTTATGAAAGAACCATAGATGTTTTCTTTTGCCCCCATATTTTTACTGTTTTGAGGTGAATTTAAGGGTTGTTTTGGAGTGTTTTGTGGGCTGGTTTTGAAGCAGCTTGGACACTGTTTTGGGTATTTTTAACACTGCATCGGGTTTTTCCCCCTTTTGCTTTTATTTTTTTGAAGTGGGTCGGTCTTCTCCTTTCTTTTGTTTTGTTTAGCTTCGTTTGTCTAATGGTTAAGTCAAAAATGAGAATTTTTTGTTTAATTATTTGGAAAACATTTAAAAGATATTTGATAATTAGTTGAAAAATATTTAATTGAAGGTAAAACACCTTAAATCACTTCAAGCTCAAGTTAAAGTGTAGGCTTCTTAAATCTTATAAGCACATCTTAGGTGAGAGTTCATCTACCTAATTTTTGAATGAATGACGAAACTAGACATTTGACATTAATTCAAATATTGATTAAAACACTAAACATGAGGATACACCAAGATGTGATTTATGACTTCTTTAATTAAATCAACCAGTGAAATTTCTGTAATGACTTAACCTACGGTGATATCTGATGCACCGGGATTTGAGCTTGAATATTACACTCAAATCCTTCTGATAATTGGGGATATTTGTTAATGCCACATATGGATCAGGGGACATTTGTTAATGCCACATATGAATCACCAGACTAGAATAAGTATAGGGTCTAGGTGGCGAGAGCGATGATAAAAGTGTTGTGTGCTAAAAGCGGAATTTAGAATAGTATCTTCTACTGTCGGCCGTTTTAATTTTGATCTTGAAAAATATAGGAAAAATATGAAAATAGTTTTGATATGAATATAATTTTTTAAAGTAACATTTTGATTTAAAAATAGGTGAGACCAAACAAGTCTCACATTTTGAATAGTTTAGGCGACTAAACAAGATACCACAAGTAATACACTTATCCCGAAGAATAAACATATCACCTACAGTAGACTCAATCACCTAAACTAAAGAATTTGTGACATCCATTTGGTCTGCAAAATATTTTATATAAGGCCAACAAGTTCCCCTATCTAATATAAAGATTAGATAGATTTTATTTTATTTGGGTTTCAAGTTCCCTATAGAGACAAACCCCTATAATTAATTACATCTTAAATGACCGTGGTTACTTAATAAAACTCTCGATTATGATAAGTGGTTTTACTTTTCAGATTTTAAAGTTTATGTTTCCACGATTGGACATGAGAAAATCAAATGAGAATGACTCAAAATATGAACAATTATCTTAAGAAATTCAAATGAATGAATAATAGGAGACATCACAGATCCAGGAGAAACCCCGGGGATGTCCCAACTATCATAATGTTCGGTTTTATGTCTTTGAAGTGATGTTGTTTAATGTTTAATCCTGCAATTTATTTAGAATTCAAGACTTATATTCGCACGATATCTGATCGTGCAAATATCCTAAAAAAATAAGAGAATTTATACCGTACCGTACGGTAACATCGGAATCTTAAAGTGTTAGGACTTATAATTGCATAACCAGAGTTGTGCAAAAGCCTAAAAGTGATATATGAGGGTTTACGTTGCACTAGACAAACTACCTCGAAATCTTAGGGGTTGTTATTTAAACTAAAGAGAGTGATAGTTGATGTGAATATGTTTTGATGTTATAGATCCATATTGAAGTTGCTCCTCGTCATGCTACCCACGATGTTCGCTCCAAACTATTTGTTGTAGCACCTCAAGGTTTGTTGTTAATCCTATATATAACCACTAGGTTTTCCTATACTAAGGTATAGTGTGTATCAAAACAAATAGAACATGTGATATAAAAGAAGAAAAAAATAATATTACATGCTTGGAGAATAGTATGACAGGCTAGTAGAACAATATACATGCCAGGAAAACAATATTACATGCTAGGAAAACAGTATAACAGGCTAGGAGAATAATATAACATGCTTTGAAATAAAATGCTGTAATGTAAATTAAACCTATATATTTGAGAGGATTGTTGCTCCTTTAAGCTTAGCTAGTATGTGATGTGTAAACAGAGAAAACAAAACATGAAAAACTTGAGAAAATCAACAAATCGTAGGAAAAAAGACAAAAAACAAAACAAAACACAATATCACATATAAAAGACCAAGAATATGAGATTTATATGTGATATTGGGAATGTCCCTGATTGCCAGGAGGATCTGAGTGTAAGATTCAAGCTCAAATCCCATAACATTGGGTTTCATTTTTTGTCAAGTTAAGACAAGAATTTCATTATTTGATTTAATTAAATTAGTCATGAATCACAACTTAGTGCACCCTCGTGTCTAGTGTCCTAATTAACTTATGAACTATGGTTAGATGTCTGGCTTTTTAGGTTCATTTGAAAATTAGGATGAACTCTCTCTCAGGGTGTGCTCCTAAGACCTAGGAAGCCTACACTTTAGTTTGAGTCTGAAGTATTCTAAAGCGTCTATCTTCAATTAGGTGTCTTTTAACTAATTCTCGAACATCTTTAGATCAAGCTTAGCTCGCTATCAGACTCATACGACCTAGGGGTAAACCTATAATTTTGGCAAAAAAGTTGTGAAATGTGCTTCAATACTAGTTAAAGCAATTGAGTTTAAGTTTATTCAAAGCTTAAGGGACCTAAATGCAAGTCTACTGATCTTTCAATCCATGCTCCTAGTCGTCATTTAAACTCTTAATTTCTTCAAATCTCAACTATTCTTCCATTTACAATTTCATCTTTCTTATGCAAAAGGAATGAATGATGAATGGTTTGTTATCCTATCTCCTCTTTAGGTTTCTATCATCTCAACAGACCAAATTTCATTTTTAATTTCTTCTCCCTTTCTTTTTTCTTCATATTTTTCTTTAAGATTATGAATTATTTCCGAAAATAATTAAATCTGAAATTCTCATTTTTAACTTTATCACTAAAGAAAAAACAAACAAAAAAAAGAGACCGATCCACTTTTTAAAACAAAGTCAAATCAGTAAAACCTGGAGCGAAATCGTAAGTGCATCGGCCTAAAGGCGTTTAAACTCGTTAAAAAAAATGATTGAATCAATCTCAATCAGAGGTTTGAAAACCTCAAAATGTAATTTAAACCTTCACAAATAAAGCTTCAAAATGTGGCGAATAAAACTTTAAAAATGTGGCCCAAACATATTGTTAAGACAAGACAACAACAACAGTCCGGATTAGTGCCAAAAACATCAAGTAAACCAAACTCGAAAAGAGTATTTAAAGTTTTCAAAACAAAGGGAATATAACTCTTAAAGCGACGTGAAAGTGATATTTTAAGGCTTCCGATTTAGCATTTAAAAGACGACCCTAATGAAACAATTTAAATTTTCAAACTCCAAAGGCTTTCAAACTTCAAAAACTCAAAACCATTACTGATTTAAATTTTCCTAAAAGAGAAATGAGATGTCTTAACGCTTCCAAAATGGCAGATGAATCAAACCAAAAGTGGTGCAAGCCTCTTCCAAAATTTTTTCACATTTGCCACAAGAAAAAGAAACTATCACTCGTGTGATTGAAGAAATGGAACAAAAGCACATGGGAGGCACTACACACACACACACACACACACACACACACACACACATATATATATATATATAAAAGAATTTCTTTTCACATGCACTCACTTGGGAGCACCATACCTCTCCAAACTTTCCAAATAGAACATAGAAACTTTCGGATGTTTGTAAAAGTGAAGCGTCGAAACTTTCAGATTTTTGCAAATAGGCCAACCATGACTTTCATATTTTGTAAATAGGCCAACCATACATTTAAGCTCACGGGTAGAGACAAAAACAACCACCAAAACAATCCCAAAACAGCCCCAAAGAAACTCATGGGTAGAGGCAAAAACAGGCTAAAACCGTGGCACATAAAGAACTAAAACATTGATTTATAAAGGCGTAAATCAAAGCAGCTTTTCCAACCTTTGTACAGCCCCCAAAACAGGCTAAAACCGTGGCACATAAAGGACTAAACAAAACATTTTTCCCACGTTCTTTTGCCAAGCATAGATATTAATAATAAGAGCCTTAATAATTTCATTCCAACATGCATTTCATACTTCCAAACATTTCAAGCAACGAAGGTAATAGAGGCAGCCCCCAAATATGCTTTTCCATATGTATTTCTAAAAGAGTAAAATGCATTCCAAGACCATCCTAGTCATGCTTTCAAGTGTCTCAAGTAAAGAGTAAAGATAACCCACACATGCTTTCCATAGAAATTTATAAGGAATAAAATGCATTTAGAAACCGCTCTACCAATGCCTTCATATGTTTCAAACAAAAGAAAAATAAAGGTATATGCTTTATTTCTCACCAACCTAAGCAAATATTCATGCTTAAACTTCAAAATAAGCCTCCATTTTTTACTTTCTCATGTTTTTAAAAGAGAGGAAAGAAATATCATTTTTTTGTTCTTGCTATCCTAAATGGTGCAAAATAAAGGAGAAAAGAATACCTCTGTACCTCTTTAGTGTAGTAAAACACTAAAAAAAAGAAAGAAGGAAGCACTTCCCAAAGAAATCCTTCCTGAGAGCCTCACGCAAATAGCCCCCACGGTTTCTAGCTCCAGCCGTAAGGGTGTCGAACAACAGAAAGCCGCAAGGGTTTCGAACAACAGAGAGGAAGAAGAACTCCTCTCAAACAGCAAAGCAGAAGGAGGTAGCCTTCCCAACAGTGAAAAAGAAAGAAAGAAAGTGTCAAATTTCTCCAAAAGCCTTCCTCTCTCAAAGCCCTCTCTTTATGTTCTCTTTCAGACTTTTTTTTTCAAAAGAAACTAAAATTTCAGAATTATTTCAAGCATACACACAGGATAAACCAACCAGAAAAAAAAAAAATGGCAGCACCTTTTCTTCTAAAGAAATTTCGGCCAACCCTAGACCTCCCCAAGGTGGGGTTTTTATAGCAAAGAAAGGAGAGGAGCATCCACCCAACCACCTACCAGCCTCCCTAGTCACAAATCAGGTAAAGGGAGAGGATGAGAAGGATTTAAGGCAAGAGGAAATGCAGCCTAGGGCAGAGGAAAAGTCGGCCAGGTGGAACTTCGCAGTTGGAGAGCTGTTCGGTCGAGCGGGTCACGCAGAAGAGGAAGAGTAGAGCGATGGGGAGCTCGCGGAAGCTAGGGCTTCGCTCGGGCGTCCTCGCGTGCGGCCGATCGCGGAAGCTAGGGTACGAGGGACGAGCCAATCTTTGACTGAGCCGCGATTGGGAAGAAGCCGCAGGTCTCGCGAACGAGAGAGGCGTGAGCGTCGTTTTTTTTAAGGTAAAATAGGGTTTAGGGATATTAATATTATTATAAATAGTAATATAAATATAAAATATTTAATATTACAGAAAAAAATCAATTCATTTATGTATTTTTATTCGTGCGTCAGTTTGTAGAAAATTAAATGTCATTTTTAGGTAATTTTGACGTTCCGGACGCGCTGGCGTGGTCCGTTTTGTCATCGGGGGTCATCCGAAGAAGTTCGCATTTTCACCCATCTTTTAGGTTGAATTTAAGTTCGATCTTGTGCAATTCAGTGAATTTTGTGCATTTTGTGTGTATGTGGCGATAAAGACATGAAGAGGTTTTCCTAGGACTTGAAATCCTATTGAGAATTTTTCCTTGAGTCTCTACACAATAGCCCTTAATCGCTCGTCCATAAGACAATTGTTTTGATACTATAAATTCTAGACATCACAGGAAAATAGGAAGTGGCTGGAATTTTTAAAAAGGGTGGGTCTCAATTCTAGTTTTCTAAGATAGTCAATATGAACTCCTAGAGCTAAATCTTAGGATCTTAAGAAAAAGAGTTATGACCTCAAAATGAGGTCAACACCTACCTCAAGGACCTTTAATAAGGGAGAGGGAAGGGCCGATGATACTATTCGCCGACTTTTGATGAGATTGTTGCCTTCGACGCTAAGTTGTCAGTAGTCCTAGCTCAATTAGAGTGACTTGCCTGTGGATTACTCTAGTTTACAAAATATTTACAAAACTAAAACAAAATCTCTTTTGCTTGTTCAAAGAACTCTCCATAAAAACTTAAACAACGTTTGCATGAAAATCAAAAACATTTTTATGAAAATTTATAAAGGTTCATGGTTAGTCATTTCGATCGAGGTTAAGGACTGTCCTCCGTAGATTGTCAGGTTGGTAGCTCTTGTTCAAAGTCATGAAACACACAGTCCAGCTCTGAGCTTCCACATTTACCGATGTCTTATACCTAGTGTTAGTCTTCCATACGTGACAACGGGTTTTACTTTGCATGTTTGTGTTACGACTCGTTTCGTTGTCTTTACACTATAATTCCTGTTTTTTTTCTTTTTATGCAATTTATTTAAATTTCATACAAATTATATTATACTTTATAAACTAATCATGCAGAAGCAACAAAAGCTCAGGTACGTATTTTATTTTATGCACTGCAGTTTTTTTTATTTACTTCACAGTATTTTCTTACCTACACTTATTTACTTTATATGGAAAACCAAAACAACAACAAAAAAAACCCGAAATATTGAAACATATCTGGTCAAAGCTCAAACCCTTAAACCTTGGAGCTACTACTACAGCAGGAGGATCAGAGCCAAATTCGTGGGCAGCACGAAGAGAAGTTTGGATCAAGCAACAAGAGCATCTTCTTCGACAATCTCTCTTCTTAATCTAAATAATAACTCATAGGATTTTGAGATAGTTCGTCCAGCGCGACGTAAATCCTCACACCCTATTTGGGCTACTATGCAACTATGTTACACAACTTAAGTCTTAACTCACCGTAAGTTTTGAGGTTGTCTTCCGGTACGACGTAAACCTTCCTATCTCTGCGAGTTATTTGCATAATCGAATATTATGCAAATGTAAATCCCAAATAATAAAATTGGCAGGATTAATCACTTAAATAACATCGTCTCTAAAACTCAACCACACAGTATGATAGTTTGGGAAGTCATTGAGGATTCCTCTCAAGATCTCTGACGACCCCTATCGTTTCCTTCTTTCAACTCTTGAAAATAACTGTTCCCACTTGAGTCACTCTCACTTGCATTTTCACGTCCTACAATGAAAACTTAAACCTTGAATTTTTGAAGATCAGTTTCTCTGATCATTATCGAGAGTTTTCTCAAGTGACGCCAGTCATTTGGGATGTAATTAACTATAGGGGTATGCCGCTATAAGAAACTTGGTACCCATGTAAATAAACCCTATTTAATATTTGTATTAGATAGGAGAACTCGTCGGTCATTTATAAAAGATTTTCAGACCAAACGGATGTCACAATCTCTTAGTTTGTATGATTAGGTCCATCGTCGAGGTATACACTTATCTTTTCGGGAAAGTGTAATATTCAGGGTATCGGATACAGTTATATAGACTATTGAACGAATGAGAACTATTTGGTCTCATTTTTCAAAAATTAAAACACAATAATTTCAGAATCAAAACTATATACCTCTTATATTAAAGTTAAATGACAAAATTATATTCAAATAAAACAAATTTGACCAACTCTGTGTGTGTGTGTGTGTTGGGGGGGCAATGTTTCCACGATTGGACATGAGAAAATCAAATGGGAATGACTCATAATATGAACAATTATCTTAAGAAATTCAAATGAATGAATAATAGGAGACATCACAGATCCAGGAGAAACCCCGGGGATGTCCCAACTATCATAATGTTCGGCTTTATGTCTTTGAAGTAATGTTGTTTAATGTTTAATCCTGCAATTTATTTAGAATTCAAGACTTATATTCGCACAACATCACTCGAGCCTTAGCAAATTAGCAATTTATTTTTTATTTTAAACAGTTAATCATTCACCTAAATTAAAATCCAAGAAACAAAAAAAATCGCATAAGCAGTAATCTAATATTAATCTAACAAAAATTGCACATAAATATTTTAGTCCTTAAAGAAAATGAACTTGCATGAACTTTGATGATAATCAATCCCACAAGCAATCCAATTACTAAATTAGAAAAAAATGCATGATAGATAAGTACTGATCAAATAAAACTACCTTTGATAAAAGGAAATCTTTTCTCCAAAAGTTTTACAAGGCTAGAAATTATTCTATAGATATAGATATTTAGTGAGTTAAAGTAGAATGCCAAATAAAAGCCTCTTTTTTCTTTTTTTAGGTGTCCCTTTTTATAATCATAAAATTCTTCAAATAAAAAAAAATATTTAAGTAAAGGCAGTAGAATTGATATTTTAGGGTTAATATTAACATATAGTGTCTCAATGAAATTTTGTTTCAGCTTTCTTAGTTGACTATGGTAGACATGATTTGACAATATTCACATCCAAGAATGGATTTCATTTCTATCTCCAGTCAATTTAAAATATGATCTCTTGTTTGAATATTGGTCAGTTCATGAACAACTCTAACATAGATGCATATTTAAACTCAATGAAATTAGATGTCTGCAAATATTCAGAGGGGGGAGTGTGAGGGAGGGAGAGAATCAAAGAGAGACAGGCAGTAGAGATATAACTTATTTTATATGTTCTTCATCATTCATTGCCTTGTCATCAAAATTATCTGTGTATGTACTGGCATAAAATCAACTTAACTATCTGTCAACAACAAAAATTATTTTCAATCAATGTTCCATTTCAAGCCAACACGTGCCTTGTCTGCAAATATTCATTAAGTGTACCATATATAATATTAGCAGTCATCACATTGCTAAAGAGTTTCCGATTACAATAAGATTAAATTATGGATTAACATAAGTGTACAAGTTTGTGTATTTCTTACGCATGATATTCAAAATTTGCGATTTTGTGTGTGCTTTCTTAAATGGTATTATTCCAAAATGAGACCTTGATGCTCAACTCTTAGTGTCTGAGGTTTTCTAATGCAATTTTAGGTTGAAATGCACAAACATCACTCGAGCCTTAGCAAATTAGCAATTTATTTTTTATTTTAAACAGTTAATCATTCACCTAAATGAAAATCCAAGAAAAAAAAAATCGCATAAGCAGTAATCTAATATTAATCTAACAAAAATTGCACATAAATATTTTAGTCCTTAAAGAAAATGAAGTTGCATGAACTTTGATGATAATCAATCCCACAAGCAATCCAATTACTAAATTAGAAAAAAATACATGATAGATAAGTACTGATCAAATAAAATTACCTAACCTCATATTGATAAAAGGAAATCTTTTCTCCAAAAGTCTTACAAGGCTAGAAATTATTCTATAGATATAGATATTTAGTGAGTTAAAGTAGAATGCCAAATAAAAACCTCTTTTTTCTTTTTTTAGGTGTCCCTTTTTATAATCATAAAATTCTTCAAATAAAAAAAATATTTAAGTAAAGGTAGTAGAATTGATATTTTAGGGTTAATATTAACAGATAGTGTCTCAATGAAATTTTGTTTCAGCTTGCTTAGTTGACTATGGTAGACATGATTTGACAATATTCACATCCAAGAATGGATTTCATTTCTATCTCCAGTCAATTTAAAATATGATCTCTTGTTTGAATATTGGTCAGTTCATGAACAACTCTAACATAGATGCATATTTAAACTCAATGAAATTAGATGTAGAATCGTATTACATTTGCAAATGATTTTTTGCATTTAATTCATCAGCAAAAGAATATTCATTAATTCTTGTTTTTTTATAATATTAGATTTAACCATTCTTTTGTTGGCACATGTTTAATAAAGTGGTGTTAAAGATTTTTCTTAGAAATATTAATCAATGGCGCAATAGACCTACAGTAGAGTAGTCATAATATTCCTTAACATATAATGTTCCATATAAAGTTTCGTGTAGTATTTTTTTGATGAATTATAATATGCTTCAATTTTAATTTCCACCCAAGACTTCTATGAAACAAATAATGATAAAATAATAGTCTGAATGCAAAGAATATTTAGCTACAGGAATGAAAACTTGCATAAATTTTAGATACACCAAAAATATTGTGTGTATTGTCGAGTCGATTAGTTTGACTATAAGTTTGTTGAAATCAAAATTCTGGATGAATTTTAATTTGAATTTGAATGTTTCTTGTTCGAAAATGTTCTGAGATTCATGCCAAATAAAAAAAATTGCTGAGAACATATCAGGCTTCATAATTCTTATATTGATTTTGTAAATGATTCTTATATTCATTGAATAATAAATGTTATTTTTTAATATTATATTTCATTTAAATTTATGTAGAGTTAGCAAAAGCATTTGCCCAAAATGATTAAGATATTCCATTAATTTCTTTGTAACACACTCCCAACCGGTGGCATCTTTCAAGGGTAACTAACGAATTATCTTCCTAGTATGAAATTTCTTTATCATTATGTCTTGTATTGAACATTGGAGCATATTTCCAAGTCTCATAATAGCCACGTTGTAGTTGTTTAGAATCATAGCGTACCTTATTTCATTTGAATTAATTATTTAATTATTTTATTGATTGATCCAATTATTATGCCCTACTTCTAATTAGCAATATGATGAAATCTTAAACTCTATTTTTTTATTGTAAATTATGGATGAGATGCACAAAATCAACCATATAAGGATAAGTTCCTGATTCACAAATTTTTAATTTGGTTTACTGATCTTTACGAAATTTACATAAATGGTAATTTAATAATCTAATAGATCACTATAGAATATTGTGATCATAACATAAAATTTATATTTGATTGGAATTCACAATGCAATTCAAATATTCAAGGTGCGTGAGTTTTGACTATACTTAAATCTCATCAACAAATCAATTACTAAAATTATATAATAAACAAAAGAGGACAACTAATTATATATTGAAGATCCAACTCTCCTTTTTATGCAAAGGGACAACTTTTTTTTAGAGTTTTGAAAGGCTAAAAAATAATTTCGTTCAATCAAAATTTATTGAATTAAAGTAAGTGTGTCAAATAGAAGTTCTCTGCATATGCCGTAATTGCCCTTATTTATAGTTACAAATCCCTTCTAAAATATCTAAATATCGATAAATATCCTAATCTAGTAAAAATTGACATTATGATATACTTAGAATAATACAGACTGGCTTCAATAAGGCTTATAAATCAATCACAATAAAGCTTGTAGAGTCGGAGTCATAGATTTCCATTAAACAACTAAACAACTTAATGACTTGCTATAATTTACTACAAAGAAGCATTATTTTATCGAAGATTGAGGACAAAGATGATGAAATAACTTTTGAAGGCAAGGTCTATCGATTAAGGTAAATATGTGTTAATTTCTATGTAAGAAAAGAAAATTATGGACATTTAAGATAAATTTATAGTATTATAATTTTGTCAAGTATCTTGTAATCATTCGGCCATTGGGTGGTAAGTTCTTGATAGCCAAATTAAATGACAAAAATAATAATGTTGAGTTATATGTATATGATCAAAGTAGGAATGATAAATTTAAAAAGTTTTATGTTAAAAGAATTTTAAGAGCAATAACTATTGTACATAATTTTCGTCATTACATTAGTTGAATCATAACCAGATGAATTCTCATTTTACATTTGATCTCTAGGTACCGCTTGAGATATTATACATATTTTTCATAATTTATTCCGGGCAAATTCTTTTCATGTTAACTCGTAAGTTTATCCCTTTTTATTTTCAACCATTATTGATATGTGGCAAATGATGATGATGATCATCACAAAGGGTTGAGTAATGTTGCATTTATTTTCGACCATATCACTCAGGTCCCTATCATGAGGAGACGTGCAGAGATTGGAACGCCTATTTAAACCAAGAATAAAATTATGAGCATGTACATAAATATCATAATTCTCATAAAATTATGGGCATATACATACATACCACAGTACCTATTGCAGGTTTGGCATTGCTCTTAAACCAATGGGTGGAAAATTTGTTTGTTTGGCCAACAAAATTGAGTCTAAATATGGTTATTTCCTTGTTAAAATTTTGATCAGGATGGATCTCAAATTTCCTGCATCTTCTTTGAGATGCATGTAATATTAGTTTCTCATATATCACACTCATAACAAAATTAAATATTAAGATTTTAAGATTCATCCTAACTAATTTCTTCATGGGAACATCTGATTGAAAACAGTATCCGTTGATTGCATAATCTCATTTTTTTTTTCCGTTTTATATTTCTACAGGTTGGGTTTGATGATTGCGGGAGGTATAGTGCTGTCAATTTTCATGACACATGCTTCCGAGCAGCTTGCTCTTTCTGCTTTTGTTAGAGGGATAGAGGAACGTGATCTTCCCAGAACTAGAACCGTATGTTTCTTCTGTTGATTTTGTTATTCACTTGTTGCCTGATTGTGCATTAATTTTTAATGATAAATTATGTATTTAGTGCAGAGTAGCTTTCTATTTAGGCATTTTTTGTCTTACCCCTTTTAGATTTCTGTAATTTTTGTATTTGTGTGGAAAATATTGTCATGCACTGAATTGTTGAGTACTGATTGGTGCATTTTCTGTAGTTTTATTCATAGAAATTGTCAAATACGATGAAAAGAAAAAGGTTTGAAATTTAATTTTTTATCAATCAAATTAATATTTAAATATATATGATCCGTCTTAAAATAAAGAGTAAATTTATGAAATTCATCCATTCAGGATTGTGATAGAATTTTGAGCAAAAAAAATTTAAAAATATTAAATGAAAATGAGATACTAATGACCCCAAATCTCAAGTACAGGACATACATTTACATAGGTATGATTCACTTATGTCCAAGACTACATTGAGATCAAATATTCACCAAACTTTAAAAATAAAGTACATAGAGACTGCAATTCATATAAATAAGAACAAAGATATCATTCTATTTGTGTTAACATGGATAATAGGTGTGGATGATACATTTTACTCTCTTTTATTTTTTTTTATAGTAAGAACTTCTTCCTCTCTTCTTTCTTTTGTCTTTTTATTTGCTTAAAGTGAGATGCTTTACAAGAGAGGATTATATGAGCTCAATTAGGGTAAAACTTCCTTCTAATATTAAGATTCAACCAATATTGAAGGCATTTATAATCTTTATTGTAGACTTTTGCGGTAGCATTTATGTAGAATTTTATGATAATCCTTTTTTCTTCTCATGTTATGGAAACCTCTATTTTGCACTTCATAGTAGCCTCCATTTATGAGCTTCATGCTGTTGAAGTGATCCACTATTTTGCACTTTACAGTGAATTGCTATATTTATGAGCTTCATCATTCATAAATGTTAGCTAAGATGTTACAAAATCTTAATTCTTTTATGGTATCTACTTGTATGTATTTTTTTATGAGCAAAAATTTTATTCTTTTAGAAAGCAATTGAGCAATACAATCTCCCTACTGGTTTTGGTGATTTTCTTATATTCAGCTGTTATGATTGATGGCTCTTGGCTGATAGCATTGCCACAGAAAATGAGGTTTTTATTTTTTATTTTTTTTTATCTTGAGATAATAATATCCACCAATTCAACATGCTATGAAGTTAGAGGCATTTCTTATGATAATATTTAACTATTCTTTTCATAATATCGATTCATTAAAGATAATATTTTAATTTCTAATAATTTTACCATATTTGGTATCTCAAATTGTGTCAAACAATCCATCATATCCCATGTTATAGGTCTTCATGGATTATTGACAAGCTTTCTTTTGATTCTTTTGATTTGATATACATACAATTATACATGCAAGCATATATATATATATATATATACAAAATAAAATAGATATATAATTGATAACCAGAACTTTTTAAATATTTTCTAGACTGAGCTTCTTTAGGGAGCCTAAAGTCGTCATTTTTCTTATGTGGGCAATATTTTTTTTAATTTATTGTAAATTCAATATAAAGATAATATTTTTAATTTTAATAGAAAAAAATTGAAGTCTTTGGGTGTGGGTAACAATTTTTTCCTGAATAATTTAGATGGCAACTCATAAGAAAATATTTCTTTTAGTTACTTTTCTCCCATTCTAAGTGCGATATCCATCGTGATTTCTTTGGATAAAATACCTCTGAGGAGAGGGGATGATGTTGGCATAGTTTCAAATTGATAATAGGGGACCTAAGGGTTATACTCATATGTACCATAATTTGTAACCTAATATTTTTTAATCATCCTTTTAATGTTGCCAACTATCATTGTTACTTTCCTCCATTTGAGAATAATTCTTTCTAGGCAATCTTATTTTAATGTCGCTTGAAACTTGGGTTGACAGAGATTACATAAATGGGGAAAGCTTCTTCACCTCTACCCCTTCCCCTGGAGCCTCCAATGCACGCCAATATCTCTCTCATGGCTTCCCATGGCTATTTAATGCCACAACTCAAGAGCCTGACAACACAAGAAAACTCCCACTGAAACCCTCTGCCTCCAACATCAACTTTGCTCCCACAAACCCTAACGGTCACCTCCCACAATTTCCAAGCAATCTCCACCACCCCATAACCCTAATTTCCTCTCTAAAATCCAGGGCTTTTTACGGTCTTGACATCAACCTCACAAAAACTCTATTTCAACCCTTCCACTATCTTCACAAGGTCCTAAAACCTTATACCCAATCAAAATCCCTTATTCCCGCGCTTTCTAACCTATTAACACCAATCCAACCACCCTTTGTTCTAGCACATACAAAGGCTCAACCACAGATCAAATTGAAGCAAGGAGGAGGCACGCAACTCCAAGGGCAAGCTTCTCAACCTATCCAACTGATGCCTCTTCTCTTGGACGAAGTTAATGGCTCGATACTCCTAAATTTCCCCTCGGTTTGGCCTTCTATGACGAAAATGAACAATGTATGCCCACTTAGTCGTATAGATGAATTCCTCTCACTTAGATGAATCTATAGGATCAAATCTCATGCGATTTCATTGAGAGTGGAGCGAGATATTAGGGTTTTAGGGCAGACGGCTCTGACAGTTCTCTATTCTTTGCCCCGTGGGGACGATAAACGAAAGTCCATTTCTGTGCATTTGAAACGGACGGCAGAGATTGAACCGACACGAGATCTTATCAGTGCACCGAATCGAGGCCACCTCGTCGGCTTGCGTGGAAAGGGTAGCGAACCGTGGAGCGTCGCGTGGAGTTTTGGAGCATCCAAGGATCGAGTCAACGCCGCTTGGTTAAGTAAGAAAGTCTGGTTATTTCAAATTACTTAAATCTAGAAAATGCTTATAAACTTAAAAAATTCATAACTCAACAAATAAAAATCATAAAAATAAAATAAAATTACCTCTGAACTTAGTGAATAAATGAGAAAATAATAAAAATAAAAATGAGATTAATTAATTTATATTTAATTTTCAATTAATTAAATACTTCATAAAGTATTTTAATTATAAAAAATTAAATATAATAGAATAAGTATGAAATTAAAAGGAAATAATCCCTCTGTCATTGGAAACATTTCCAGGTTTTTGCAAGAATAAAGACCTTCTCTGACACTAAAAGTTCTAATTTTCTATCAAAATTATAAATATTTTGAAAAATAATTATAAAAATTAAAATATTAATCACAAAAATACAAATTTGAATTCAAATTAGTAAAGAATAGTGGGATAGTAAGCCCACACACTAAAATTATAATTTTCATTTTTGAAAATTTAAAAATGAAATTAACATAGTAAGGGTAAAATTGTAAAATTGCAAATATTGTACTTTAGCCCAAATTATCTCCTAAAGTTCAATTAAACACCCAAATGAAAACATTAAATGATATTATTAATTAAAGAGGGCTAATTTCATAATTACCCCTTTATTTATGAAATTACCTTAATAACCAAAACTTCAAGTTTAATTTAAGTCTAGCCTATCATAGACTAAAGCCAACCTGAATTTGTCCTAAAACTTAACTTTGGTCCCAACTTAGACATAACTTAATTCAAATTTTAAAACTTAACTTAGGTTTAACCCAATTTATATCTAAATCATTTTAAACTTCAATTCAACTTAGGTCTAACCCAATTTAGACCAAACTCACTCAACTTGACTTTAAACTTAACTTAGGTCTAACCCAACTTAACTCAAATTTCAAACATAGCTTGTGTCTGACATAACTTAGACCTAACTCAACTAAAAATTTAAACTTAAAGTAGGTTGAACCTAATTTAAACTTAACTCAACTTAAAATTCAATTTAACTTAGGTCTAACCCAACTTAGGCATAACCCAATTTAACTCAAATTTCAAACTTAGCTTGGGTCTAACATAATTCGGACCTAAGACAACTAAAGTTTTAAATTATCCCAGGTCTAACCCAATTTAGACCAAACTTAATTTAAACTTCAATTCAACTTAGTCTAAACCACCTTAAATTTAACCGAACTTAACTCAAGTTTCAAACTTAGTTGGAATCTAAAATAACTTGAAACTAACTCAACTAAACTTTAAACTTAACCTAGGTCTAACCCAATTTGGATAACTCAATTTAAAGTTCAATTCAACTTAGGTCTGGTGGCATGGGGCTGGGTTGTTGTGCCTTCAGGGTGCTCTCGCACGTAGTTGTGTACTATGAATTTTTTAACTTAATTTGTGCAACAATGTGGCTCTACTCCTATGATCCATGTCAAGTGTTGTTGCACCCCTATGTGTCACACAAGTACACGTGGTCATTTCAAATTTTATCAATTTTATGAGTCTGGTTTGTTGATCCCACATAGAAGGAGGTGTTTCAATCCTAATAAAAGTTCTAGCATACTAAACTAGTTCTTAGTCTGGAAGTATCGATAGTATTAAAGTTATACTGATAGTTTAATATATTTAACAACTTTGCTAATTGTATTAAAATTTTGTGGAAATCAAGCGATAAGGTTGTCCTCTCCTGAGTGCATAAAGAAGTTTGGTTGAACTAGTTTTAATTCCTTTTACCCTAATTTAAACCCATCAAATAGTATTTCCCGATCTATTTGCATCTCCCTATAGGTAACTTTTACTTCATACCTTATAGTTCCAATGTGATTCTTCTTAGTTGTTCATGTCATAGCCCTCTCTAGTCATTATGAGTTCACAACGGATTTTAACGAAATCATTTGGTCAAAATGATAAGTAAACTAAGCACCAAAGGAAAATCATTACTTTAAAGAGTAAAAATCAATTTTAAAGACATTACACCTTTCTGTACTACCTACTTATTCATTATAAAGGGAAAGATTAAAAGAAACTACTTACAAAGCATAAAGAATTTGCCAAAAATCATATTTAAAACAAAGCAATCCCTTAAACATATGAATAAAGTAAGTTACAACACAAAAGTAGTTTACAACACTTAGCTTTTTCCCTTCCCAAGCATTGAAAATCTCCCCCAAGAAGATCTCTTAAATCTTTGCTTCATTGTCAAATCCTAACCAAAAACTAAAATATAAAGCAATCTAAACTAAAAATGAACTCTAAACTTCCCCCTAGGAATTCCCCCATGGTTCATAAGTCTTCCCCCCTTCTTAGGCTACTTAGAATTACTCTAAACACCATCAATCCTCGGCCAAATTTGCAGCAAAACTGTGGAAGAA
Source organism: Phalaenopsis equestris (assembly GCF_001263595.1). Lineage (NCBI taxonomy): Eukaryota > Viridiplantae > Streptophyta > Magnoliopsida > Asparagales > Orchidaceae > Phalaenopsis > Phalaenopsis equestris. The sequence goes on along the minus strand of NW_018164444.1, from coordinate 35,375,299 downwards.
TCGTTAAAAAATTGTTAGATAGTTATTGGCGCCAAGACCCTGCATAGCTGTCACTTAGGCACCAGGCTCTCAGGCTGGTTCGACTGAAGTTGGTGCCTAGGCGCCTAGTGGGTTGTGTCAAGGCCCTAAGTTTCAAAGCCTTGGAGCTCAAAGGCTAGTGCCTAGGCGTCAGACCACTTGGGGTCATTTGCTCTTTTTTACCTCTGCTTCTTTGCCACTTCTTTCCATATCAACTACCTATTGTAACTCCAAGAAAAACACGAAAATATTTTTCCTTAAACAACAATTTCATCCATAAACAAGTTCAAAAGATATAGGAAATTAAGCATGCTTTAAGACATATCAAAATCATCCAAACTTAAATGTTAATTGTCCTCAAGTAATACTAACATCTTTAAAATCAATTTTATTAATTTGAGAGAGTGGGTTTCTTTAAAATTATAAACATGTTTGCTTCAAGAAATTCATAAAATAAATTTAAATTAACTTCATGAAACAAGTCTAACCCTTTGGGTAAAATTGAACATTTCATCTAACGAGGAAAACTTGACTTTTTATTCAATTTAAAAAGCAGTAAATAATTGTAAACTAAAGCACCTTAGAAGATACAAAAAACATAATTTGAGCACTCTATTTTAATAGGAAAAACTTGCATATATACTTTGAATTCATATGAGCTTAAGATGAAATATTGTTTAAACTTTAAAAAGAAGCGTGTCAAATCAAATTTTTATTAAATTTCTCATTAAGTGATACCAATTGTAAACTAAATCCCATTTATATATATATATATATATGTGTGTGTGTGTGTGATGCATGCCGAAGGTCTGTGACAGTAGAATGATTATTTAAAGTCTTAGCATTGTATGAAGTTTAGTCCTTCTCAGGGATTAGCACTTTTTATTTAAGTTATGGTAGAGGCACCAAAAGCGTGATCTAGTCCCTAGCAAATTGGTTGAGTTCTTAAAATTAGGTATTCTTACTTACTAATGTTTCTCACGTGAGTATACATATCGTTTCAACATTATACGGCTCTATTGAGTCTTGATTGTTGATCCCACAGAGAATTAGATAACGAGTCCAATAAGAGAAGTTATAGTCTACTACGCTAAGGTCTTTGTTTATAATGTTGATTAAGGTTTGTTTTCCTAACAACTACTCCTAAGCTAAGATTATATGACTCAGTTAAACCTATCTAGATCACTTGGGTTGGTGAATATTAAGACATAAAAGCTACCTTTCTCTTGTGATTGCATAAGTATATTGTAGGATCGAATACTATGAATTGCTAATATAACTAGTGACAAATATGACCATTCCTCTTCTTTACTCTCTATCGAGTGCATAAATAAGTTTGATCAACCTAGTATTAATTTCTTAAAACCAATATTATATTGGTTACAATTTTAGCATGTCTCACTAGAGTCTCCAATTTATACCCTCTATTTGGCCTAGTTTTAATTCTTTAAACATTATATCAAATTGGTTAGGATTCTAGGTTGTCACCCTAGAGTCCTCTATTTACACCCATCAAAGCCTATTTCCCAATCTATTTGCATGGATATATGGACTAATTTTCCTTCACTCACCACTGCAATGTGGTTTCTCCTATTTGTTAGTCATAGCTCTCTTGAGTAAGTATGGATTCACAACAAATTTTAACATACCAATTGATCAGATTGATAAGTAAATTAAGCATGAAGTAAAAACTATCACATTAAGGTTTAAAGATTAATTCTATAAGCATTCTAACATCTTACACAATCAACTTATGCATCACAAGAGAAAGGTAAAAGAATTCTACTCACAAAACATGTTTAACACAACATAAACTCCATTACATCAAAGCAAATCCACCAAATTTGTGCTCACAACAGAGACATGTAAATAAAGTGCACAATGCTTAGATTTTTTTCCTTTGAAAAAGAGATTCAAATCCCTTCAACAAAGGCTTCTACTTTTCCTTGCAATGCTGATGCAAATCCCTTACAGAATAACACTCAAATTCCCTCTCCAATCTCTCAAGGAAATGTGAAAATCTACAATCGCTACTCCTATTTATGACTTCTTAGTGTCCTTGTAGGATTAACGGACTTAGGAATTCTAAAAAGTGCCTTTCTAACCATTTGAAATTGTCAAATAACTCTCTGGTTAGTCCTGAAACCGCACTCGGCAGTTCTGGCACCTAGGCCCCTAGGCGCCAACTTCTTTGTTTTCTGGGAGAACATTGGTGCCTAGGTGCCCAGAAGTGGTAAATGTGCAATTTCATTCAAAAACATGTGCTAAATGTAAAAGAAATTAAACATGTTAAAAGATATATTAAAGATTCACACACATATTGAGTAATAGTAAATTTGAGACACCTTAATTTTTATGTGAAAGAGCGACGGGGTCTAGACGAGTTAAAATAAACCACTGTGAATTGTGAGTAAAAATATTCATTCATCTCCTGAATTAGGAAAGATGGAGTTATAAAGATGTTCATTGTAAAAGTACAACAATGGTTCATCAATAATAATCATAGTCTGGTTGTAATGAGTGTAATTCTTAGTGATAGTAGGTTGCAAGGGTCGTAGTCAATTCTTATGGAGGCAACAATCCACCATGAATGTTGTAGACGGTGCTTGTGGCTCCATCTTATCATGTAGGTCGTAATTAAAAGTCATGGTAGTAGTTGGTTGTGTGGGTCATAAATGGTTGTCTCTGAAACATCGGTTAGTTACAGACGACGTAGTGGAAAGCTGCAAAAACTGCTAGCCACATAGGACTTAGTGTCGAGTTGTGATAACATTAGTATGCGATAAGGATCAAGTGTTGGGGTTTGTGTGAGTTGTGGGTCACATAAGTCATGATTGGTCATATAAGCTATAACAATGAGTTGCAATAACATCTGTAGGCTGCATAGGCATGAGTTGGGAGCTGCACGAGCTGTAAGTTACATATGTTGCAGTTTGTTACATATGTCTTAGCAGTTTGTTGTGTAAAGTTTGTAGGTAGCATTGACTTGAATTGAGAGTTGCACAAGCTATAAACCACATAGATTACAGTAAGTTACGTAGAACGTAGTTAGTAGCATAGACCAGAATTGGTCACATAAGTCGTAATGGTGAGCTGCAATGATGTTCATAGGCCGCAGGGGTCAAAGACGAGCGTTGCATGAGTTGTAAGCCACGTAAGCCATAGTTGGTCACATAGGTCGTATAACGTTCATGAGGTGCAGGGGCTTGAGTCGAGAGTTGTAGGTGAGACAAGCCCTTTTCTGGCTTCAGATTTCTTTCCCCTTTCAAGAGGGGGGTATGACTCTATTTATAGAATTTAAGTTGCAAATAATTAAGGAATTTAAACCACTATGATTCGACAGTCTGGCAAGATTCTCTTGATCAGACAACGTTCGATGAGTATTTTAAGTGTTTTAATGATGTCAAAATTGAACAATCTCAGGCTCATTGGATTTGTCTCGCCGAGATGCTCTATTTGAATATAAATATGTTGGATTTGAATTATATCTGACCTTTCATTATGCTTAGAAAGCTTATGAAAGTGGTTTAATGCATGACTTGATATGGGCTTGATTTGACTCGGATTTGACCAATTTTATTACCTTTGGGTTCCTTTTTTTTCGTAAGATACTAACTTCCTTATATAAATTAATGCAATTACGGAAATGACTAAGTGTGTGTTGTGTGTGTGTGTGTGTGTAGCGCGCACACTTAGTCATTTCCTTAAGTGCATTAATTTAAATTTCCCAGGCTAATGCATGGGATATTGAATAATGGAAGCACATAAATTGCTTATTATGTACATAAAAACACATTTAATTTTATGAATGTCATAAAATTTGATAAGCCATAAATAAATTCATCGTCTGACATAAATCTTGAGGCATGACACGGATCTCAAAATAATATTTTCATCAAGAAATATTCAAACTTCGATTAATAGTCATCCGGAAGTTTGATTTTAGTAAACTTATAGTCAAATTGACCGGTTCGACGAGACGGACTCAATGCTATCAAAATTAGTCAAATCTAAGTCTAATCAAGCTTAGATCAAGTCATTAAACCACTCCTAGAAGCTTTCTGAGCATATTTGAAAGGTTAAACATTTGTCTAAGCTGATAAGCTTATAGTCAAATCAAGCAACTCAGCGAGATGAATTCAACAAGCCCAAGATCACTCAATTTCAATATCATTCTCAAATGTCCATCAAAAGTCATCTGATCAAGGGAATCTCTTCGGGTCATCCAGATAATATTGTTCATATTCTTATATTTATTGCACTGATAACACTATAAATAGAGCTCTACCCTTCTCATGAGTGGGAAAAAGCTGAAAGTTTGAATAGAGAGCTTAAAGCTTGGAGAACGAGTTGAAATCTAACATCTTTTAGGACTATTGCTGGCCACCAGTCGCCAACCTCCTCCGACCACTAGTTGTCGACCACCACCAACCATTAGTCGTTGATAGCCGCCAACCATCACTCTTCAGTCACCGTTATCCTCATCTACCGCCGCTTACTTCTTACGACAAGTTCATCCGCACATCGACTTTGTAGCTTAGATGATTGTGTAACCCTTTTCTCGTTGTGGGACAAACGACCGTACTTGTAATCTCAAGTTTATAGCAGATCTCTTCACCTGAGTCGGACCTCTGATTTTTTCCTTTACAGGTTTTTCACGTAAAAAACTTATGGTGTAGAGATATTTCATGTGAGTGTGTGTTGAATTCTTGTGCAATGCTAAAATGATAATCCATTACCCTACTGATGTGAATCTTCTAGCACATATTAGTTTTGTGTTGTTTGTGAGACGAGATACCATACTTTTTGTTGCAGTTTATATTAGATCTCTTCAACTAGGCTAGACTCTGTGATTTTCCCTTTACGGTTTTTCCACGTAAAAAATTTTAGTGTCTCTGTGAGCCGCAGGAGGCACAGATGCATTAAAGATATCATAATGCTATGAGCCTCATAAGGCACCAACATATTTCAAGCTTCTAAAAGACACAATTCTCAAAAAATAAATGCCCAAGAGGATACAAATCTTATAAGGCACAAGTCTGAAAAGGTACATGATTCTTTTTTATAAAGTGCACATTTTAACTTTAGTTGCAGAATTTCACATGATTAAGAATCACAACAATCTCATAAGCAACATCAAAGACGTACAAAGAAATAGATTATCATCATCTACAAATGCCACGTCAGATGATCAAAAATATCATAAAGACCAACAAGAATTGGTACAAACTCTACAAGAGACCAGTTTATTTTAAATAGTGGTGGATCGCCTCTTCAAAAATTTAGTACTTTTGTTAATCTTCATGAGAACGAGATTATCCGATTCGTTGTCAAAGAAGCACGAAAATCTCCCACAAAAAGTGCGATGAGAAAATTGCAGTATTTCTTCATCACATTCAAAATGCAGTACAAAAACAAAAGAATCTCACCTGGAATGTGCGACAGAAAAATTGTAGCTTTTTTTTTGTCTCCTCCAGCACATCGGGCTAATTTCCCTGGATGTCGTCATCTTAGCAGCATGACAGAAAATCATCTCGTTGGTTGCCTACTGTGCAGGTTGCAACACGAAAGGAGCTCATGTTGATCGTCTGCTATGCAGGATGAAGACGATCTTCTTCTGCACCGCAACACAAAAGAAGATCTCGTTGTTTGTCTGCTATGTAGGATGAGGACGATTTTCTTCTGCATTGCAATATAAACATGATCTTGCTAATCGCTTGCTACGCATAATGGATACGACTTTTTCCTGCACTGCAAAATGAAATAAGACCTTGTTGATTATCTATTATATTGATCGGGTGTGATGATTAGAGTTAACAAAGGACGTCAATGGCTGGAGTTGGTGAGTGACGTTGGCTGGAGTTGGCAGCGGCGGCTGCCAGACTGAGATTCATTTATTGGATCTATGATGCAGAAGCAATGCTAGACTCCGACCCCTCTTTCAACTTTACCCTTCTTTTGGATCCATGTTTATCTCCTTTTTCAATATGACATGTTGACATATAAATGAATCTGGACCACTCTAATTGGATGACCCGAAAAGATTCCCTCAATTAGATGAAGTTTTATAAGCATTTAAGTTTTTTTTTTTTTATGTTAGAAATGCTCGATTGGATTGCTCTCACTGAAATGCTCGATTTCACTATAAGCATGTCAAATTTCAACTTCGGTTGACCTTTTAATTATACTTATAAAGCTCCTATAAAGTGTTTAATGTCATGATTTGTGCTTGATTTGACTTGGATTAAGCCAATTTTGGTATAGCTGGGTTCGTCTCATCGAGCTGGTCAATTTGACTATAAGTTTGTTGAAATTGAAGTTTCAGATGATTTTTTTATCGATGTTTGAAAATTTCTTGCTCAAACAAGTATCTAGAGATTCGTGCAATGCCTTGAGATTCATGTCAAATGATGAAATTTTGTTGATAACATGAGTATAAATATAAATATTTATCTATTTTAAAATTTTATCTTGATGAGCATCATATTGAATTTTAAATTTATAATCATTAAAGATGTTATTTAAGTTCACATTCTATTTATGTTTATATATTTATATTAATACATTATTTAAATCAATATATATATATATATATATATTGTTATTTAGTTTAACTTTTCATTTCAATCTTGAATCTCTCACATTTCTTGTTTAACGATTGCTTACATTTTAACAATTTTGATTTTAGTTATTATTATTATTATTATTATTATTATATATATATATATATGTGCCAAATTATTTATAAATAAAAGTATTATGTATTATTCGTGTTCATCACTACAAAATTTTTTGGGTTAGAAAATATAGTAAAGAATTGGATTCGTTAGGGATAATTTAAGTGTCAAAATAAAAATGAATGATTGGGTTCGCCGATTAGCAAATATTTATTTAGATGCTAATTTTTTAACAATTTTTTTTAAATATATGAAAGATTTATCTTCAGTTGAATTACAACGTCCCCATGCAAATTTAATTAACTATTCTTTATTATTATTATTAGGATACCTCCATATTCAAAATTAGATGCATTTGTTTGAACTATTATAGAACTATCTGGACTTGCTAAATTTAGAGCCCGTTTGGCGTAACTTTTTGGGGCGGTGCATTTTGAAAACTCGGGTATGACAGTTTGGAAACAACTCTTCGGTGGGGTTCCTAAATAAGTTATGTTAATATGCGACGGCGGGTTATTTGGAAACAACTCTTCGGTGGGGTTCCTAAATCCTAAATAAGTTATGTTAATATGCGACGGCGGGTTCGACCTTGTGGTCAGCATTCCTTCGTGTACATATTACCACGCTGCTCTTTCTAGCATTTTTTTTTTCTCTCTCGACCCCGTGGCTCCCTCTCTCGCGTTTCTTCTGCTCTGACTATCTCTCTCGATCGCTCTAGCTAAGTTTTTAGCCCGCTGACTGGGTATCTCTCTCGTTTCCCTCTCGCGCGTCTTAAGCGGTTCTCTCCAGTGGCAACTTGTCTTTCTCCTCTCTTTGCCCTCTAATCTCTGGTTATTGTGCATGATATGTAATTCATGTGCTCATTCGATGGAATGACTTTCTCTTTGAGATTTGTGTTTTTCTCATTTTGTGGTACGTAGGGATTTGTGAGAATTTCGTGGAATCAATCATGACTTTCTCATTTTGTATCTTTCTTATTTTCATCTTGGTCATTGTGATAATTTTGTGGCTTTTGCGAGTTCTGTGATTTGTATGGTGCAGTGGAATGGTGTTTCAGGTGCCCTATATGTGGATAGCACTGTTTCGGGTGCCCTGTATGCAGATAGCACTGTATCGAGTACCTTGTATGTCACGACATTGAAAAATGGATGAAAGGAGCTTGATTAGTAGATAGCACTTTATCGATGCCCTATATGCCACTGTCTCAATTGAAAAATATGGATTGGAAGTACCTTTTTTTTCGGGTTCCCTGTATGTAAATAACACTGTTTCGAGTGCTCTATATGTAACTATAAAGAATTTAAAAAATATGGGTGCCCTGTAAGTAATTGCCTCAAATGAAAGAGAGTGTTTGATTTGTATATAATAATGTTTGGGGTGTGTGTATGTAATTGCCTCAAATGAAAAATATGGGATGAGATTCTACCATTATCTTTGATGTTTGTGTGAGAATTTGAAAAATAGATGAAAGAGGGTGTTGATTTTGGTTATAGGTTGTGAGGAGGAGGTGGTGTGTTGTGGAAGAAGGTGATGCGAAGGTGGTGGAGTGGTGTTGTGTGCTATTGATGTTGGTGGTTGGTGGCGTTGAGGTGGTTGGTGTGTGGTTTGGAGAAGGTAGTGTGGTGTGGTGTTGATTATGAGGTAATGCAATGGTATTGGTCTGTGAAGATGTTGGTGTATGTGTGGAGGTGTTTGGTTGGTCTGTGGAGATGGTGGTGTCTGTGTGGAGGTGTTGGTGTGTGGTTGTGGAGGTAGTGATTAGTGTGTGGTTGTGTTTTGTGTGAAGATGTTGGTTTGTGAAGGTGGTAGTGATGGTGAGGTGGATGTGTTAGGGTTTTAATTTGCTGGTGTGTGGAGGTGCTGGTGTGGAGGTGGTGGTGTCTGTGTGGTGTTTGGGGGGTTGGTGTTTGGAGTTAATGGTGTTTGTGTGGAGGTGTTTGTGTGTGATTGTGGAGGTGGTGGTTAGTGTGTGGTTGTGTTTATGTGAAGGTGTTGGTGTGTGGAGGTGGTGTTGGTGGTGTGGTGGATGTGTTGGTGTCTTGATGTGCTGGTGTGTGGAGGTGTTGCTGCCTGCGTGGTGTCTAGTGTTGTTTGTGTGGTGGTATATGGAGGTGGTGGTGTCTGTGTGAAGGTGTTGGCGTGTGGTTGTGGAGGTGGTGGTTAGTGTATGGTTGTGTTTGTGTGGAGGTGTTGGTGTGTAGAGGTGGTGGTGCTGTGATGGATGTGTGGTGCCTTGATGTTCTAATGTACGGAGGTGGTGACATTGATAATTATATTGTGGCATTCCTATTTTTCTTTGATTTGCGATATTGTGGAATTCCTATCATTTTAATTGGTTTTTTTTCATGTTAGTAATACAATGATTAAAACAAAAGAGCCCGGTTCATTTGCGATGTGGGATAAACAGACAAAATTAATATTTTGCGGCCTTTGCCTCAAGGAGATTGATTCGAAAAATAGACCGACAACCTATTTCAACAAAGAATGCTCGAAATATATTATTAAAAAATTAAAAAAACGGTACAAGTAGAGAGTATGATAGGATGAAATTAAAAAAACTAGTGAGATTTACTAAAGAATGATTGAAAAATCTGGAAGAAATTGCAATGAGGATCAGGGTGGGATCCGATAAAGCGAATGGTTGATGCTTCTAATGAGTGGTGTGCAGAGAAACTGACGGTGTGCGTTTTTGAAAATGACATCTATTTATATCAATTTTTAATCCATGTTTAAATTCAACTATATGTTATATGAATTTAGTAGGTGGTGTATGTTGCAAAAAAATAAAATACAGTGGAATCGATCTTGAGTTGGAGGAGAACTTGGATTGTATGTTTGGGGGGAGTCGTGGCAGTGAACAACAATGCATGTGCCCCTAGTGAGACCGGGCTTAACGATATCCCCAAAAATTTGGGAGCTAACAAAACAGGTGCTTCCATTGAAGGCCCCAACCCGAAGCTTCATGAAGTTGAGTCCACAAGTCGGTCAAAGCGTTCTTGGGTTGAAAAAAAAAAGAAAGCGAGAGCTACTTTCCTTCAATGTCAGATCTCACAGTTGGTGGCTTCATTGACCAAAAAATCTAGCACATCACAAGCAACTTTTGTCCTCTAGGTTATGTGAATTCTGTATGCAACTCCCAAAATTTTGTAGGCATGCTGCATTTATTCACTATGAAATTTTTTGAAGATTCAAATTGGAGATAGTTTTTCATAGCGATGTCCGCTGACCGTAGAGTGACTTATCTACGTTATTTTTATCAGAGTTGTGAAATTTGAGGGACATATTTTTAATTAGATGTGGGACATTTCAATTTGCTTATGGTTTTTCAAGATGTTTTGGACATTTAAACTATTTTAGACATGCCACTTTACTCGTGAGTTTTTCATTCCCCGTTATGTTTTCTATTTACTTTTGTAACATTATTTGTTTATGTTGGTTTTGTTCATAATCTTACATGATTGTACCTAATTCATTGACTCTTAAGTGTTATTTACTTCAATGCCAAAATACAAATATGTAACTAGAGAAATAAGCAGAATGAGAGTTGCGGTTGTCATATGCTTGATGTACGAATATTATAACTCGTACATAGACTACTCCTCTTGCATGACATCCTCATAACTTGGCCAAAAATGTGTTGGGAAGTTGCTTGTGGGCTAGCTAATTAGATTTTATAATATGTTTCACACAACACAAGCAGTATTCACCGATCTGTTGGGGGAACTACACAGAAATCATGGACTTCATGGCTCATCCATAACGACTTCGTGAGAGGTGTTGGAAATAACCCTCCACATATTATCACATAATGAAACAATGTTGTGAGCTATGGAGTGATTTCAACCTTCATCAGAAACAATTTGTAGATACTTCTTAGTATGGTTGAATGCATTTGTAAGTTTTTCTTCACAATTCTTAAAAGCAACATATCATAGATTCGAACGAACTCCCACAAAGATTGCACAATGTGCGGTATGTGCCACACTTTAAGGTAATTTCTCATATTTATTACATTCAATTTTCATATAAATATTGTAATTAGATAACCCATTGTTATCTTTCTAAAATTGTATTGGAGCAATCGATGGAACACACGTTGATGCACGTATTCCAAATAATGAGAAGATCACACTCATCGACCGTTGTGGGTCCTCGACGCATAATGTCATGGCAGTATGTGACTTCAACGTGTGTTTCACTTTTGTCATAGTCGGTTGAGAGGGTAGTGCACATGCCAGTCAAACTTTTAAATATGCAACACGTAATAACAAACTCAACTTCTTACATCGACCCATAGATTCGCTTGAGACTGAGCTACTCACTTAATTCTTTTTTACTTCAACACTAATCACTTAATTCACATATGGTAAATATTATTTGGTCGACGCTAGGTATTTTTTTGTAGCGAGGGTATCTTAAGCCCTATCCTGATATGAGATACCACAATACTGATTTTGAGTGAGCCAACATTGTTGTGTGGGGCAAGAAAAAATGTTCAACAAAAGACATTTATCCTTATGCGGCGTTATTGAGAGGACTTCTAGTGTTTAAAAGAAGAAATAAGTTACATTTTGCGATGTGTCTTCTTACTCATTTCCTAAACATGTGCAAATTGTGATTGCTATGATGAGTCTCCACAATTATATTTGACAACTTTCTTCTCGCAATGACATTGACTTTCGTGGGTGGACGAGGATCATGAACATGTCCCTACTGAGACATATAAGTACCGTCTTGGACAGTCTTTGTTATGGACCAAAAAGGATGTTCTCAAAACCTGTACTAAAGACGGGAAATGTGCAAACGAGATGACAGAGTTAAAAGAACGAATTACAAATGTGATAGTTGGAGGGTGAAGGGTGATTAGAGTTTTTATCATATTAATAATTGTAATGGTTGTTGAAGAGATTTATTGTTTATTATATTAACATTTTATACAGTTCATGATTATTTCTGCTCCTTGTGTATTTGATATTGATCTTTTTGATATTTTTACGTTGTTTGTAAGTGTTTTTTTTTTCTTTTGTATTTCTTTTGGTTTTCTTTTGAAGTGGTTTGGAGGTTCATGGATGTTTGACCTTATAGGTTATTTTGGATGGTTTGTTTGCCACTATTGATTGCTGTCATATGTGAAATCATAATGAAGACAACCAAGTTTCTTTCTTTTTTGTATGCTATGATTTTTAATGTTCTTTTGAATGACCTTTTTTGGTGATATGTATATGCGACACACATGAACTTGATATTATATGGGTTAAAGGGAACAAATAACTCTTTTTTATAAGGTTAGTGGTCTTCTTGTAGTGACATATTCATTGGTCTATGTACTGAGTTTTCTGAGAACTCATAGTTATATAAAACTATAATTAATTATTTATGTTATCAATGTTTACTTGTGTCATGTTTAATGAGTTGTTTTTACAATATTCAAGAAATATGAGCTCGAAGATTTTTGGTACCTCTTGAGGATTGCACTGCTACTGTGGACTTCAAAGTTCCTTGCTAACTTCACGTCAGCCACATAACTACTAGAGACAGTTTTATAAGTGCCTGAGGAGAATCATAAAAAACTGTGACTATTTTCGATGGGCAGATAAACTGGAAGATTTCACCATTGAGAGTGATTGAACATGAAGAGTATCCCTAGAGGACTGCTTAACTCGTGTCTTACGCCGTTTTCATTTTAAAAATAATATTATCATATTGTCAATTGTTATTTTATTAATATTTTTCTTAATTTTAATAATTATGCTACTCACTGTTAAGTGTGGTGTATATCTTTTTTTTTTTGGTAATGTTCTTCATCTAATTTTTGCTTTTAAAGTATACAATGTATTAGTATGAACAATTATGTTGCAAACAATATTACTATTCAGAAACATAATAGTATTTTTTCAGAAACAATTGCCGCATGGTTATTTTCAAAGCTGCATAAAATAAACAGATATTTAGCTTATCCACAAAAACTTCTAGTGGTTGATACTGCACAACAGCTTATTATTAAGTCACAGCTGCCTCAAACAAACCCTTAAAGAAGAAAAAATTTAAACTAATTGTTTAAGTGTATGGAAATTTGTCCATGAAGGATGTTTTTTTTTTTCAGTGGAGCAAATAAAATTGATGCATCTATTACTTTCTATAATTGGGTTTGCAAGGTCCATTGTATCCGTTCCGCAAGTCCTCTTTCTTCCGGATTCCCATAGTCTGGTCTGCGCTTTATCGACGGCCACGCCGCCCCATTCACCGGTAAAATCTCGGCTTCCTAACCGGCGACTCAAAGGCAAGAGTTTCCGGTCGCTGCAAATTACGGCAATTTGTGGCTCGCGGATCCGAGTAAACATTCTTCGCTTTCTTCTCCGTTTCTTATGCTTGATTTCAAACTGTTTTTGGTGAGGTAGTTCACTGCTTGTTTATCATGATCGTCTGTTCAAATTAGAGTTATATACCTGACCATGCAGATTAGCACCTTTTATTTTTATTTTTGGAGGCTTAGTGGGGATCGTCGGTGACAAGGTATTTGGAATGGTACTTCATTTGCTAGGGCTTTGGTCGTGGATCTGGTAAAAGCCGGTTTCTACTTGTTTTGACAATGTTGGTTGTCTCTACCGTGATTTATTTTCTTTTTGGGTTTGTAGTTGGTAGTATTTCTCCTTGCGGAATTCTTTATTTTCTTAGGCTAAACATAGGGTTCTCTCGACTCTTTTAATGAACTCGTCTTTTGAAGATCTTTTATGTTTTTTCTGAAGTCACATGAGTCCTTTTTAGTATTATTTTCTTCATGTCCTGTGCTAAGCATAGCATCAGTTAGGTAATGTAAAACACAAAAAAATCAATTCTTATGTCTTTTGTGCAGTTTTCCTGCTGCTGATGGCTAGTGGTACTCGTTTAGCACGTATGAAGATGCTCGAGGATGACAGCGCCTCGAAGCGTAGAACTAGAAAGCTTGTTAAGTTAAGTTCGCTTTCTCCTTCACAGAAGAAGCTGGGAAGCACAGGAAAGAAAATACCTGAAAGCCCTGTTAGGAGATCAGTAAGAACAGAACGAGTTGAATCTTCAAGTACTAGTTCAAATTCTAAAAGTCCTGTTAAGAGATCAGTAAGAACAGAGCGAGTTGAATCTACAAATACTAGTACAAATTCCAGAAAATGTTCAAATCCAATCACGTCTAAGAATAGAAAGGTGGATGAAAATATAGGCCCTTCAAGCTCTTCGGATAAAGCTAAGAAGATTACAAGCCCTCAAACTAAGAAGAGAAAAGTGGCTGGCCAGAGTGTCTCTTCAAATGCCAGAGATTTCACTGGGAGTGCAAGCCCGCAAGATAAAAAGAGAAAGATGAGTGGAAAAGATATTGTTTTAGGAGCAAATGATATGAAGAGTGACGAAAGCGGTAAGATGAAGACAATCCGAAAACATTTGCATGTTAGGACTTATAAGAAATTGGTCAAAAGACAGACAAGTAAATGTGTAGGCGGAGGTATGTGATTGTAATATTGTAGAATTGTTTGTTCATTGCTGAAATATCGTTTTTGATCTGTCTATACCATTGATACACTTGTTTTATACACGTAATCTTTTGCGAACCTTTTGTGTTCTTATGCTTGCTCTTCTAACTTGGAAATGTAGGTGGCAGTGATTTGTGCCTTCAAGAAGACAGTCCGCTTCAAATGTTTCTCTCTGATTTAGGTGCCAATATATCCAATAAACAGGAGTGCGGAGACGGTAAAAGGAATTTACAGGATGATGGAGATACAGGTGCAGAGACTGTAGAGCCACTGGACAGAGAAGTTTTAACAAAAACAGGGTCACCGGCTTCTGATTTCGATACCCATGCTCCTTGTGATGAACTTCGTCAAGATAATTTGACAAAGTCTAGTATTAAATATAAAAAAAGGGTTCCCTGTGGCACATCAGTGGAATCACCTGGAAAAGATATGCAGCTTCATGAAATTTGTGTGGTGAATGGAGAATCTTCTTCTCCCATTATAGAGGTAAATATGATTTTATAAAACAAAATTTCTTAAATGTTTAGGTAAACCAGGTATACTTTACTGTCTTTTTTGTAAAGAGTGTGTGTGTTGCAATTCCTCCCTTTGGAAATTCCGTATGCTAATTGTTTTTTTTTCTATCCATTCTTATCAACATGCAAAGGAACATGGTGTCAGTGATAGTGAAGTTCGATATGATGATTCCACCGAGAAAAACAGTAATATTGATTTGAAAGAATGTTCGTTTCATTCTCAGTTTGTCGTTGCTCTTATTCCAGATATATGTTTGGTTTGCAAACAACCTGGACAACTCATGTAAGTTCTTTTTGCTTTGTTGAGTATTGTTTTGGGGCACTTTGATATTTCAAGTTTAACCTGTTATAGTTTTATGTGATATGTTTCCATGAGATATATCATGCTTAAGTAGTGTTGTATTCAACAATTACTGTTATAATTTTAATTTTGATATTGTACCTCCTTATGAATTATTTATCAAAATCATCATTATGTCAAGTTAAATTCAAATTGATTTTGTTTTTGATTATTTATTTATTGATTTATAAATTTATAGAAAGAAGTTTCTCGAAAAAGTAATTCCATCAACATATTCATGGATTTATTAATGATCTCTTTCTTTAAAGAAATATAAAAAACTAAATTTAATCTATTGGATAAAATATAAAGATTCTTAATTCATTGTGAGTAATTTTAAATCATTTAAATTACTTTTTATTAAATTTTCTTTGCTCATATGTAAACATATTTTATTTATATATATTTGTGGCTTGTTGGTTATCAAATGAAAACTTGGTGGAATCTAATCAATATAAAATTCAGGTTTTGTTCATCACTCTCTTGAAATTATCTAGTGTATCCATTAGCAAGCTATAAGAATTGTCATTACTATTTCATGCGTTGTGTCCCACTGCATTTTTTTTTGTTTGAAGGTTAGGATAACCGTTCTCATTAATAAGAAATATAGATTACATAGTCAATTACAAAATAAAAGGAAAACATTAAAAATTGGGGAAAAAAATGAAATACAATTGGTTACACAGAGAAAAGCTTTGTGAGTGATACTTTATATGTGAATGCAGATTGAAATTTGTTTCTTCTCTTTTGAATTATCCTAAGGTATGCATGATTGATGTTTTCAATCCGAATGTTTTTTTTTTTTCTGTTTTGCTATTTGAAAAGCATTTAGCATCTGTTCCATTCCAAATGAACTACTCGGAAGAAAGGAACAAGATTTCTATGAGCTCCTGAAAAAATTCTTCATATAAGTGTCTCTTCTTGCAGAGAAGACAAAGTGTACATATTCAATGGAAACTGACAACGCCAAAAATTTGTCTCTGCGAAATATCACAGATATGCATTAATTAGTGAAGATACGAAAATCACTTCTAACTTATCTATGCGCATATCAAAGTAGCAATTTTGATGATCTCTTTGGAATATGAAGAGACCTTGTTAGGATTTTTCTTATATATATGAACCACAATGTAGTTTTAATTTTAATTGGAATAATACAATTCCAATTCCAAGAGCAATGAGCCCCCATCCATTAATAGTTTAAGGAGTTGTTAGAGAGAGAATCATTGAGAGAAAGATTCTATAAGGAATTCCTTGAACTTAATCTTTATTTAATTGATTAGTAAGGGAGAAAATAATTTCTTTCATACCATTAAAGTTAAATGGAAAAATACCTTTATGTAAACTATATCAATATACACTAGCAGTGGTAAGTGGCTACCAAATTATTGGAATTCTCGAAATAGGTAAATAGATTTGAACTAAGAAAACAATATACCACCATTTAACCTTCCAATTTATATTTAAAAAAATATGAATGAATAATTTTAGAAAACACTCTCATAAAATTGGAAGAATGAGACACATTGATTGACTAGAAATCAAGCGAGGAGTGTAAGTGAAAGTCTTATCCTGAATGATAGAACAATTTATCATTATTTAGTTATTAGAATTTGAAGTCCTTTTTCTAAGGAAAGGTAAGTTCATTATATTTATGTCTCTGATACCAAGACCTCCTAAATCTTTAGGATGACAAATATTTATCCATTTGATAATATTTAGATCACCACTTTACGTGTCACCTTTCCAGAAAAAATTTCTTCTTAGCATCAATATTTTTGATAAACCAATATGAAATATCTATGAAAGATGAATAATAGAGAGGGATTTCTGAATTTTTAAAATTGAGAAACACAATCCTACTATCTTTAGAGAGGAAATTAACTTTCTAAGAAGAGTTTTTGATGAATGTTTCAAATAAGATGATTCCAAAAATTTTCCTGAGGACTTTTGGAACCCAAAGGAAAACAAACTTCAATGGATTGCTTTATAAAGAGCAACCTAAGATACTCACTTGAAGTGTATTCTAACTTGGTAGCTTCCCTAGATAACTCAACAGGTATTTAAAGAACTTGGACTCGAGTCAAGTCACTTTTTCAAAGATGATTTCTAAAGAATATTATTTCAAAATTGGGTAGCTCCACAGAATAGGTGAGTTCATTCGTTAACTAAAGACTATTTATGGTTGGCTCTCATTGTTTGAATTAACAACCTTCAAACAATTGTTAGAAGAAGCAATATGAACATTTTGTGAAGAACATCAACAATAGTAATGAAAGAAGAGGAGAAAGTGGTTTTTAGGTAAGCCTGTTAGAACTTATTAATTGTATACTAATATTAACATTTACAATGATCTGGTGGTTGCATGTGGCATAGAGTTAATGATTTTTGCAATAAATTGCGATGGAAAGAAAAAACCCTAAAGGGCCACTAACAACTATCCTTAGTCTTTTTCTAAGTTCATCACGAAGAAAAATTTTCCCATTTTTTTGCTTTGTTGACATCAAGTCAGTAAAAAATCTCCCTATTAATAATAAAGATACCTTGAAAAAAATTTTAAAAATTGGTCATGCCTTGGATTATGTTTGCAAGCATTTTAGTTTGATTTTTAATGTATGGTCGAGGAGAACAATAGGTCTAATGTCCTTTAGAAGTTTGCTGTCTTTTCTTAAGGATTAGGAGAAATAAGAGAAGAAATAATACCAAGAAGAGTAGCCTTCAATCGAATATCTTTAGGTAATTTTAATTTATACTTTTGAGAATGACTTATGTATATTTTTCATGATGAGAATCACAATAAGTTCACTTTAATTATAATAATTGTTGTTTTTTTGGAGATTTTTACTGAAGATATTTGGAATTCTAAGAAGATTATAATTTAATGATTTGTCTAAGTAGAAAATGGTCCCTCTAATAGCCTTGAAAAACTTAACTATAGGAAAACATGAGCCATTTAAAGATAAATGATGGATTGAACTGTGTATGTAAGTTGAAAATCTAAAAATTTTTGATATCACTCTAATGCTTAATTTATGTGATCGGATTAATATCATGTTGACCTCATTTTGAGGTCTTCCTTACTCCTTCTAGAGTCTAGGATCTAGTCATAGGACTTTCCTATTGACTATCTTAGAGAACTAGTGATGGGACTCACATTATTTAGAAACTCCATTCCCTCTTAACTCTTTTGTGGAGCCTCACAAGGGTGGTCCAGGCCATCCACATTTAGTCGAGTGGTTATGATCTCGAGCTGTCATGGCTTGGTTGGGTGGCTAAGATCATGTACCATCACCGCTGGGTTGAGTGGCTAGGACCAACACGTCGGGGCCTTACGAAAGTTCCTATAGGATTTAAAAAGCCTTAGGACACCCATTATGATTTTCGTACATTTGTGCACACAAATGTCATAATTCAAACAACCGACACGCACAAATATCATAATTCACGTCACCTACATCTGTAAAGGTTTCATAATTAATCAAAATTTAAATCAATTTTCGAAATGATCGATCACAGACCAAAAATTTGAAAAAAATTCAATTTGGTGCTTTTTCAACCCGATTATCGATAAAGTTCTAACGACCCAGATGATGAAACAGACAGCGCCGACGTGTCCAAAATGTCTATTTTACTCAGGGAGGACTTCTATTTTTGCTATGATTTCATGCACGAGCGAAAAGTGAGCGAATCAGGAGATTTTAGTATTAAATATTATAAAATTAATAATAAAAAAACAATTTCATTTCTTCCTAAAACTCACGCTCACGCCTCTCGCACACCCGATCATTCCCCTCTCCCGTTCGCGAGACCCGTTGCTCACCCCCCTTCTTCCCAATCGCGGCCCGAGTGGAGCCCTAGCCTGTGGCTCGCCCCCCTTCTTCCCAGTCGAGGCCCGAGCAGAGCCCTAGCTCGTGCGCTTCCCCCTCTTCGCGAATCTTCTGGTTAGACCGCGAGTCCTTAGCGGGCGACTCCTCTTCTTTGCAAGCCGCCCGACTGAACAACTCCTCCATTCGTGGAGCGCCAGCTGGCTGCTTCCTCTTATTCGCAAAGGCTAGGCGGCCGTCCCTCTTCTTTCCTCCCATTCCCGATGCTTCTGCGCAACGGAATGGCGCCCTCCTTTTTTTCTTTGCCTATAAATACCCTACCTAGAGTAAGATTTGTGTTGTTGAAGTTTTGGTAAAGGGGAGTGGAATGGTTCTTGAGTTTTCTTGAGTTTTCATAAGAGGTAACTTTTCTTATGACCTTCTTTTCAATATGAAAGAATATGTATTCGCTTGAGGAAAGTACTTAGGGCTGTTTCTTGGCTTGATCTACTGGGTAGACTTTTCTTTTAGTTCATATTGCTGGTTACTTTGAGAATAACTTCATGATTACTTAGGCTTTTAAGGACTCATTATTCTTGGAGTATAATAAATGCTTTAGGGATGTTGCCTCTAGGTCGAATTTCTACATTTTTTTTTTCTCAGCAGCTTGAAGCTTCTCTTTTCACATGAGTCTCTCTCTCTCCCTCTGTTTCAACGCATCATGATTTTTTTTGGTATACTTTGAATGAATCAAAATAGCTAAACTTGGGTTGAACGAGTTGAAGTAGCTGGACTTTGGGGTTGGCATTGGTAATTGGAGCTTTCTTCCTTGTCACGTATCAGATTTTTTTTTAATCCAGTTTGTTCCAGGTGGAAAGTAAGCCGAGCCTGGAGCCAGATTTACACTACTCAATGTTTGAGACATGGTTGTTTGATGAGAATTATGTGGTAGGAAATGAGAACAATATGCTTGATATGGCTCTTGAGGGAGCCGAGCCATTTTAATTAATTAGAATAATCTTAGGAGTGGCTTTTATTCTGCATATATGATTCTGCAATACTGATTAAAAAGGAATTAAATTTCTTTAAAAAAAATTTACATTCATGCCACACGATTGTTCTTATGTATGTATATTTTACACTTACATTTGTGGTTTTTTTTGTTATATGCCATAAAAGATCTTGATGCCAGATGTGTGAATACATAGGAGTTAGAAAAACAAATTTGGATGACTAGAGCTTAGGTTACCCTTCATTAAAGTAATGAACATGACTTCAAGTAGTTTATCTTATTTTTAATGACTAAATTTGATAGCACGAGGGTTTAAAAATGTTGTTTTTGGCCTTATGTTTTAGGAGAGATTCAAGTGATGTTTTTGTCCCATACTTTTGCTGCTTTGGAAGGGATCTAAAAAATGCTTTGGCTTGGCACGTGTTCTCTAATTTGACACTGATTTGCTGCTAATTTGGCATCGTTTTATTGCTGGTTTTGGAGAATTTTTAAAGTGTTGTTTGGGTATGTTGAAAGAGCTGTTAGGGAACCTTTAAAATACGGTTTTGATATTCTTGTTTGCTTCTTTAGTTGCAATTTTGGGATTTTTTAAAACCATTTGAAAACCTTTGTTGGGCTGCGGTTTTGATACTCCTGTTAGCCTCTTTGGTTGCAGTTTTTGGGATTTTTTTTGAACCATTGGAGAGTCTTGTTTGGGGCTATTTTTGAACAAAGTTTGGGACTGATTTTAGCCCTGTTTTGAGCAGCTTTAAATGTCATTTTGGACTGATTTAGGTGCTGTTTGGAGATGTTTAAAGTCTCTCTCTCTCGGGGTTGGTTTGCCCATCATTTGAAAGTTTTAAATGCCATCTTTTCTAGCTTATCTTGAGGGCTTAAATACTGTTTGTTAGCTGATTTGGAAGGCTTTTCGTACCATTTTGTGGCATGTTATGGGCTGATTTAGATGCTATTTAGAAAGGTTTAAAATGCCTGTCTGTTGCGGTTGGTTTGTCCATCATTTGGAAGGTTTAAATGTCATCTTTTCTAGCTTATCTTGAGAGCTTTATCTACCGTTTGTTAGCTGATTTGGAAGGCTTTTCTTACTGTTTTGGGGCATTTTATGGGCTAATTCGGGTGCTATTTGGAGAGGTTTGCACACCATATGAGGCAAAAATTTGAGGGCTGTTTTGGGTGCTTTACAGGCTGATTTTGGCGCGCTTTTGGCATCATTTTAGCATTGCTTTGGCACCGTGTTGGGAAAGGGTTGGCCTCTTTTCTTTTCCCTCTGGTTCCCTTTCTTTCTTTTCTTTTATTTGTTTAATGAGTTAGATATGGGCTTATATTCTAATATAAAATGCACATATATAGCTTATGTTATATATGAACTATTAAGAAAAGCTGTAAGTTGGGCGGTCTGGGGTTTAAAGGCCGTGATGACAAAGTCATTCGCTAATAAAAGAAAATAATATTGCATCCTACAACACCGTGACTTAATCCAGGGACCTGGTGAGAGTGTAAGATGTATATATTATTTTCCGACACTAGGCTAGAGAGACGACCCCTTGCTTTCTTAGGTTGCTGGCAGTCTTAGCCCGATAGTGTGATCGACTCGTGGACGATCTGTTTTTGATATAACGATTGAACGTATATTTTCCTTACAACAAAAAAATAAGAATACTTTCGATTGCTAATTAAAACAAAACTATTTTTGTCTATATTCATGACAAACTACAAACTTTAAATGATACAATTTGATCATTCACTTGTCAATTACCTATGCTGGGCTACGAATTGCCCTTTTAAGATTGTCTTGTTGGAAATTTCTATTTGAATGTCAGGCTTTATGTATGTGGATGACCGACGGTTGCCTTCGGAGTCCTTCGGGAATAATTAAGTTGAGCCTACCCCGACCTGAATGCTTACTGTTTTCCTCGATTTTCCGTACGTTTTTCCTACGGTTTTCTTTGAGTTTTCGTGGGCACTTGTGATTTTCTTCGGGTTTTCCATGTGTTTCCTACGATTTTCTTTGTGTTTTCGTGGGTCACTCGTGCTTTTCTTCAAGTCTTCCGTATGATACACTGCTACTTGTTCTTTTATATAAATGCATGTTTGTTTTGCCTGTTAAATTCTCTATTATACTTTTTTGCTCCTATATGCAATATTAATTTTTGCAGCAGCAGCAAAGACCCCAGGTACACATGTTTATTTTATTTATTGCATTTTCTATTGCCTTTTTTCTCTACAATATGTTTTATTGTTTATTTTCTTTACTACACTCCCATTTTTTTTACCGCGCTGTTATAGTTCTTTTATTCCTGCACTTGCTTATAGAATTCGTAAAACTTTTAGGATATAGCTTGGTTTAGGAGATGCACTGCAGCAAGCCACCGACTTAACAATATTGCACACTCACATATAAGACCTTAAACTTGAAGCCGCTACAACAAGAGGCTCGGAGCAAACTTCGTGGATAGTACGACAAAGATGCAGAGAATGGAGGACGACTTCAGACAACAACCACCACTCAACAGTAAAATAAGATCTACTTCTACTAATTCTTCTTTAGAATTAAATAACATAACCCATAGGATTTTAAGGTGGTTCGTTTGACGTGATGTAAATTCTCATCTTGTCTTTCAGGTTTTTTGACAACTCTATTGTGCAACATAAGTCTTAACACTTTTAGGATTCCAAGGTTGCCGTGCTGTACGACGTAAATCCTCCTAAGGTTATTTGCTTGATCGGGTATCATGCGAGGGTAAGCCCTAAATTATAAAATCAGCAGGATTAAACAATAAATAACTTCACTTCTAAGATATTAAGCCAAACACTAGGATAAATGAGAAGTTACCGAGATTCTCCTCGTATCCGTGATATCCCATATCTTTCACTTCTTTGGACTCCTGAATATAATTGTTCCTATTTTTGAATCATTCACTATTGACTTTCTTACATAAGAATCACTGATTCTTAATCGAGAGTCTTCTTAAATAACTTTGGTCATTTAAGATGTAACTAACTATACGAGCTTGCTCCTTTTGGGAATTTGGAACTCAGGTAAAATAAATTTTATCAAATCTTTATATTAGGTCGGAAAACTTGTCGGTCATATTTACAATGTTTTGCAGATCAAACGGATGTTATGAATTTTGTAGTTTATATAATCGAGCCTTTCGTCAGGTAACATGCTTATTTCTTGGGATTAGGGTATTGCTTGAAAATGGATGCTTGATTATCTAAACTATGAAATATGTGGCATCTGTTTGGTCTCATATTTTTAAAAATTAAAATACTATTTTCCAAATAAAATTGCATTTATTTACATTAAATTAAATTTAAAGCATTTTTTTTTCAAAACTTTTGTCCGACATATCATTTACCATCAAACTTGTAATTCTTTTCTTTTTTCAACCACCTCATTGTTTTATATCTAAATCAATCCGTTGCATATTTTCTTAAACATTCATACTACTATTATTATTTATTTATTTTTTAGAAAATGGAAAGAATTATAAGGGATGGTTATTTGATATTTTTCTTAGGAAGACCAGCAGTTATTCCCAGATCTATTAGAAGAGCATCATTTAAATAATTAGTTTGAGTTGAATTTTTCAAGTAGGATGGAAATGATTTTGAGAAAAAGTATAAACTTTATTATTATGTATATTTGTGTTGTTTTGTATTTATTATTTTATTAAGGTTATTTTAGATTATGTCATTGAGTTGGCAATCTTTTAGTAGTTATTTTTTCTATATATGAAAATAAGTCTTTTTGATTAAAGTGGGATAGTTTGTGACCTGAATACAATTCATATTATGGCCATGTGGCTTGTCTTATTTTTCTGTAATGAGATTTTGAAATTTGATCGAATGTAAAAGTTGAAGAGTTTTTGGAGAGATTCTGTTTTTGTACGGGCACATCTTTACTTTTTTGTGACATCTTTTCATTGTTTTTATATTTTATTTTCTTTGGTTTTTTAGTTTTGTTATTGGTTAATTTGAGATTGTATTTTAGTAAGATCCATCAGAATTTGGATTTTGTTGATAGAGCGGAAGTTTCATCGCGCAGGTGCCATTCAGATCCTTAATTCAAATCGGTAATTTTAAAGAACCATTAATTTTTTACTTTTTAGTTTCCACTAAAAGTAACCTTTAGTTGTTTTAGATTAATAGCAGGCATTTTACATATTTTTGCATGCTTGCTATACTATTTTTTATGTTAAATGTTAGATCTGCATTAGACACTCCAAATATCAAGATGCCACACGTCAATTTTCTACCACAAAAGCAACCTATAAGCAATACGAAATGAACCCCTTTTAAGTAGGAAATATGGGTTTGGTGTAAAGTACTGAATTTTATTTGAAAACTGTAGCTGTTACACTTCATTATCAATTCAAATCTTTTATTGTTGCTATTTTCATTCTTAATCATACCCCAAAAAATTCTTGTTTTGGCTTAAACATTTGTTTCCATTCATGTGTTAATTGTTGGCTTGATTGTGCATATCATATCTATATTTTCTATTTAAAGTATTTTGAATCTATGCCAAGGATATTTAAAATAATTGAATTGTATTATTTTTTTTTCTTAGAGTTATATTAAGTAAGAAGGTTCCCTATACTTGGAGAATGATGCATGTTTTTTTGGGCGTTCCTTGGAATCTTATATTATATTTTGTATTATAAATAAAGGGTTTGTTTAGTGAATAAGAAGCCTATTTCCTCCAACATGGTGAATAAGATGCCTATTTGGTATAAAGTATTGAATTTTATTTGAAAAATGTAGTTGTTACACTTCATTATCAATCTAAATTCTTTATTGTTGCTATTTTCATTTTTAATCTTACCCCATATTTGTTACCTTTCATTTATGTTAGTTTTTGGCTTGATTGTGCATATCATATTTATATTTCTATTTCAAGTATTTTGAATCATATGGCAAGGGTATTTAAAATAATTGAATAGTAGTATTTTTTAAATAATTATATTATGTAATAAGGTTCCATATCTTTGGAGGGTGATGCATGTTTTTTGTGTGTTCTTTGGAATGTTATAGTATATATTGTATTATAAATAAATGGAATGTTTAGTGAATAAAATTCCTATTTTCTCCTCCAACATGGTGTTAGAGCTATGTCACTTTTTTTGCCCTAGTTGCCTTTTTTTTTTTGATTTTGCTGCACTTGATCCACATGCTTTTCCGCTTCTCAGTCGCTCAATTAGGCGATCACCGTACTTGCTCTTCTGCTTAGTATGCTTTCTCACATCCTTTGTCATGCTATCTATGTTGCTTGCAGCTATTGTGCACGCTCGTCCTCACTATCATTCTTTTAATCTTGATAGTCTGCTATTATCAACCGTTTTTCTTCTCCTCTTCTTAATTATCTCTTATCCATCTCCACACTTTATTCTTGTCAAATTCTTTTTTTTACCTTTACATTGGATATTTAGTTGTATCTATTTTATTCATATTTTTTATTGCATGATAAACTTATCTTCTGCTATTTGTTGTATATTTTTGTAGGTATTTTCACACTCAAAAGATATGTGCTATGATCCTCTTGACGTCTATACTCTCTGTTCTGTGTGATTTTTTATAAGACTATAACTTTCTTTTCTCACTCTTTTTTTTAGAACATCTTCATGACCTTTCCCATATTCTCCATAAGCTTCTATGCTTATCTTTATTGTTATTTACTTTCAACAAACTTGATCACCCTTTTAACAATGCCTCATACCATATTGTTAATTGGCACCTCCGTGTATTCAAAAACCTGCTCGACAATCTGTAGCCACTCAATGAAGTCATCCAGATTTATCCTCCCCTCGAAATCCGATAGGCTTACCTTCACTTCTAAGACTCTTTGTCCTCCGTACGTCATTTCGTCCCCCGGCCTCCTCTGATATTGAATCCTAAAGCATCTTCGCTTACTTTCCTCTTCGTTGGAATCATCCATAGGGAAAGTATTCAGGTGTTCCTCCTTCTGTCCTCCTTGAATCTCGCTATCGCAATGGACGATGACCTCTCCATAGGGGACGATGACCTCTCCATAGGTCCTTTCCTCAATTTCTGCAAGTTTTTGTTGAAGGCGGTGGAGTTTCTGCTGTACCTCTTCCATGGTAAGTTCTTGAACATTGTCCGACACTTGTCTCCACGGTGACATGATTAGGGTTTAGGTTTGAGGTGAAATGAGGGGTTTTATAGAGTGGGAAATAAGTTTTTGGTTGTTGATTTAAAAAAAAACACGCAAGGGGAAGAGTTTTTAGGTGGAGATTGAGGTAGGTAGTGGGTGATTTTGGTAACCCTAGAACAGAAGTAGTGTTGGACTAACTCTGACAAAATGATATTGGAGTTAAACCAAAATATAATAGGAAAATCAAATATTATTGTTGAATTCAAATAGAGAGGTACAACCATCAAAAGGAAAATTGAAATTACAACAAACAATGATACACGGCAATAAAATGGGGCTAGATTCAAGGTGGAGGGATATCACCCAGGGCTTGGAAGAGGGAGGGGGGGGGGGGGGGGGGGGGGTGTTCCTTTCCTCGACCCATATTGATTTCTGATCTGAATCACCCCGGCGGCTATGAGGGGCTGCAACAGGGCTAAGAGGAAGTAGAGGAAAGGTTTTGGGCCTGCTGAGATGGGTGGCAGCCAGGCTGGAAGGAGTAGGAAAACATCAGGCTTGCTGTTTTTCTGATTGTGGCGGTGAGGGTAAGAGAGTTGGAATGGCTGGAACAGCGGTGACAAGGCTGGAGGGAAACGGTGTAAGGTTTGGGGCGGCTATGATGGGCTGCAACAGGGCTAAGAGGAAGTGGAGGAAGGGTTTGGAGCCTGCTGAGATGGGTGGCAGCCAGGCTGGAAGGAGGGCTAGCAGCTGTGAGGCTGGGGATTTCAGGAAAAACAGCAATCGAGATGCTGTTCTTGGCAGCTGCAGCAGGGAAGATAATGACTACAGCAAAGGGAGGGATGCGGGGGAAGGGTGGATGAGGATAATCACCACATTGAGAGCGAGATACAACCGGAGCACCACCAGACACTTGACTATATAGCCTTAGAAGGGAAAACGTGAGATGCCAATGGCTGTTCCGAACAAACACAGTCAAAACTAAACCTAAAATGTCAGAAATGCAAATATATAACTCTAGGGTAGCTAGTAGTCGGCCCCTCTATTGGAAAGAGGGGGCATGCCTATGGTAGAGAGTGGTTCGACTCTCCACAAGACTTGGACCTATCAGTCGAGGCTCCTAGGTCGTTCAGTCTACACTCATAGCACTGAATAGGTTAATGAAGTTTATTATTATTTTGTCAAATCTTACTCTTTGTTTCATGTAGGAAGTGCCTAGAAGATCTAAAATTATTTCTTTAATTTTTAAAGCGCATTCTTGGTTGTTGCTGGATCTGTGTCCAGGATTATAGATGAGAGATTAAATCATACTTCAATTTCCTTCCTGAAAATTCTTCTCCCATCACCAATTTATTCAATAGTTGTAGTAGTTTTAGATATTTATTTATTTATTTATTTATTTTTTCTCTTTTTCTGTATGAATTTGTTTGTGCTGACCTGAGGGAGTGGCAATTGTGCATATGAAAGTGGCTGTTTATTTTTTATCTGAAAATGAAATAGCAGTTGAGTTTATGCCTATCTAAGCAATGAAGCTTGATGCACTTTACGGGTTTCTTTGGTGTTTTATGTGTGTTATGTATCACTTTCTTTCTGCATTAATTCTTTAATGGCGACTGATTTTGTTATCTTCCAAATAACCTTAGGTCTTGTTTTGGAAGAGGTTGCAAACGAAGTTATCATGTATCTTGTTTGGATCGGCTGTTGCCAGGTGCTTGGCTGTGTAACTTTTGTGTGAAAAAGAAATTGGAATCAGATGTGTACTCTATTTCTGAAGGAATAGAGTCTGTTTGGGACGTGGACAAAGGTGAGGATCTTTTAACCTCTCTGCTTTGCCAGATTTATGGAGCATCACTTTTTTGAACCATTAATTTCTAGTGTTATGGGGCTTACGGTGTTAGGAGTGCAGAATGGAAAGCGTTACTTTGTGAAATACAAAGGCCTTTCTCATTCCCATAATCGTTGGATTCCAGAAAGCGAGCTGCTTCATGAAGCTCCTTCACTTATAGCCAAATTCAGAAAGAAAGGCCAGAAGGAGGTCATCTCTCTCTCTCTCTATCTCTCTACCCCCACAACCACCCCCACCCCCCTCTCTACCCCCCCAACTATTTTGTGTTTTTGTTTTAGTTATTGACCATGTATTCTGAACACAAAGGGTGATCTCATATATATTTTTTTTGCAACAGCTTGTGGAGAAAGTTATCTTCACATTACATAAAAATACTACTAATATTAACTTTTCTGAAGTAAAATACACCTTTTTATTGCATCTGTTTTGATGTGATTGTGACACTAGAGTGTTACATAACTAAATATCAATGTTTAGGTGTTATACGAGTAAATATGTAAGAATTGTCTGGTATAAATCTAAATCTCTTTATAAATTATTATGATAGCACATTTATTGGTTTGGCTTTATATTAAGCAGGTAACAAAGTGGCGACAAGAATGGACTGAGCCTGAACGTTTGTTGCAGAAAAATTTAGTAGTACTTCCAGAAACTTCTTATGATTGTACATTAGGGCCTTCCACAGAGTCTTCAAATTGCTGCATTGAGTGGTTTGTGAAATGGAAAGGGCTCGAGTATGACCAAGCTACATGGGAGTTGGAAAAGTCGTTACTACTAGGATCGTCTGAGGCTCCAAGGCTGGTGGAAGAATATGAACATCGTCGTGAGCAGGCCAAGAGCTTACATCATCTGTTGAGACGTCAGAAGGTAGGATCAAGTACTTGGAATTCCTCGCGTGACTTTCATTTTTTAAAGGTTTCTTCTGATTAATTTTCCATTTTTCATGTATTTATGACATTGTGAAGGTTATTTTCTTCGTGTAACTATTCGTGTTATGCAGTCTACCAATTTGACAGCAAACCATTTTCCTTCTTTCATTGTTTAATTCTTTGTGATGCAGTAGTAATATTAAGCGGCTATTGGTTAAATACCCTTGGTTGACTTGTACCATGTTTTGATCTAAATATTTTTTTGATTTAGTTCCTTGGAGAGCGCGGTAATAATTAATTCATGATCGAGAAGACTATTTTTTAGGACAATATTTAAAAGCCTTGAATACTTGGTCTATAACCTTGAATAGCGAGCGAAATAACTTCAGTTTGGGAACTCTTTTATGGCTTTTAAAATTTTGAATTTACTTTTGCACAAACTTGACTGTTAAAACAGGAGTTCAATGACAGTAATTTCATGTGTCCTTGATTTGGGTTTTAATTTGCATACACCTCTCTCTCTTCCCTATGTGGGTGTTTGTAAATGAATTTCAATAAGTTTAAATGGGATGTACATCCATGCCACCCACCTAAATTTGGTTATGTTACATATTTAAATGCCACCAAAAATCTCATACAACTTTCTAGACAAACAGCCTGGCTAACTTCCACCAAAGCTTGCAAGTAAGTTTTGCTAAAGTAACCTCTCCTAGTTTCCCATCAAGAAACACCTTATGTCATAGAGTGATTGTCGGCTTAGCATACTGTTTTATTTGTTTAGATTTTTAGTACTTTTTTCATTTTGATACTTATTTCAACCATGATTAGTGAAGGCCAAAGTGGCAGTTATGTAGAAAATATTGATTCCATAAACAAAGTTTGAAGTTGTAGGTGTCAACTTTTGCAAAATAAAATATTCTGTTGCCCTTTTGTTTTGAATCTTACTTCACTGTTTAGTTTTATATTTACTAAATGCACAAATTTTTTTTTCAAAAGCTACTCCTGCCTATTTGATTATGGGTTAATGCTCTAAATGTGAGCAAAATGGTTAAGATTTTTATTCATATATTTACATTGTGCGGTTTAGATGATGGCAATGCCGAACTGTTGCGGGAGCTTACTAGGACACGGTACTGTAGCTGCTATAATACCACATTCTTTTTCCTATTTGATTCTTTTGCCTTGTCTGACCCTTTCTTTTTTAGCACTTTCCTGGTCTATCTCCCTCCACATTTTTTTATTTCTATTCCCTACCCATTTTGTCTATTATTTCTCATTATATATGAGTGCTGTTTGCTTTGGTTTGGGTCGGTTTTTGGTCTTCCAGATTTAAAATTTATGCTAGGACAGCCACCAACATCCATTTTTCCTTTTTGAGGGCTGGATCAGAGGTAAAGGTTGGTGCTCCAGCTATATCTCTCTGCCGAGGTGGTAATTATTTTTCTCTTATTCTTTTCCACATCCTTCCAAATCGCTCCCTGCCATCGTACCTCGATGCAACTGCCCGCTACAACACTCGTATTGTTGTTTTTTTGCAATCTTCATTTTACTAGTCTTCTCCCCTCCCTTCCAGCATTGCTGCCACCCAAACCGCACCTTTCTACTGTTCCCGCCCACCCAATGCGCTGCTGCCGCCCACGATAGCCAGTGAACTCTCATTTTTGCTATTCCACTACTATCAAACCCAACTCCTCGCTGCCGCCATCCAGGACAACAACCATACATGTTGTCTCAGCATTTTGGAACCCTCTTGCTGCCACTAGCAATCCCTTGTTGCCACCACCCCTGCCAGTCATTCCGAACCAATTAGTCGACCTACACCACTATTGGGATACACTTTAGTGGCGTTTGCCTGTGTCGTGTTATTGTCTTTCTCTTTTTAAGTGTGCTGGTTATAATCATCTATTTGCTCAACTAATAATATTTACTGTTCTATTTTGGTTTGAGTTAAGTCCAGTGTCATTTGGTCTCAGAGCTAAGTTAACCCTAGTCTAATTCTAAGGTTTCATAGCATCCTCCCCCACCGAAGCCACCACCACCAAAAAATTTTTTTTCCTATTCCTAAACCTTTGACACACTTCGACCTAACCCTAATTTTTTTTTAAATCAACAACTCCAAACAACTCCAAATTAATTTTTTTAATGCCGTTGATTAATCTCCTAGACCCTCTTTCATCTCTCAAAAACCCGAGAAGAGTTACAACGTGGGATACGCCGATTTCAACGGAGGCTTGCGGACATTGATGATGAAATCCAGGGGGAGATTACACTCAACCGGGATCGAGAAAGTTGAAGAAGTGAAAAAAACAAGAATTTTTACCCCTTCCGTAGGGAGGATATCTGTGATGAAGAATAAAACCCAGACGTTTCAACTCTAGTCATGCCACCAAGGAGATACATGCCCGAACTTACTTGGAAATAGATACAACGAAAGATCTGTCAGCTTCAGCGGGGGCTTGCGGACAGTAAGGATGAAACCCAGAAGTAGATTCCGCTCAATTTGGATTGGGCAAGCTGAAGAGGAGAAAGAGATGAGAATTTCAACCCCTTCCATAGGGAGGATTTCAAAAATGAAGAAATGCCAAGACATTTCAGAATCTAGTGTTAGAGGAGGCCGAGAGAAGAGTCAACATATGGAGAATGAGAAAATCTGAAGATGAAGCAAGAGATCCAACGCCAGTTCCTACGAACTTAATATAGATAGAAGGTTTAGACTCTAGCTTTATATGTGGAGAAATCATATCACCGGACAACCACCATGTCTTACAGGCATAGCTCAACCGCAGAGTCTTACATCCATATTACACTTAGGCAACACCTAAGATGACTCCGTCAGAGGAAAGGTTGATTCAGAGCGGAGAACAGGTGGAACTAATTCGCATCCCTAAATCTGTCAAAGCCAGGAAGTGTTCAAGTGCCACAAATTTGAGCATGTTGAATCAGACAACACAATCAGAGGATTATCTGTTTCACCGAGCAGGACGCTCTTGAAAAGGTGGGTAATGATAGAGTAGATACTGAAGACGATGATGACACAAATGAGGAGGAACAACTTCTAGTTGAGGAGGAAATGTTGCACATAGTTCCAGCTGATCCCGTGGGAGTGAGTTGAGCTGACTACAATCTTGAGTTCATGGAACTGACACCAGGGCCTGACAAGCTTAGGTAACAGAACTCAGGACCATTCAGATTTATGGACTCTCATTCCCGAGTTTCCTATACTTAGGAGGTCCAACACGTCATAATTGGGGCTTTTTTGTCCCATGTCAGAAATATTACATAGAGTTATTCAGTTGTTAGATTCAGTTCAACATGTTACGTATCATCTGATGTTCAAACAGGAGGATGAACCCATCATTAAAGTTTTCTTAAGAGCTTGATGGGGAAGGGAATTTTTCAATGAGATCCATGTCCTATCAATGAAAGAGATGTCTCTCCTGAGTGACTGCTAGAGAGAGTGGCGCAGCCTGCTACAGATTTCATCCCAGAGTTAATTTCACCTCATATACTTGTTTAGCATCTACGTTCCGCTGAGTACGAGAAGGGGAAGTAGGCTTCAAACTTAAGGGCTCGAGAGTTAGATTGTGAAAACTAACATATCTATGCAGCTCTAGCTTAGGATATGGCCAAAAATGTTGCATATTTATTATATCAAGACGAGCTGTGGAATGACAATGCCTATAAGATTGATTTGCCAAGAGATTACATGTTTTCGCTGCGATCAATATTGCGGACCTAACTGCATACTACAAGGACCTCGAAGCTTCGACAAATGAAGTCAAAGCTTCCCCAATCCCGAGAGATTGACACGGGGAATTACCGGGATGCTGTATTGTAGCTGCTACAACATTACTGTTCCTTTTTTTCTATTTGATGTCTTGTCTTGTCTAGCCCTTCCTTCTCTAGCACTTTTTTTTTGTCTACCTCATTCCTTTTCCAACACATTTCTATTTCTATTCCTTACCCATTCTATCTACTATTTCTCATTATATATAGGTGATGTTTGCTGGTTAGGGTCAGTTTTTGGTCTTCTAGATTTTGGGTTTTTGTCACGACTAGCCAGTGACGTCCATTTTTCCCGTCGAGGCCTATATTTGAGGGTTTGAATTGTGCTCCGGTTGTATCTCTCTCCCTAGACGACGATTATCTATCTCCTATTCCCTTCCGCACCCTTTCACATCACTCCCTATTGCAGTACCGCACTGTAGCAGCGTGCAACAACACTCTTATTGCTGTTTTCTGCAGTCTTCAGTCTACTAGCCGCCTCCCCTCCCTTCCAGCATTGCCGCCGCCCAAACCTCACCTTCTATTCCAACACATCCACCGTGTTGTTGCCTCCTAAGACAACCAGGGAACACCTTCTTCCTGTTGTTACGCCACTATCCACCCCAACTCTATGCTGACGCCCGCAACAACAGTCGTATTGTTGTTTTCTGCAGTTTTCAATTTACTAGATGCCTCCCCATCCCTTCCAGCATTGCTGCCGCCCAAACCTCGCTTGCCTTCTATTCCAACCCACCAGCTGTGCTGTTGCCTCCAAGGACAGTCAGAGAACCCCTTTTTCCTGTTGTTCCACCACTATCCAACCCAACTCCTCACTGCCACCATTCAGGAGAACAACCATACTTGTTGTTACTGTATTTTCACATCCCCTCACTGCCACTAGTATTCCCTTGCTGCCACCACCCCTGCCGGTCATTTCGATCTACTTAGTCGGCCTACACCACCCTTGAGATACACTTCAGTGGTGTTTGCTTTTATCGTGCGATTGTGTTTCTTCTTTCAAGTGTGTTGGCTGTAACCGTTTATTTGTTTCCAGTAATAATATTTGTTGTTCTATTTTGATTTGCGTTAACTCCGGTTTACCTTTTCTCTTACTATGAGAAAAAAAGGGAAATTTATACTCGCTGACTATTAAAACTGTTAATCAACATGTTTCTAATCATAATGTATATTACTTTTCTCAGCGCGTCTTAATTAGTTACAACATCCCTTGAACTTTTGTAGATAGATGTATGCATGAATTTTTTTTCTGGAGAATATTATTTAGTTGCATATTCCATTCCAGTGAAAAAATGTACGCTGGTTTTCTAGTCCTGGCCTTATTATGGATGTAAATTTTGTTTGGCTTCGAGAATTAAAGACTACTGTAGAAAATTAACCAATGAAAATCAACAACTCGATATTAATTTTTTTAAAGTGAAAGGTGTAATTTGGACGTTCTGTCAGAAATTTTGACATGGTTCCCAAAGCAAACTGTGGAATGCGTGCTGCATGCAAGCTAGAACGATAGTTTTCACTTTACTAAATGAAGTCATAATTTTTGAACGCGAAAGCCAGCGTAGATTAGCTTGTACGTTCCTTCATCCTCAATATTGCGTCCTTGTTTTCTTTAATGCTTAACGTTCCTGCATTAGGTCTGGCTTGTGGTGAACATTGTTGATTCAATATAGCCTACATATATCAAGAATGGTCATGCCAACATTTATATATGTGGGTTTTGAAATTTGACTTGGGATTTGTATGAAGAATATGATATTTGGGTAAAAAATTTGACAAATATTAAACATTTAGCTGGTTTAATCCTTGTTCATGGTTTAGTTTCTAGGTTTAATTATGTTGACTGCATAATTTGTAATATTATTTGATACATTGATAATTATAAAAATGGATAAAAATTCAAAATTAAGAAGTGATAAAGAAAACATCAAACTTTATCATTGTAGTTGGTGAATTACTTCGAAGTAGCTAGAGTTGCCACTCTTATGGTGTCCTCAATAAACATAGCTAGATCCCTTGCGTGAGGTTAGTTTGGCCCAATAGGGCTTGTTTGGATTGGAAGTTTTGGGGAGGCGTGGATGCATAAAAATGCAATTATGCTGGTAAAAAACTAGTTGTTGTCAATTGTGTTTGGTTATTCTATAAGAGACTGGTGCCGTTGCCCTTATTGATACACACTAGATTGATGTAATTCAATTAAGTGTGAAAGCTCTGCTCAATGCTTCCCTTTTCAACTATATTGGAATTATTAGTGCTGAGGATAATGATGGGATTAAGGAGGAAGAGTGAGGATAAAATCTTTGTGGCTAATCATCTTGCATGATGTTTGTGATAATAAAAAAGATGAATCTTGTTAGGATTTAAAGGAACAGTGTACTGTCTTTTCTAGGGTTTCTAAGATGACTCTTGCGTGTTATTTTGGTTTTAAGAGTTTTGAGCTTAAGTTTCAGGGTTAGAGATTAAAACGTGCTGACATAAAAAAGGATTATCCAGTTGCATACCTTATGATGGGCATCGAATATGGTTGTTTGGTTATTACATTTACTGCACTGCTGGCTAGAAAAAGCTCTGGTAAACGTACCATTGTCTGTTCCTCCATGGAGCAGCCATTGATTGTACCTTTGCTTCAGATGAGAGAAACCTTTCATATATCAATGTTTGAATTTATCCTTTTGCTAAACTTGTTTTTTTTTTTTAGTTTGTGTTGAAAGTTTTCAAACCTCTCTTGCTCTAAGTTCCAGGAGAAGAGTCATTTGCTAGAGATTGCATGAATGGGGTTATTTGTTTGGGTTTTAAGAAGATTGATCATCTTCTCATAATTTGTCTTGAGCTTTTTTATGTCCGCTATCACATGCTTAGAAAAATAGATATTTTTTGAAGCTCTTAATTGGCCTTAGAACAATTGTTGTGTTGTCTTTATAACTGTTTTCAGCTGTTACTCTGTCTTGTTTAGTTTAGATCAAAATAGGTGTTAAACTCCATTATAATTAGTGGATGCATGTAGTTAAGTTGGCTTTCTATCATTGCTAAGCATTTAGAGGAGAAAGCAGTGCCTCAAAAATAAAGAAATTGGTAATGTTTGGGTTGGAAAGCATGGCTTGCCTTCATTGTTTTGGTAGGAAGCTTTGGATTTCATTAAATCCAATTTTCCAATGCGTATCATGCAATTTCTAATGAATTTTCATTGTAAGGTGGGTTCTCATCAACTTGAAGGATTGTTAGCTTTGAAAATTCTTAGCTGGCTTTAATTTTTGAGTGATTTTAGGTTAATTTTCAGTAGACAGATTATATATTGGGAGTACTATATAAGGAAAATTAGAGGTCTTGAATTCATTGCTTACAAGGAAATATCTCTCCCACATATTGATATTTAAAAAATAGAGAGGAAAGAACCCACAGATTGCTCACTTACCATCAATCAACCTTCTCTAACTGGATCAAAAGCTGTGATAACAAGGGTGATTTTTTTTATTTAATATTGTAATTATTTTTTATATTATATTATATATATATATATTGTATAAATAGCTATTGAAATAATGAACAATCTAATTTTCCTCGTCACTTTGTCTTTCTATATGGTTTCATAGTGAGCTTAGGGTCATATTTTCCAACATTTATTCTTTATCTCCTCGATATGTCAAGTTTTTTTTTTTTTTTTTTTATTTCCTCTCCAAGGGGTCAACGCAACGATAATGGATGGTTAAAATCAAACTAATGAACATTTTTAGGGATTGCCTCATCTTGATGAAATGGAATCAATAATTTGATGTGAATTTGACTCATAAAAATTTTCCTAAATGAAAGAAAAATTCATCATCTTATGCATTCTCCTCCAATACGAAAAAAGAAAATTCATCATCTTATAGCATGTCAGTGTCACGCCCCTCCCTCTTCAAGGAATTGGCAAAACAAAACTCTAGAAGAGTTATGCATGGCAAGAACCTTCTAGAGCCAAGAAGATGGAAGAGAGTTCCGCAC
Organism: Phalaenopsis equestris; assembly: GCF_001263595.1. Taxonomy (NCBI): domain Eukaryota; kingdom Viridiplantae; phylum Streptophyta; class Magnoliopsida; order Asparagales; family Orchidaceae; genus Phalaenopsis; species Phalaenopsis equestris. Next base: position 35,338,844 of record NW_018164444.1, on the reverse strand, counting down.
AACTCTAGAAACTTCTATCCAATTCTAGAGGTCAAAGGAAGACAATATTCCATGAAGAATTCAAGGATGAAGCATGGAGACTTTAAGAAGAATCTAGAAAGATCTACTCTTCTTTTTAAGAGTGTTTGGTGCTCACAAGTCCAGACGTTGTGAGGATTAGGTTGATTTGGTGTTGAGGAAGAGCGCTAAAGCCCCACGGCTGACTTTAGGAAAGTTTGTCCGTAACAGTTAGTATCAGAGCCTTGGTTCGAAGGAAAGACAAAGAGTGTCAAGGAGCACATGATGGAGTTGAAAGCCACTAATGTGGAGTCGTCTCAAGGGTGAGGTTGCCAGGAGCAAAGAGATCCCGTTGCACCCAAGTCACATGGGAGGTCTAAGGAGATCATGGATGGCTTTGATTCACGCCTTGCTTGGATGGAGGAGACAATGAATGACATGAAGGGTCAAATAGAGGATCTTCGCCAAAAGGGTTGATGGACTCGAGGAGGAAGACATCATCATCCATTCAACAATCAGAGATATGTTGCTCCAACTTGAGGAGATGATGGACCATATGGCTAAGTTGCAGGAGGATTTGTTGGAGAAGCTTCAAGAGGTGTGAAGAGCCAATGAGGAGGTGATGAGCGACATGCGTGGTAGCTTGGAGGAGATGCGTGGTAGCTTGGAGGAGATGCGTGGAGACATTTCCTGTGCAAGTGGGCACTAGCGACATCCACAAGCCATCCCACTTTCGAAGCCAAGATGATTGAAGTTCCACAACCTATAATTTTTGGAGGGGTTCGCAATGCGAAGGAAGTAGACAACTTCCTATGGGGACTAGAACAATACTTTGGAGCCATGGGGATTGCCGATGAAGATGCAGAAATACAAATTCTCTCTTTATCTCTCGGACATCGCTATGCTTTGGTGGAGAAGAAGAAAAAAAGATGTAGAGAACGGTTTATGCTCCATGACCACTTTCAGTGATTTCAAGAGAGAACTAAAGAGACAGTTCTATCTCGAGAATGCCGGCAGGCGCGAGCCCGACTGCCAAGGCTTAAACAAGAGGATTTGATTCGAGACTAGATCAAAGAGTTTACAAACTTGATTCTTAAAATCACAGAAATGTCAGACATGGATGCTCTTTTTAACTTCATGGATGGGCTCTAATATTGGGCAAAGACCGAGCTTAGGAAGCGAGGAGTGCAAGATCTTGCCACTGCCATCGCGGTTGTTGAAACTTGGTTGATTATTCAATGGGGTCTAGAAAGCCTTGTCGGCCGTCTTTTTTTGAAAATCATTTAAATTTAATTATATATATATATATATAATGATTATAATTTTATAAAATAATATTTTAATTTTTAAAAAGTGAGCGAATGGATTTCACACATTTGATAGTTTAGATGACTGAGCGCGATGCCATAAGTAATACACTATCCCGAATGATATGCATATAACTTGTTGGTAGACTTAACCACCTAAATTAAAAGATTTGTGACGTTCGTTTGGTTTGCGAAATCTTTTTTATAAGCCGACAAGTTCCCCTATTTAATACGGGAGATTAAATACGATTTATATTAAGCTGGGTTCTTAAGTTTTCTATAGAGGCAAATCCCTATAATTAATTACATTTTAAATGACCGAAACCATCTAAGAAGACTCTCAATTAAGATAAGCAGCTCTGTCTTCAAGACTTCAAAGTTTAGGTTTCCAAGGTTAAATACGAGGAAATCAAATGGTAAGACTCAAAATAGGAACAATTATTTTCAGGAGTCAATCGAGTGAAAGGTAGTGTAAGTCACAGATCTGGGTGGAACCCTGGTAACTTCTCAACTATCCTACGATTGAACCTTAACTCTGAGGAGACATTTTACACCTCGTTCTTGTGGTCTCGATCACCACTCTCCGTCCGTTTGCTTCCACGCTCCACTTTTTGGAAAAAAACTACTGTAAGCTCTCTAATATATCGATTATAGGTTTGGGGTTGTGTTGTGGTTATTGGGTCAGTGGCTCACTATAAGGTACCTCCTAAACCGGTTGTCTTGTCCTCTATCCTAAAAGGTCTCTGCAAGTCTATAGAAACAACATGATTAATAATAAGAGGAAACATGCTACGCAGCGTGATAAACAATAAACATTAATGTCACAAGCATGAATTGTATATATATGTAGTAAAGTGTGCAGTAAAGAAAGTGAAACGCTGTAAACATAAAACAAATCTGTATACCTGACGAGCCTGCTGCATCTCTAAATGGGATCAGTGTCGCAGGTATAAATAAACGAGTATAAAGTAAAGAATTTAAGAAATGTGTAAGCATGAATTTATATAAACAAGAATGAATAGCGAACATCCCCTGAAAAACTCAAGAAAAACGACAAATGACCCATGATAACTCGAAGAAAACCCTCGAAAACACGAGAAAAATCCGGAGAAAATGACGAATGGTCTACAAGGATCCCAATAAAATCGTAGGACAAAAACAAAATATCCGAAGAAAGAAAGAAAACCGTAAGTATTTGGGTCGGACTAGACTCAGATTTAAATAATCTCGAGGGACTCTGAAGGCAACTATCGGTCACCCGTATGTATAAAATCCGATTTTCAACTAGAAATGTTTCCTACAATATCAATTTAGGAGGGTGCTCCTTAGCCCCGTATCGGTGATTGACTAGTGAACAATCAAATTATATTACTTAGAATTTATATTTTGGCATGCATATGGGTTCCATGCATATAAGAGAAAATAATATCTATTTTTGTAGTCAAAATACTTTTGTAAATATCGTATCGTATTTGTTCTTATCATTTTTATAAAATATGATTGTCCACATCGTATTTGTTCTTATTATTTTTATAAAATATGATTGTCCACAAGTCGATCGCACCGTCGGACTAGGATCACCAACGACCTAAGAAGGCAAGGGTGTTCTCCTAGTCTTGTGTCGGTGAATAATATTGCCATCCTATATTTCATCGGGTCCCAGGATTGTGTCCTGATGTCGTAGGATGAAATATTATTTCGCTCTACCACTGAATGTTTTTATCATTAAGGCCTAAAACCCCCAAAAGACCGTCAAACTTACGATTCTTGATGGTTTCATATATAGTCGTAGTTATACATGCGCGCTTATGTTTCGTACATAAGCGCTTAAAGCCCAAACCAATAAGTAAGGAAAGTCATCCAAAAAGCAAGAAAAAAAAGGAAGACAGACCCGCTTCCAAAACCAGTCTAGAAAGCAAAGCCAAAGCGCAGGAGGGTTAGCCTCAAACATATACCCGATGAGACTCCTCGAATGAGCAATGAGATGACACACTTCCCGATGTTAGCCCGAAACACCCCTTAAAGTCACATTTTAGAAAACTCCAAGTTGTTCTCGTACTTTTCCTAAATACTAAAAGGATCTCTTTTTTTATATTGAAATCAATCCAGCCCAGAGTATTGGGCTTTGTACCATCTCCGAACATTTAATAGCTCATTCCTCGAAAAGGAACATCCGAACTCTCCCAAACATAAGAATTAAAATATTTCAATTCACCAATTCCACCTTAAACTAAAAGCTTTCATGAGAGGCATAAACCCAACACAATAGAAAGGAATCCAAACAAGCATTCTCGGGTAGAGCCAGTGAGGAAGCCACCCAGCCAACACAAAAAAAAGGAATCCATCCAGATGCTCTAGGGAAGGGGCGGTCAGGACAAACAACCACAACGAGTGCCTGCAGCTAAGGGCAACAGGGGACAACTGAGCAAGACAAAAGAAACCCAACAGGGATGCCCTCGGGTAAGAGCAATAGCCCTCACGACCAATTGACAAGTGTTTATAGCCAGGGACAGAAGAGAACAACCAACAAACACAAAATAAAAACAGTTGGGATGCTCACGGGCAAGGGGGCAAACCAACACAATCACAACAGATGCTCATAGCCAAGCATAACATCGAACAACCAAACAACACAATAGAAAACCGAGCTAGGATGTTCACTGGCAGGGGAGCAGACCAACACAATCATAACAGATGCTCACAGCCAGGGATAACAACGAACAACCAAACAACACAAAAGAAAACCGAGCTGGAATGCTCACAGGCAGGGGAGCAATCCGACGCAATAACAACAAATACTCACAGCCAAGGATAGCACCAAACAACCAAACAACACAAATGAAAACGATAGGGATGTTTTTGGGTAAGGGCAACAGTCAACACCAGTAGGGAACCCATATTGCAAGCTCCAGGCGGGAGCTGCGAAACACCACTAAAACAAACACGGGAAGAGGCACAATAAAATCCCTCAATTGATCTAACAGGGGAAAGGGGGGCAACATGACAGCAACCCGAACTCACGAGGAAAGCCCAACAAGGTTCTCAAGTGGAACTAGTAATCAAGAAGAAATACATCAAAGCACCAACAATTCCACCATAGGTATAAACATCCTCATATGATTTAAATAGGAAGGGCAACAGAGAGGCAGCGAACAAAGCCCCAAAGCCAAACCTCCAAAAGCCCCAAAATTAAATAAAAGCCACTTGAATATGCTTCGAACAGAAGGGGGGCAACAAAGAAGCACAAAACAAAACCCCCAAAGTAAAATTTCCAAAAGCCTCAATGTTAAACCAACAGAGCAAGGAAAACTGCAGCCCGGAAGACTAAAATAACCCTCAAACTTCGATGCACATGTATAGATGTGATAGGAACACAAGAAGAAAAATTGCACATGCGTAAGAACTGAACCATGCTTTTCTAATAAGTCCACATTCCCAACTAAATATCATAGAACATTTAAAACAGGCCCAACAGAGCAACATTTAAACTAAAGTCAACTAAAAATCCAACAGCTAGTCGTGATTCCAGCATTAAATACCAGCCAAACAAATAAAAATCCAACAACTAACAATGATTCCAACATTAAATACCAGCCAAGACAAAATAAACCACCCTTTGCATGCATCCTCCTTTTTTATAGAGGAGAAATCTACGCACAACCCCTGTCGAACAGAGAAAGAAAGCAGAGAAGATGAAAATGGGTACCTCACTTGAGCCTTTGCAAACAAAAAAAGAGTATTAGAAGGCTTCCCAAACACCAGGCTCGCTAGCACGAGGGACAAATCCGACAGTCTCCCCCCAAATTCTCAGTTCGTAACCTCATAGCAAGAAGACCCCTCCCCCCTAGCTTTTATAGGCACAGAAGAAGGAAAGAAGAGCTCGCGAGACTTACCTTGGCAAAGCAACCCCCAACAGAAAAACGACCACACCGCAACAGGGCTATGGAGGGAGGAGCTATCGGGAAGGAGGAAGATTGCCACATTCATGACTCAGGAACAAACACACAGAGTCAACCTACCGCGAATTGGTTCCCGCTCAACGAGACAAAGCAAAAGATACTTTGGGAAGCCGCAACTCGGGCAGAGGATGTCCAGAGAGACGAGGTCAACTCGCTGTTACGCGAAGAGAAGGAACTAGCGAGAGGGAAGGCGCGTCTATGGCTCAATTCGGGGACGGAACCAAGGGTAGTCGCAAGCTAGGGTTTTAGGCAAAAATAAAAGGCACCACACCCCCCCGGCTATATAATACAACTATATTAATTCTATAATAGATGATATTTAAATTCTCTCGGTTTGTGCACTTATAGCTCGTGCACGGAACCTTCCCAGCTAAAACTGACGTTCCGGACATGCTGACACAGTCCGTTTTGTCATCCAGGGTCGCCCGGACGATTTCGTGGACAGTCGGGTTAAAAACACGTCAAATTCAAACTTCTTTAAAATTATCACTCGTGATCGATCAGTCCAACAATTGATTCGAGTTTGATCAATTGCGAAGCCTCCTATAGTTGCAAATGATGTGAATTTCGATAATAATGTGCATCTACCACGTGAATTGTGATATTCGTGTATCATGCGTGTGCGCGGACGACACGATGAGTTTCCTGAGGTTTTAGATCCTATGGGTACTCGAGCTTCGTCGCACTGGTTTTAATTGACTCAATTAAGCACTGAGTCGCAAGCTAGGAATTTAGACGATTTCGTGGACAGTCGGGTCGAAAACACGTCAAATTCAAATTTCTTTAAAATTATCACTCGTGATCGATCGGTCCAGCAATTGATTCGAGTTTGATCAATTGCGAAGCCTTCTACAGGTGCAAATGATGTGAATTTCGATAATTACGTGCATCGACGCGTGAATTGTGGTATTCGTGCATCGTGAAAGCGTGCGAAGGTCGCAATGGGTGGACGACACGATGAGTTTCCTGAGATTTTAGATCCTATGGGTACTCGACTCGAGCTTCGTCGCACTGGTTTTAATTGACTCAATTAAGCACTGAGGATTTAGAACCAGTCGCATGAAATCATGAAGGGTCAATAAGTGACTCGAATTTCTAGTTGGTGTGGGTCCTAGACTAGTCCTAGGAAACTTTAAGGCTAGATCCTAGGCTATAAGAAGAGTAGGATACCTCAAAAAAAATGAGGTCAACAAGCCTAAAGATAAGAAGCGTTACGATGTCAAAGGTGGGGATGACAAGGGCAAAAGTAAGGAGGAGAAACATCGTGAATCAACTCCAACAAAGTCAAGGGACAAGGGGAAGACTAACAACAAGCCCTATTAAAACTGATGCTTTCTTTTTGAAGGATCTCATTGGGCATGAGATTGCCCTCAAAAGAAGGCCATGAACTCTCTCCTTGCAAGTCATAAGGAGGAAGAAGAATGTGACAGGGAAAATGACATGTAGGCATATGTAGGATCTCTTCAACTGCTGAACGGGATGCAAGCTCTGACAAAACCCCATGGGAAGGGGTTACTCTTTGTAGAAATGGCAATAGGAGGGAAAACCACCAGGGCAGTGGTGGATACGGGTGCTTCCCACAACTTCATCTCCGAAAAGGAAATAAAGAGGTTGGGGTTGCAGATGGCTAAAGGAGGGGGCTCCAGTAAAGTCATCAATTCAACAGAGATGCCAATCAACGGAGTGACTAATAGAGTTAAGACCAACATTGGGGCATGGTCAAGTACTCTAGACTGTGTCATTCCTTTGGAAGATTTCCAAGTTGTCTTAAGAATGAACTTCTTGGAGCAAGCAAGAGCATTCCCAATTTTATTCGCCAATAGCCTGTGCATCACGGAAGGGAATCAAGCTTGTTCAGTATCGATAATAAGGTTAAGCAAGCAAGGATCCGAAATGCTATCGGCAATCCAACTCAAGGATGGCATTGCACAAGACAAAGTGGACAACTTAACTATCCTTCATACCAATGAAGGAGAAAAGACCCAAGGAGTTGGGATGCCAAGGAATGTGGTGGAGTTTCCTAAGGAAACACCGCCAAAAAAGAAGGAAGATGGTTCAATAAGGTTGAAGGCAAGGGATAAGCTATCAGCCAAGAGACTTGCTACATGTCCCCCCTCTCCCATAACACCAAGGAGAAACCAAAGTTTGCCAGGAATGGGGGCAAACTGAGGAGGCAGTTTCGAAGGTGCACGGGAAGCCGCAATAAAGGCATTGCGTGTTTAAGTGGGGGGGAGTGTCACGCCCCACCATCTTCAAGGAAATGACAAGACAACCATGGGAAGGAAAACTCTAGAAGAGACATGCATGACAAGAACCCTATAGAGCCAAGAAGGTGAAAGAGAGTTCTAGAAACTTCTACCCAATTCTAGAGGTCAAAGGAAGAAAATACTCCATGAAGAATCATGGATGGAGCATGGAGAGTTCAAGAAGAATCTAGAAAGATCTAGGATTATGTATTTATGTAAGAATTGTATGGAATAATCTGTAAAGTAGGGAATTCTAAAATATTCTCATGGCTTGGAGGGGGACTATAAATAGAGGTCCCTCCCCTCATTTGTAATCACCCAGGCATTGAATTAAAGCTTTCAAATATTCAAGTGTGAAGTGTTCCTTTTTTTCTACTTTTCTTCTCAAGAGTGCTTGGTGCTCACAAGTCCAGGCTTTGTGAGGATTAGGCTGATTTGGTGCTAATGAAGAGCGTTAAAGTCGCACAGGTGACTTGAGGAAAGTTAGTCCGTGATATTAGGGTTTTTCAACATTTGTTCTTATCTTTCATCCTTCTCCTCGATATGCCTGGTCTTTTTTTTATTTCCTCTCCAAGGAGTCAACGATAATGAATGGTAAAAATCAGACTAATGAAGAGCTTTAGGAATTGTCTCATATTGATGAGATGGAATCAATAATTTGAAGTGAATTTGACTTATAAAATTTTTCATAAATGAAAGAACAATCCATCATCTTATGCATTCTCCTCCAATACCGAATGACTCTAAGTTTGCACTTTGGAATGAAATATATTTGATGATCACAACATGACTATGGTTATCAGGATGCTTGAAATTCGTGGGGCATACATGTTCCTCACAATTGCTAAAGATGTTTGGGATGCCGCGACATAAATATACTCAAAAGTTGAAGAAGTTGCTTCATCTATGAAATCAAAGCTATGCTCTAAACAACCAAGTAATGTAATATCAAAATTATTGAATATTTTGATAAAATAAGGCTTATTGGCCTGAATTTGATTAATGATCTCAGGATAAAGTGTAGTGAGAATATAGCTATTCTCAAATAATTTATAAAAATAAAAGATTTTTTAGTCTTTTGTAGATTCAATAATAAATTCAATCAAGTTCACGTTTATATTTCAAGCAAGGAGAACTTATCATTTTAACTGAAGTTTTACCACTCATATGAGTCAAAGAATAAATAAGAATGGTAAAATTGGATAATGCTATCCTTGATTTATTGATTATGAAATACCGAACCTTAAGAAAAAAGATATAATGACGACTAAAATAAAAAAAAAAGCAAAAATAACTTCTATCAGTGTTAATCTATGGTGTAATTTTTGCTTATAAAATAACAGAACAAAAGAAAAATATTGAAGACTTTATGGTAAGCCCCAAAGTTATTGCGAAAACAAAGCTTTTTAAAAGGCCAAGCTTGCCTTGTTGGATTAGAAGGGATCTTAATTTGGAAGAAATAAACGCACTTAGAAACTTTCAAGAATCAGTAACCACATGTCAAACCATTCTTAAATTTTTTAAACCCACCAATTTTGCTCCAATAATAGAAAGTGGTCAATCGTTCTTCAACGACTATGATAGGTCCAGGGGAAATTTTATTTCTCTCATCTTTGTCCTCAATAATGTTCATTATGTCTCTCATATTACAATAAGTCTTCTATTAATCCATCAAATTACTAAATTACTTAACTATAAAGTAATTTCTTTTCATTAATTATTATATATTTCAAGGCCTTACCATGGAAAAAACGATTAAGCATGCTTTAGAAAGGATGATATATACTTTCTTAAAGATAGAACTTCTTAGCGTTCTTTCATCTCTATTGTCAATGCAAAAATATTTAAGAACATCATTTTAAGCTTGGGCATCCCTTTTTGAAAATCTAACATTGTATGTTTTCTTGCCTTTTTATTTGTATTAATATTAAATAATTTAATTGTGAGATTTGTGAAATGCATAATATTATAGTATTTTTTTCTCTAAAAATGATCCTAGATCCTCTACTTTTAGATTAGTTCACTCCGATATTGGCATTAAATTTTGCTTACTATTGGAATTGTCACACATATTGATGATTGCAATCAAATTACATGGGTATACTTTATGAAACAAAAAATTGATGTTAGCACATTTCTTTTTATTTTTATGGCTATGATTAAAAAATAATTTAATGTTAAATATCAAGTTATTATTCTTTATTGCTATTGCTCGTGATTATTTTAATTAGGCTTTATATTTTTTTTATTTTTTATTTTTTCAATAGAGTGGGTATTATTCATTAATTCTCTTGTTCTGACACCTCCCAAGGATGATATAAAGGAAATAGCAAAATCGGCTGGAAGTCATGAGGACTTATCTTTTTCAATTTAAATTTCAAAAATATATTGGAGAGAAGTAACTCTGATTTTTGCATGCCTAATCAATAGAGTACCCTCGATAGTTGTAAGTTTTAGAGCAATTAATCAAGGGATTTATAAACTTATATGGATTAATATTATTTTTGGTAATTAAAAATCAAATGGGACGAACCTTTGAAGGTACTATGACAATAAATCTGTCATCGTACTAAAAAAGTTGAAGTGGATAAATATTCAAAGAAATAGAAAAAAGTGAATTGAGTTGCGCTCCATATGTCCTAATAAGAAGACAAATTATTGATGCATTTATCAAAAGGCATGGCAACCCCACATTGAAATTATTAAAAATAAATTTGGAATGGTAGATCTTGATCATCAATTTTTAGGGGAGTATTAAAGGGACACCAAATTAAGAAGGGCTGGTATGAGTGCTAGATATGGAAAATTAGACGGTCATGGAATATTAGGAAATATCTCTCACATGGTTTCATCGTTTGTGGGATATTGAACAAGGTAGGAATCTTACGAATACTTTGCAAATTTTCGATTTTGTCTCTGGCCTAAATTATAAATCTTCTTTTATCTACCTAGGGATACCTATTAATTGGTAGCAAATTTGATTGGTTGTTACTTTATTCCTTTCAATTACCTTGATATTTATCTTGGCTGAAAAAGGAGTCAAAAGGTACTGAGGCAGCCTGCCATTTAAAGAATTAAAACCAAAAGTTAGCTTGTCGGAAAGGAAAGTATCTCTCTCAAGATGGAAGACTTACCAACTCTATCTAACTTGTTTCCCACACAGTTGCTTATTTATGTACACCCAAGAGGGTATCTAAAAAATTGACTCAATTAAAAATTTATTCGTTTGGCATTGTATTGATATAAGTAAGAGTTTTCATCTTGTTTGGCATTGTACTGATATAAGTAAGATTTTTCATCTTAACAATTGAAAATCCCTTTGTTGTCCCAAGAATCTTTGTTGCCTTAGTGTCTTGAATCGTTAGGTTATTTAAAATTCTCTTTTTTGGCAAATGGTTCTAGGAATCCATTCAAAATGAGAACATATTATTTGCTGGCAAAATCAATCAAGGGAAGTAGTTCAGCAATTGCTGCTCTTAGAATTTTTATAGTAATTCTTATTTTTTGTCTCTTTCATTAAAGGAGTCAATAAGTATTTTTAGTTGTTCTTCTCAAATATTTCTTGGAATTGAAAGATAAATGCTTGTTGAATTATCTTTTGTTGATAATCTTGTTTGATCTTTTTCTATTTTCCTGGAATCTCAACTGTTTTGTTAGCTCTCAATTCATTTCTAAAACGGGTTTGCTTATACAATGAAAGTCTGTATGCTCAATAACTACACTCTTAAAGTCTGGATCTCTATGTTTTTTTCCTCTTTAATGGCTACAATGTTACCATGTGCATTAATTCAATTTTGAAATCTATTGCACCTCTAAATTTTTTTCTCTTAGTTTTGATGATCTACCAAAGGAAGATCCCAAATAAAATCCCCCAAACCCCCAATGTCACTTCTAGGGCTGTCAACGAGCCGAGTTTTAGCATGCTTAGGCTTGGCCCGTGTTTGGCTCGTTCGAAATTGCCATGTTCAAAATCGGCTCGTGTTCAAAGTTAGCTCGTGAATAGTGTGTTTTTGCTCGGCTTGATTTATATATTCTTGTTCGTGTTTGGCTTGAAATTGGCTTGTTAAAATTAATTGGAAATAATAGATGTAGGGTGTTGGATTCGAACCTGCACCAACTCTGTGCAATAGAAGACGTGGAATCCCATGACCGCACGAGCTGAACATGAGCTAACAAAGGGTTGGCCTTGTTCGACCCATTCACTTAAAGAATGAGCCGAACACGAGTTGTTCGCAAACGACGAACTTTTTTGACGGCGCTTGTCACTTCTGGCATCCCTGCAGTAGTTATAGAGTTAACTTTGAAGATGACTGGTGGCAGTTGGGATTGACTGTAGCATATCTTTGGTATTACTAAATAACATCAGTAACATGCCTAATAGTTTTTTCTTGGAGTATTGCTTTTGTCAATGGGTAATCAGACATTTTTTGAACTTTTTTTTTGTTGTTGTTGCAATTTGGATTATTTGGAAGGAAATGAATTTTCAGATGCTTCAAGGATAAGATTGCAGTTGTGAAGGTTCTTTGAAACATTGCTTATTTGACCCTCCTTTTTTGGAGCAGAAATTTAAGGGAAAACACTCATTTAAATTCTCTAAATTAATTGCAAACTTCAGTTTACCATTGTCTTCCAAGAGTTATTTTTGAAAACTTTATAAATTTTGTTTTTCAAATGACCATGTAGTATTCACTATGTTTTGTTCTTAAACCTTATATGTATAGCTTGTTCTTTATTTTTTTTTAATGAAATGTGCAGGGTCTCTGCCCTTAGATTTTATGAATAAAAACATCTTAATGAGTTTTAATAGACGAGTACTTATCTTATTTTTCCTCGGTTAAAATAGCATTCAAATTTCATTGAATTTCATTGGGAGGTTGGCTGTTTGTGTTTAGACCTGTGGGACCAGCTAGTTGTCTCAAGCTTTTGTTGAATCATTGGCTTATTAGGGTTTTTGCCCTCGCTGCTTTATCTTGCTTTAGATGAAAAAAGCCATTAGTTAGTACTGCAAGATTCTTTTGATTATCCAATATATGGTTTTATTCCAAGTGGTGGTTGGTTATTTATCTATAATTTAAAGCTCAGAAATATTTGAGTACATTTGCACAGAATGTTATGCCCAGTATGAGTTGGAAGGATGACTTATATTTGTGTTTCTTATTCATTTAAGTGTCAAATAATTTTTTTTTAACATATTAAATTCTGACTTTGATGTTTCCTTGATGCAAAAACCTGTTGACACGAGTGTTTTCCTCCAAAAGCTGAACCTGTTTCGCCCGAACTAGTTCAGTTGTGAGAGGGGGCTGAACAAGTCTTTACCCCACAACCTAGGGAAACCATTCTGCTGTGGTGAGAATCCTCCCCGCACCGCCCCCAAAACCAACCACCGCAACCCCTTCATTCCATCCACCCCCCCCCCCCCCCCTCCCTCATCTGCCGCGGCAAAAAACCCGCCTTTATTTCCTGTCCAACAGGCTGTTTCTCTCCTTGCTGCCCAAACCAGAGTCCCACATGCTGTTCAGCTGTTGGCAACCACCCTCGTCCTGCTACTAGGGTTTTGTATGTATGTGTTTGTTGTTTATTTCCTGTTTTGATGAGTCTTGTTGTAACCTTTTTGAATTTCAGCAATAATAGTTCTATTTTTATTGTTTTTTAGGTTAGCTCCGGTATCACCTACACTTTACATTTGTTTTTATTTGCAATCTTGTTAGGCCTTCATTTTATGTTATTTGGTGATAATTTCAGTTATTCTTGCTTGTGTCTTTCGAATTTGGAACATTTAATATCTTTGTTATAATCAGATTGAATGTAATATGGGCTGAATTTGGATGTTTCCTTGTTGGATGTAGCATAATAATTTTGCAGAATCCATATTTCTTGTGTTTTGTTATGTTGAATGTACATAGACTTAATGTGTTGCATGTTTTGTCTTCTTTCTTGTGGTGCTAACTGACTATAGCTAAAATCTCTTGTACAGGTTCTAAAGGTAAAGAAAGATCCTTTTTACCGACTAACTGAGCTGCCTGAGGGGTGTCCTACTGAACTTGGTAGTGATCTGTTAGGCTCACTTAACCGCCTTCGAGAATTTTGGCACAAGTCTGTAAATGCTGTGCTTATTGATGATCAGGTACATGTGTGTCAATTCTTAGTTAGAATTTTATATGTTCTCTTTCTTATATGATAGAGAGGTCTGAAAGAGTGATCTGCCAAACTTGATTATCCATCATGACTCCTTTTTAAATTTTTTATTGTTCATGGAGACACAAGACTTTCTATAAGTTCCATTTGAAAAGCTTTTTTTTTTTTTTTAACTTTGCTGTCAGTTTGACTTCTATCATAAAGTTTATTCATTTTATTTTTGCTTCAAGGGATTGGGATATTCATGCTTCTATGTTACTTGCTAACATTTTCATGAACCATAATCTAATTCATGTTTCACAATGTTGAATTCAAGGCGCATTTTGTGGTTTATTATTTTCTACGAATTTCAATCTTTCACTTAAATTGGAAGATATGGAGTAAGAGGAAAATGTGCTGTTGGACTATTTTTAGTTGTCTAGATTTCCCAAGCAGAGTAAATCATTTATGAGGATTTGCTGCATAAATGCCAAGCAAGAATTTATTGATTTCAGTTTACTGATTTGAAACCTTGAACATTTATTGAACATTTGGGCTATTTTACAATCGCTCAGGAAAAGCCAAGATTTTTTCATTGTTCTTCTTGTATAAAATGTGCATTTCAATGACCTTAACAAGGCTGGTTTAAACTGCCTCATTTATTGAATTATTGATTGATCAGGCTGTTTTCCTTGTATTTACATAGAAAGTTCTGAAAATGTGCAAACATGACACAGGTGATCACTCTAACACAATGGACCATATATTTATTTAAAACATCTTCTAATTTCATGTTTTATTGTAAGTGTACATTGCAACCTTTTTAAATGCTTGGTCTGTTATTCGATCTTGTTAGAGCTGGCCTTTTTATTTTTAACAACGAAATATACAAGAAATATTAGCAGGCCAAGTGGTGGCACGAAGGATGTTTATTTGGCCTTTGAAAGGTTTCGGACTTTTATGCCTCATGTATGTCCAATGAAATTTCAGTTCTTCCAGAGACAAAGATGAATTTTCAATCTGCATTTTATAAATTCATTATGCTAGTGATATATCATACATTTGAGTTATGCTACTCCTGACTAGATTGCTAACTGATGTTACTCCCTCCCATCACCTTTTCCTACGTAGCTTCATGTAGCTGTTAAATTAAAATTTATGCCTTTTCATTTATGCAATGATGTTTTCTGCAGGAACGTTTCACAAAATCAATCTTATTTGTTCTTTCTTTGCAATGCTTTGCATGCCAACCTTCTCTTGTTATCGCAACATCAGGTTCTCTTCCACTATGGCAAGCTGAGTTTCGTCGTTTGGCACCATCACTTAATGTAATAATGTATGGGGGCGACAAAGATGTTCGGAAGATGATTAGGAATGTTGAATTTTATGAGGAAAGTGGTTGCTTAATGTTTCAGGTGCTTTTGGCAGATCATGAGGCTATTATTGAAGTACGTGTTTCACTAGTTTTATTCTGTGTTCTTACCCACCTACTTTCTGCTTGAATAGTAATTAAATGCTTCTGTATTCACCTGCCCTTATGTTTTTGCTTGAATGTCTTTTTTCATTTTCATATATGAGTAGTGCATCTGTAAAACTATTGTACTCAAATTCTGTTTTTTTTATGCCCTGAACTAGTAGATGGTTCGAATTGAAATTCTTTAGCTACGTTTGCCTTCCTTTGGGACTTTTTGTTTTCTTAACTATTTTAATTTTGCCTTTGCCCGGCTTGTCTGCGTCCAATCCTTTTTATCATTTATGCTGTGTACTTTTTGTCGTTTTTAATAATTTCATTTTGCTTTTTAGGACTTTGAAGATATAAATTGCATTGACTGGGATGTTGTGATCATTGATAAATGTCAGAATTCGAAGATGTTTAGATATCTTGAACAACTAAAAAGTCTGAATGCGGATTTTAAACTTCTTCCTTTTAACCTTCAAATGAAGGTAATTACTTCCTTTAGTAATTGATGTATTCCCATTGTTTTACTTTTGGTTAATTTGTTTTTTGAATTCTCCAGGATAACCTTTCTGATTACCGTATCTTGCTTTCCTTCCTCCTCAAAGGGGGAACAGTTGATGATGATTTGGCTGCCCTGAAGGCTGATGATAATGAAGCTCCTGGTGCACTTGCTGCTGTGAAAGAGAAGTTGGCACATCATATTGTTTATGAACGAAAACCTGACTCATCTAGCTTTGTGGAGTACTGGGTCCCTGTTCCATTTTCTAACGTTCAATTGGAGCAATATTGTGCAACTCTTCTTTCAAATTCTAATGTTCTTCGTTCAATGTCAAAATCTGATGTTGTAGGAGCTCTTCACAGTATTCTCGTTGCTACCCGAAAGGTTGGTTTTTAATGAATGGTGCTAAGCCCTGCGTGTATGTTTCCATTATGACATTTTGCAGTGCTTATTTTGTTAAGTCTGTAGATGCTTACCTATCAATCTGCTCAATATATATCTTTACATGTTCAACATTTCTTCATATTAGTGCTGTGATCATCCCTATCTTGTTGACGGAGAACTACGGTGTTTGCTAATTAAAGGACTCCAAAGTGCTGAATTTCTAAATGCTGAAGTGCGTGCAAGTGGTAAATTGTTCCTGCTAGATAAGGTTCTTCAGGAGATGAAGAGTCGTGGATTAAGGGTGGTCATTCTTTTTCAGGTACCTAAAAAATTATTTTATCTTATTGTTTGTTATTCACACCTTTTATTCGTTAATGTTCTATTTATTCATCATGAAGTGTCGAATGCCGCTTAAACTTGTCAAACATGTCTATCTTTCTTTTTTAATATTTTTAATACTTATTAAGTGCAAAGAACCAATAAAACAGTAAATGCCAAAAAATTGCTTATGGTGAGAGACAAGCTCAAATACATTGATCTTGGCTTCACATAGCAAAGTGTGTGTGGATGTGTTGGGTTGGATTGGGCTGGGTTGAATAGAGCGTTACAAAAATAAATTGAGATTTATTCAAGGTTATGCATAGGCTCATGCACCTTTAAGTCTATAACAATATGGATAATATAAACAATTATATGTTTCATGAGCAAAGTGTATAACAAATAAAGAGCTAAAATAGGTTTGTTCGGATATCTATCGGTCTCTTAGTGTGTATGGATATCGATTCAAGTAATAATTCCAAATAAACTTTAGATGATATCAAATATACAATAATTTAATGGGAATTCAATTTGGCACAAGAATTAATGCTATAAATAATGTTGATTACTTGACAAGCAAGGAATGTAAGTAATATTTACACAATAGTAAGGAGAACAGGGCTAAATATTAGAGAAATACGATATCAAGACATAACCAAATCTACGTCTGTTCTCTAAACTCATTCTTTGAAAGTTTCTCGCTAATCTATCGCTTCAATTGCTAAGCACAAGTACTCACAATTCCTTTTCTAGTGGGCCAAGAGGTAGATTGATGAACCATTTTACTAGACTAAGCATGCCTTACATTTCCTGTATTTCATGGTACAAGATGCGAAACCTCTGCCCTCTGACCTTCTCTAAAGATGAGGATAAACTTGTTGCAGGATGACTCAGAGTTAGGTTTCCTAATGCAACTATTAAATTTACATATCATATGCATCAAACAATTAATCTTTTAAATGTAATCATACAATACTTCAATAAAAACCTAATAATAACAAAATAATTAGAGAAAATTAGTGTGGATTTCGAGATTAAGACACTTAAAGTCCGTCAACATTTATAATATACTACCCTTTTTTCTCTTTATAAGCTTTTTGCAGATCTTCGATGCGCTTGTCTACTACCAACAGATTTTCTTATGTACAATATGTTTGAAAAATCTTCTAAAGCTTATATGAAATCTTTTTAATATGGTGCTCTATCCCGCATAATGTTTAGTCACTGTGCATCTCAGTGTCTTTTTTAGCTTATGCTGAGATATTTCAACCATTTGAGTGTAACATTTTATGCCCAATACTGTTTTCTTTTGTTTCTTTATTAAATACTTTTAAGATTTTATTCGTAGCTAGTATTTTACGTGGGTTGTCAAATTTATTTCTGCAATCATCTTATAAGATTCTCACAAAAAGGTTCTATTTTTTTTTCCTTTAGTAAAAGACAAGCCTATTTGTTATTTAGTTATCTTAATTTTTTAACGCCAATATATGCTTTTCTCATTCCTTGTGTTATGTATTAGTTGTTGCAAGATCATATATTACTTCAGAATGAGGTTTACACTTTTCCATCATTTCTCATTTTCTTTATACTTGGAAAATAACTTCATAGATTAGCTAACTTGAGCATGTATGGTGATTTTTGTCACAACTAGTTATTATTATTTTTCCTTTGTCATTTCTATCTAATATACTTTGCATTTCATGTACTTATCTAATTATAGTGTTTTCTCATTTTCTTTATACTTTTCCTTTCAATGAGGAGAAAACCTTTTATCAATTATTCCCTTCTAAAATTAACCCCTTTCAATATAGCATCTAATATTTCAAATTATTATCAGTCTATTTTGAGATTGCTATAAAAGACTCAATATGTAGAATTATTCTCCCATGCGTTGCTTGGGATTGCTAACCTAATTGAGTCATCTTGCTCATTTCTGGTGGGGTTATATGCAAAATCGTCATAGATGTGCTTCTTTTCCTTTAAACAGGTCTGACTAACAATCTTTTTTTATGATAAGTCTCTAGGTGGCCCTGGAAAATTTTCTCTCGGTGATATTTTAGATGATTTTCTTCAACAAAGATTTGGTGTAGATTCATATGAGCGTATTGAAACTGGACTGGTTATGGCGAAGAAGGTGGCTGCTCTAAAAATGTTTAACAACAAGGAAAGTGGTAGATTTGTATTTCTGATCGAAAAGCGTGCGTGCCTACCTAGTGTTAAGCTCCATTTTGTTGATGCCGTCATCTTATTTGATAGTGACTGGAATCCATTGAATGATCTAAGATCTCTGCAGAAAATAAGTATAGAATCACAACATAATTGCATCAAGGTATTTCGTCTTTATACAGCTTTTACAGTGGAAGAGAGACTTCTTATGTTTGCAAAACAAAGTACTTTTATTGATAGTAATGTTGAAAGCATAAGTCGAAATATTACACAGTCATTGCTTGGTTGGGGCGCCTCTTATCTATTTCGGAAACTTGATCAGTTCCACTCGAGCTCCACCACAGCTTGTATTTCTGAACCTTCATTTGACAAGCTACGTTTGAATGATGTTATTTTGGAAATACTATCTGAGTTCCCTGAAATAGTTGAAATCTCCAGAATTGTCCCTCGCTCGATTGTCATGAAGGCACAACAAAGTGGCGCAGGATACACTGGAAATATTATCTTGGTTGGTGAGAAGGAAGCGAACTCCTTACCTGATAAAGATATGCCCTGTTTCTGGTCAGGGTTGTTGGAAGCTAGATATCGTCGATGGATACACATATGTGACCGTACACAAAGGATTCGCAGGAAGGTTCACAATTTTGATGGATTTATAAAGAGGAATGAGACCGACAGTGAAATGAAGAAGCGTCGTAAAATCAACATTGTGGATCCAGTCACATCATCAGAATTTTCTCAGAAGAGTGTTTCATCCAAAGGTATTGTCATTGTTTGATTGTATATGTAGCTTCTTAATCTGAATTTTTAACGCTGTGCTTGAGCTTCTTGCAGCCCAAAACAGTACTTTATAAATTGTTGCTTCATCCTTTTCATCTAGCTCAAGACAATTGATTGAGATTGCAAGAGGAAACAATTATTTGTTGTTGTTTGATTTGTGTTTTCTTTTAATGACAGCCTCATTTGGCATATCTGTTAATACATATTACTTGAATTATTCATAATGCAGATGGATTTCACAATTCTACTGATACATCAGACGCCCAGAAATCTCATATTGTTGAATCTGAAGAGAGGGAACCAAAGCTTGAAGAACAGAGAAGTCTTCTTAGATTACTTAGACCAGAGTTATCAAAACTCTGTGACATTCTTGGCTTACCGGTACGCATTTAAGAACATCATTCTTTTTATGCTGCATCTCACAAAGTGCTTCTTTTTTTGTGTGCTTGAAACTGCAAAGCTGAGTTGGCAAATTAAGAAAAATGAATAACATCTTTTTTATATCTCTATTCTGACTTGTAATTATGGTTTCATGTGCAATTATGACGAACACTATTACATTCATAAAATTACAAGATTACAGCTGCTAATTTTGAACTTGTTATGACAGTTATAATGATCGCTGGCACCCA
This sequence comes from Phalaenopsis equestris, assembly GCF_001263595.1. Lineage (NCBI taxonomy): Eukaryota > Viridiplantae > Streptophyta > Magnoliopsida > Asparagales > Orchidaceae > Phalaenopsis > Phalaenopsis equestris. The sequence continues at coordinate 35,318,983 of NW_018164444.1, read as the reverse complement.
GGTTGAACAAATTTTGGAGACTCTAGATACTAGTAGCCAAATGGAGAACAAATAAAGGGAATGGTTGAACAAATTTTGGAGAACAAATAAAGGGCAATGCCTAGATACTAGTAGCCAAATGGAGAACAAATAAAGGGCAATGCCTAATAGTTCTTTAGTCATCTACCTTGGAAGCCATCACTATATACTTGCTTAATCTTTTCATCATTAATGGTGCTCTCATCTGTTAGACAATGATTAGGTTAAGTACCTCAAAGGTTTACTTAATTCAAAATTTTAATAAATCCAACGGGACATGCATTCCTAGATAAAGGTGCCTACGACAACATCAGAGGAAATGAAATCCTGCTTCATTCGTCTATTTATCAATAACCTTTGAAGTATGTAACCATTAAGTGGTATGTTGAACTTAAACAATAATTCTGTCAAAACTAAGGAACATCATAATTTTTTCATGTTGAGTTTGAGTTTGAGTTTGAGCTGAGCTGAGCTTTTACATATATATATATAATACTTGCTGTGTAATATGATACTCAATATAACACAATGAAAAAAATGATTCACATTGCTGACCCTACTTTGTGGGATAAATACTCGTTGTTACTTGATTTGTATTTGATTTTTTTTTATATTAATTGAACAACTTAAAAATTTGAATGTATATGATTTTTATATAAAATTAAAAATTCAACTTGTACTTAATTTTTTTATAGGAAACTAGTTAATAAGCTAAAATCTCAAAGGAGTAATTGATTTTCTTATATAAAGTTAAAAGTAAATGATTTTACAATCTAATATCAGTTAAGTAAAATTTAATTTAACATCTAACAATTGTATATCAACTAAATAAAATAACATTTAAGTTATTGGTAATCTTTATTGCAATGAAATAGTATAAATAAGTACTAATAAACTAGTTCATAAAAAAAAAATTACATTAAATTTATATAGAGATTAAATTAAATTATAATATATTATTATTAAATATATTTTTAAATAAGTTATAGTCAATTGAATTTTATTTATAGAATATGTCATTTAAGTATTGAATCTTTAATAAGTTATTTTTGATAGAACATTTAATTAGTTACTTGTTGAACATCAAATGAACTTGTTCGTGAACATTAATAAACGAGTTGGACAATGTTCAAATTTAGTTCATTTAACCTTCGGGTTTTAAAAAAATGTTTAAACTTGTTTATTTGTTAATTTGAACAATCATGATCAAGAATTGATTGAGCCGATGTTAAGTTGTTCATCAAGTGCGTTGATCATTTATAGCCCTAGTCAAAACATTTTTCAAACATGAATGTTCAAGAAGAAATTTTTCGATGCCTTTGAGTGAGTGGCAATTCAATGATATAAAATGAAAAAAAAAGGTTCATAAGTGGGAGATGGAAAACTTAAAACTTAAGAAAATAGAGAAAAAAAATGTGTGATGAGATGGTCACAAAATCCATCTCAAAAGTAGACGAAGCCAAGCAAGCAATGGCAGCAACTTCTCAAGAAGAAGCACTCTAACTTTTAGTGGATGACACCAATCAACTATATGGTGCCGTAGCTTTATATATGGAATTTATCAATATCTCCCTTGACTTATTGATGATGGCCTATCTCAAAAGATTCAGTTGTTGTCTCATTCAAGCATTTTGCTCCAGGCCAAACTGATTTTGATCTCTAGTCTACTTTTTGGGATTATTTTTGTAGCATCAGAGTTGTATTCCTTTCAAATTTCTACTGTGGCTCATTTTTAACTGTTTGTGAAACGTAAGAACTGAAATTCTGCATGATCAATTGATAGTTTTACATGATATACATTGGGAATGGTAAATTATTGCGGGAAAAAAATATCTGACATTTTGTGCATGAAGCATTTCTGGTTTACCGTTTGGTCACATGTAATGCTGTGCTTTCTCCTTGAACATAGAAGGAAACCTTTATGCTTTTTATGGCGTATTCTGTTGACACTTTTAACATAAAGTATTGAGTTTGTTTATGTTTCATGGAGAAATTCAAAGCGGTTAAAGAGCAGTACTAGTTCATGTTCTCCTTTCACACATAATGCAATGCGTGATATCAAAATATACTTTAATTTTGTAGTGCATGCATTATGCTTATTAAATGTTGGGACTTGATTAATTCTAGACATTAGATTGTGTAAGAGATCTTTGAGTTCTTTTTGAACATTGTTTTTTGTAGTGAACTATTGGAAGAACTTGGTGTTTTGTAGGTCCTTGATTTTCATTTTTAACGCTGGATAGATATGTTTTGATGTCAGGCATCTGTAGAAGGCAAGGCTCAAGAGTTTCTTGATTATATTATGAATAATCATGACGTATGTTCGAAACAGGTGACAGTATTGCAAGCTTTGAAGATCTCTCTGGTGAGACAATGTTTTTTTTTCTGTTATTAGCTGTAAGTTTATGCGGTATTTAATTTTTATGCTGCTGATTTTTTAAGGCATCTCTATTTACTCAAATTAAACATGTTTTTTGGCTTTATCTGTAAGTGATCTTACATGTTATTGGACAGCGGCCATTTGGAAAATTTAGGTTGGTTAGTTTATTTTAGATTTCTTATTAAAGCCCCCTTTCTTTGAGCATCGCCAATTTGTAAGAGACAAACTAGGAGCAATTTCATTTGAGGTTTATTAAATTTATTTTAATTGTATTACCCCCGATATCGGATTGGTGTTTGTTTAAATTTGTGGTCGAAGCTTCCTATGACTGCAAACCCCTATAGTTTATCACCCTTCTTGCTTTCGGGAGTGCACTCTTCATTTAGGGGTTGCCTTGGATTATTTTTAGTGTCTGGTTTAATATTTAGGTTTAAATTAGAAGCTTCATTTGAGGTTCCTTGACGGGTACGTAGATTACCATAATCAAAGAGTTGAACTTCTTTAAGGATTACTTGATTTCAAAATCACTACATTTGCCTTGTTAGTATTGTTGAATTTTCATCGGAAGCTTTAAATTTTGTAATATTTTTTTTTAATTTTTTATAGGACAAGTTATCAATTTATGTTATAGCAGTTTATTGGTTCCTAATTTTTTTTTATAGAACAAGCTTATCGCCCTTCTTGCTTTCAGGAGTGCACTCTTCATTTAGGGGCTTGCTTTGGCTTATGTTTAGGGTCAGGTTTAATATTTAGGTTTTAATTAGAAGCTTCATTTGAGGTTCCTTGACGGGTACGTTGATCACACAAATCGAAAAGTGGAACTTCTTTAAGGATTACTTGATTTCAAAATCACTACATTTGCCTTATTAGTATTGTTGAATTTTCATTGGAAGCTTTAAATTTTGTAGTATTTATTTATTTATTTATTTATTATAGGACAAGTTATCAATTTATGTTATAGCAGTTTATTGGTTCCTAAGATTTTCGAAACTTGGCGAGGCTTGCAAACATCCCATAAATAGGAGTTCACTTTGCCCTTTTGATTTTATTGAATAAAAAATATATTTTTCTTTATTAAATTATGTGTGAAAAGGTTTAGTGGCTATTATGCTTTTTTGTTGAAGTTTGGTGGCTGATCTCCTTGGGCCTTGGTGAGTCCCATAGTTTTTTTTCCCGTCTAATTATTCTCTCCCCGTACAACTTCCCCATTCTCCGTATAAGGCTCAACCAAACTAATTTATGGAAATTTCTTTCCAACCTTTTCAAAACTCTTCATATATCTTTCAAAGGCCCTTAACTCCCGAGTAATCTTAAGATATTCTAGAAAAAAAAAACCCAATACAGATAATTTTCTGCTATGTGTAGCAAGATTAAAAACTTATAACCTATATTAACCATTGATCAAACATTCTTAAAAACACTACCATTAGTTCTCTAGCATCCAAAACCCATGATCTGGAATTTCTATCTATTTCTCTCCAAGAAAATTTACTCTTTCAAAGTCTTAGCCTCAACATTTTCAAAACCATCACTTAACCATTTTTTCCACTAGCCACTTTTCTATCACATCCCCAAGGGGACACCATCAAGTTTCAATCTCCACCATCACTCAGCACTAGCTTAGGCACTGTGGAGAGGATTAGGTGTTGGGGAGTGAATGAATGTTAAAGGGGTCATATGAATGTGTTGGGAATATAGTGCATTGGATAGAGAGGCTATATGTGCATGGCTAGGAGCTTAATAGGCATAAAAGCATGATAGGATTAGCTTCTTGATAAGGATAAAGTGTCGGTAGCAGAGTCAAGAAGCGAGAATGATAGAGAGTAGTCAAGTGATGTATGAGATAGGCGTGGGGAGATATTTTAGAGCACATGAGAGTGGGAAAGAGGGTGGTCCATGCAATTGTGGCGTTGCGTGGATGCTGGCTTTAGCAGTGGGGCATTCATAAATCCAATGTGGATATAGTCCTTATCACGGTTTAAAATTGCACAATATAAGTCTTGTTTCGAAGCTTTTTTGAAAAATAAAAATTCATGGTGAGGTTTACACCTCACATAATATGAGGCATGTTTCCAGGTTTATCTCACTCTAATTTTGATGAGGCATGTAATTATATTTTGATTTTTTTTAAAATAAACATTACTAAAATAACACTAATAACTATTTATTGCTTACCTATTTAATATAATAATGAGGATGTAATTGAAGTTGTTCTATCAACCTAATCATTGTTTTAAAATCTAATAAATATTAATATTGATTAAATAAAGAAAGATGTAGATTTAAGATGAGGAGGAATGAGAGAACATGTACATAATTCAAGATAAAATGAGAGATGAAGCAAATTGTTTTGTCAATGATTCAAACGAATGCCCATTGAATAATAAGAGTGACGACTACTTTTGAATTTAAAAATTCTAACTTTAGTGATTTGTTATATTATTGTTTTATTAAGTAGGGATTGGAAAAGAGATTATTTATATCAAATTTATTTTAAATTATTATGTTATATTTTTTATTTATGTTTTTATATTCATTTGTCGGCCCTTATTTTGGAAAATGATGATTTTTGTAAATATGAAAATAGTTTTAATTTAAATATATGATTTTTTATTTTTGAAAGTAATATTTTAATTTTGAAAATATATGAGACCAAACTAGTCTCACATATTGAATAGTTTGAACGACTGAATGCGATACCACAAATAATACACTATCTCGAAGGATAAACATATCACTTGTAGTAGGTTCAACCACCCAAACCAAAGAATTTTTGTGGCATTCGTTTAGCCTGTGAAACCTTTTATATGACGCCAACCAGTTCCCCTACCTAATATAAGTATTAAATAAGGCGTATTTTACCTAGGTTCCAAGTTCCCTATAAAGGTAAATCCCTACAGTTAATTACATCTTAAATAACCGGGGTCACTTAAGAAAACTCTCGATTAAGATCAATGATTCTACCTTCAAGATTTTAAACTTTAAGTTTTCAAGATTGGACACGAGAAAGTCAAATATGAGTGGTTCAAATAGGAACAATTATTTTAAGGAATCCAAAAAAACGAAGAGTAGGAGATATCACGAATCTGAGGAAAACCTCGGTGACCTCTCAAATATCATGTTGTTTGACTTTATGTCTTTGAAATGATATTATTCAATGTTTAATCCTGAAATTTATTTTAGAATTTAAGAATTACATTCACACGATATCTGATCGTGCAAATAACCTAGAAAGATAGGAGGATTTACACCGTATCGTACGATAACTTCAGAATCCTAAAAGTATTAAGATTTATAATTGCACAACAGGGTTGTGCAAAAGCCTAAAGATAATGTGAGGATTTACGTTGCGCTAAACAAACCACCTCAAAGTTATATGGGTTGTTATTTAAACTAAGGAAAATGTTTGGTTGTCGTAGACTTGTTGTAAGTATTATGACTTATAATTACACTATAGGGTTGTGCAAAAACCGAAAGATAATGTGAGGACATACGTTGCGCTAAGCAAACTACTTCAAAGTCCTATGAGTTGTTATTTAAACTAAGAAAAATGTTTGGTTGTCGTAGACTTATTGTACTGCTGTAGATCGTCATCTCCCGTCCGCTACGTCCTGATCATGCTGCCCACGAAGGGTTGTTTCATGCTCCATATAGTAACCGTTTTAGGTTTAGTGTCTTATATGTGAGTGTGCAATATTGTTATTTGGTAACTTACTGTTGTATATCTCTTAAACCAGGCTATATCCTAAAGGTTTTGTAGTTAACTTAAAACATGCATAAATAAACTATGTTATATGGAAATGTGGTAAATGAAAATAGATGAAGGAAAGACATAAAGAGCAATAAAGGAAATGCAGTAAAGTGCTATAAAAGCGCTGTAAATTTTGGGTACCTGAGTTTCTTATTATTGCTGCACTTGTAAATGAGATCAGCGTCGCAGGTAACAGTATAGTAGAGAAATTCAGCTAGCAGGACAAACATGTGTTTAGATATAACAAAAAAAAATGACGGAATAGTATATGGAAAGTTCTGAAGAAAACTGAAAATGACTCACAGAGACTCGAAACAAATCGTAGAAAAAAAAACACAAACAAATTAAACAAAACACAACGTCATGTATAAAAGACCAAGAGTATGTGATTTATATGTGAAGTTGGGAATGTCCCCAATTGCTAGGAGAATTTGAATATAAGATTCAAGCTCAAATTTCGGAGCATTGAGTTTCATTTTAGGTCAAGTTATGGAGAGAATTTCACTTTTTTTATTTAATTAAGTCAGTCATGAACCACAGCCTTTTTTTTATTTAATTAAGTCAGTCATGAACCACAGCCTGGTGCATATCTTGTTTATTGTTTTAACTGACTTATAAATTTGGGTCAGGTGTTTAGCTTCAGTATTCATTTGAAAATTGGGTAGATGACTCTCACCTAAGTTGTGCTCCTAAAATCTAGGAAGCTGACACTTTAATTTGAGCTTGAAGTGTTTTAAAGTGTTTTGTCTTCAATTAAGTGTTTTTCAAGTAATCCTCGAACATCTTTAGATTAAACTTAGCTCACCATCAGACTCTTAAGACCTAAGGGGTAAACCTATAATTTTTGGCAAAAATGTTCGCGAAATGTGCTTCAATCCTAATTAAAACAATTGGGCTAGGGTAAACCTATAATTTTTGGCAAAAATGTTCGTGAAATGTGCTTCAATCCTAATTAAAACAATTGGGCTTAAGTCTATCTAATGCTTAGGGGTTTTAATTGATAGCTTACTGATATCTCAATTCATACCCCTAACTCTTGAATCATTTAAGCTTTTACTTTCTCCCAATTCTCAATAATTCTCATAATTACAATTTTATTCTTATGTAAAAAAAATGAATGGTTTGCTACCATATTTTCTCTTGGGTTTCAATCATCTCAATAGACTAATTATCATTTTTTAATTTTTAATTCCCTTCTTTTTTCTTTTTTTTTAAAGGCATGAATCAATCCTGAAAATAATTGAATCAGTAATTTTCATTTTTAATTTAACCGTTATAAAAACAAACCAACGGAGAAGGAGGCCGACCCACTTAAAAAAAGAATAATCAGCTAAGCAAGGGGCTAAACTGCAAGTGAATCGGTCTAAAGGCGTTTAAGTTATTTCAAAACAATGATCGAATCAGTCCCAAAAGGTGCTTAAAAGCCTCCAAAAATCAGCACTTGTAAGTGCCCAAATCGATGTATAAAAGCCCTAAAATGCAACTTAAATTTTAACGAATAAGGCCTCAAATTGCAACTGAAACCTTAACGAATAAGTCTTCTAAAATGACGAATAAAGCTTCAAAATGCAACTTAAATTTTAACGAACAAAGCTTCAAAATGACGAATAAAACTTCAAAATGCAACTTAAGCCTTAACAAATAAAGTCTCAAAATGTAACTTAAACATTAACGAATAAAGCGTCAAGCTAACGAATAAGGCTTCAAAATGCAATTTAAACTTTAACAAATAAAGCTTCAAAATGTGGCCCAAACATTACTAAAGAGAGCTTCAAGATGCAACTAACTTGAATCCCAAGCTTATATGTATACAAAAGGAACGGCTCACACGTTTTTTAGATTTCACACATATAAGCATACAAGAGATAGCCAAAGATATTCATAAGCAGCAAGGCAAATTGCACTCCTGCATTTTGTCTTGGGTGCTAGTTATGTAAATGCATAAGAATTTGAGTGGTATCTATGTAAATACCCTCATGTGCAACAATCTTGCAAGGCTAGAAAAGCTAGCAGCAGTTCAGACAAGTGGGAAATAGTACACTTTTACATACTAGCTACAAAATCACAAAAAAAAAAAAAAAAAAAAAAAAAAAAAAAAAAAAAAAAAAAAAAAACAGAAGTTATGTGAACAGTAATAAACTTGATAGGCCATCAAACTTTATGTTAGAAAACATAAAATTATTCCATTCCTTTCGCTTTTTCTACATTCCATCCACCCAATGACTGAAATTGAATGCTACAGATGCGTATAGTTGCTTGACAAGCTACATAAATAATTTCCTCTCAATGAAAAAATCAAGCAAGTCTGGCTGCCCCTCCATTCGGCCCCCACCTTTCCACATTTTGTAAAAGCATAGAGCAAGCAAAATCGAAGCCTGGCTCAAGCCTATGCTAAAATATGCAACGTTTTCAGATTTTGCAAACAAACAACCCAAAGTTTTCAGATTTTGCAAATATACCACCCTAAGTTTTTCAGATTTTGCAAATAGACCACCCTAAGTTCTCAAATTTTGCAAATATACCACCCTAAGTTCTCAGATTTTGCAAATAGACAACCCTAAGGTCTCAGATTTTGCAAATAGACAACCCTAAGTTCTCAGATTTTGCAAATATGCCACCCAAATGTTTTAGAATTTGCAAATACGTCACCTAAATGTTTCAAATTTTGCGAATACGCCGCCCAAATATTTCAGATATTGCAAATACGCCACCCAAATGTTTCAGATTTTGCAAATAGACCAAATGCTAGAAATATCGCATGGTAAGAATAAGATTGTTTGCCAAAAAAATGTTGAATTGTCTACATATGGAGATGTTATGCCAACATTTTCCATCTTTAGTAGTTGATTCGTGAAAAGGTTAGCAAGCCAGGTAAGAGCCTTCTTTGCTTTAGAATCAAGTAACATAAGGTGGTCATTTAGAACACTAAAAAAATAAGACATTTTCTTCCTTCTCTGTTTTGTTTCCTTTGGGATATAAAAAAAAAAACATGTAAATATGTAATTTTTCTTTTGCAGTCCCAAAATTCTTCAAGAACAGCACAACTTTGATGGGATGGATCAATATTCATGCTACAAAATCATGCCTAGGATTTAATGGAACGAGAATAACACATTCATGAACATGCACTTCCCTAATGTACATTCTCTAAGCCATCAAACTGAAAGACATTCAGGGGCAATAGCAAAACCACAATTAAAACACTTATACCTTAGTCAAACACGCAGTCTAGCAAGAGTATCGAGCAACCTAACAAGAATGCCCAGCAAACCAACAAGAATAGAGAGCCCCCAAGTAAGAATGCCAACAAGAGTGTCGAACAGGACAAAATTTTGATAGCAATTCTTCCTTACCCCAAATTTCAACCATGCTCGGTAGTCAAACACACAACCAAGCAAGAATATCGAGCCGACAAGCAAGAATACGGAGCAGCCCAGAAGGATTGCCAAGCAACGAACAGGAAATTTACGCAAGCCAAAATTTTAGCAGCACCTCCACCCTCCTTTTTAATTTTTGGCCAACCGAGAACCCCTCAAATAGGTTTTTTTGCTATAGGCGAGGGAGAGAAAAATGTCTTACCTACCACGGTGAGATGGTCGAATGAGGTGGTGAGATGGTCGAATGAGGTATTGAGGTATCGGGAGAGGAAAGATCGCATTTAGGTAGGAGGAAATGCGGCGTAGGGGATAGGAAGGGTTGGACAGGGGGCAGCTCGTGACTGGAGAGCCGTTCGGTCGAGCGGTTCACGCGGAAAAGGAATATTATCATTATCATCCAGGAGATGCGTGAGCTAGGGTTCTGCTCGGGTGCGGCCGATCGCGAGAGAGGAGAAGGCGATCGTGCGGTTGGACCGAACTAGGAGAAGAGGGATCGGGCTCAGTTCGATTGGGGAGGCTGAACCGGGTGCGTGAGTTAGGTCAAATAGGTTTAGAACAAGGATTTATTTTTATTTTTATTTTTATTATTTTGTTTTATTTTATTGTATTATATTATTTAATTATATTAATTAACGTGTGATTTATTCATGCTCGGGACCTTAGCAAAGTGGGTATCTCTCTTGACGCTCCGGACTTGTCGGCGCAGTCCGTTTCATTATCTGAGGTCCTTCGGACGAATTCATTGATTTGCATGTGCTTTGCTCATGTGCGGAATCATGACAATATAGATGTCCTCTCTAGCTGAAATTGATGTCCTGGACGCGTCAGCGCAGTTCATTTTGTCATCGAGGGTCGTTTGGACAAGTTCATATTTTTCACCCTGTGTGTATGACTGCGTTGATAAATTCTTAAAGAGGTTTTTCTAGGGCTTGAGATTCTATTGGGAACTCTCTTTGGTTTTTCACATGTTGGTCCTTAATCGCTCGACCAAATGATGATGGTTTGAGACCACCCAGGCGAGACACAACAAGAGAATCGGGAAGTGGTTCGAATTTCTCAAAAGGGGTAGGTCCCAACTCTAGTCCTCTAAGATAGTCGATAGGAAGCCTTAGAGCTAGATCCTATAATCTAAGTAGAAGAGAAATGACCTCAAAATGAGGTCAACACCATTCTTATTTTATGATTTAATGTTAGCATGTTGCTTCTTATTTTGAATAATTTATTACTTTTTAATATATTAAGGATGTTAATATATTACTTCTTTTTTACATAGTTTAAACTTATTACAATATTTATCTCTTTGCACAAGTTGTTAATTTGAGGCTTATGCTTCAAAATGCCTCCTGTCGTAAGTCTTGCTATATGAACAAAAAACACCTCATGCCCAATTGTGTAATTTTAAACATTAAACCTTGTGTGCTTCTACAAAAGTTTTTTGGTTCATATAGTATTGAGATTTGTTTTTGGGAGGTTGTGCGATTCTTTTCTTCTCGAGTTTGTGTTTTTTTTTTTCTAGTGTTTTTATTGTAATTTTGAAAAGTGATGTGCCACCCTAAGCTCTCTCTTCTTTTATGTTTTAAAAGCATGTTATTGTCAACTAAATGCAGAGAAGTAAGCAAAGCTTGTTTTGTAGGTTTATTTATAATATTTATTTATTTATTTATGCCACAGTATTTAATAATATTTGTTGTAAGGATTTTTGTGATGTACTCAGTGATTTATTTGTAAAGTTTGTCAATGGATTGTAACTTCTAAGACATTAACAGATCTATGCAACGGAAATTATAAGTAAAAGAGGCTTCTGACTTTTCTGTTTTTAGTTAAGTAGCGAATAAGTTTGGCTTTTTGACCCCGGTTTTGCAAGAAGGTTAAATTAACACAGGAAAGAATTTCTTATAGATGAAGGCTGTTTAGTACTGTAAACCCCTTTTAACAATAATACTCTAGTTACAGCTGAAGTTATTTATGAGGTGGGCTAATTGTGAGAGAATCCATATTTATATAAGACGCCTATATTGGCCAAAGGCCAAACATCAGGGTATCTATGCTGCTGTTAATGTTTTTTTTTTTTTCTTCCGTGCACTTCAATCATGTTTCTCTACTTAAAGCCTGTTTATATATGTCTGCTTCTCTGTTAATGTAATATTCTGTCTTCTTTCTCCTTGATCTAGAATTCTTGTTTTTTAAAATTTTCAGTGTTGGCGAGCTGCGTCTATGTCAAGGCACAGGTTGGATCGAATTGAATCTCTTGCAATTGCTAGAAATCATTTGAAATATGAATGTACTGCAGAGGAAGTGTATTCTGTCTACTCAAGATTGCGGATTCTGAAAGAAAAATTTTCTTGTCCGGCAAGAGAACTAGATAACTCGGTAGGAGTTACTCTTGAAAATCAATCATCTGGTTTGAAAAAAGTATACTCTGGAAGAAAATCTCAACCTGGGAATGATACCGAACTAACAGTTTCTGAAACTTCAGGTTTAATTATGACTGGGGGTGCTCCTGCTGATCTCAAATTTTCTGAAAATATAATCACACCAAAGCAGGGCCATCTGAACAAGGGAACCCCTTTAGGGTCTCAGCTGAACGGTGAATTTGCTAAAGATGAACTTTTGAAAAATCTAATTGATGTTATTGAGAAAGTTTCTATAAAGAGAGCAGAAGATCTCTCCCACAAGCACCAAGCTGAAGTATTACATTTTGAAAAACAAATGTTTGAGGAGAGAGTGCAATTGGAAGGGGCACACGCTCTTGATTTGAAATTTGTTCGCTCAATACACGTTGACTTGACTGTTATAAATGGCAAGATAAACTTGTTAACCCAAGAGTTTTCTTCTAAAATGGGCAGGTTCTGTCAGCACCTTAAACAGCAGAAGGCAAAACTGTTGTCCATGCAGCTGGATATTCGGAGCAAAGAGCAAGAGTTGAAGCATAGTTGGTTGGTGAAGGCTAAAACCAGTCAGTTGGAGGAATCTTTCGATAACCTTCCTCTACTAGAAACTGGATTCCGGATTGAAAATTTTAAAGAAACAAGTAAATATTTGGGTAATGGCTCTGAATTTGGAACCATTATACTTAATTCTTCACACCCTTCTAATGGGACTAACGTCGAATTGCTTAAAGCGCCTACGGGTGAATCTATTGAATCAGAAGAATATTGTCATGAAGTTGCATCAAATATTTCAAGCGGAAGTTTGGGAAATGTTACATTGTCGGATGAAGCCTTGACTTTCCAATCTGGGATGAGTAAAGATATGAGACCTATTAAGCATGGCGGATCATCTGTAGAATCATCAACTCTTCCTGGATTGGCAAGTGTGCTGCCCATGAATGCTGAGAATCAAACTCCTCAAATGGAAGTCATGAACCAATGTGGTAGCAGACAGACTGAGTCTGACTTGGTTGATGAATCAATAATGTCAACTGCCATTAATGCTGGGAATGAAGAAGGTAGAAATAATTTAAATTTTCTACACTTGCTTCCTAACTCAAGTTTAACCCAGGGACTTATTCTTTCTTCTGTTCAAGGGCTGGCAAGTTCTAAGACTGCAAATACTTTTTCTTCTGTTCAGGTTTGCTTTCTATCATTCTGCGGGTATCCAAGTGCTAAAATGATTGCATGAACCTTTCAGCATTTTTTTTTCCGGTTCGTTATTAACAGTTTACCATTTTTTTTACTGGTTGAATTTAATTCACCATCAACTTTTGCTTGTTTATTGTGTTTTAAATGGTTTGTGAGACTTGCAATGCTTTATGGCGCAGAATGTTGACATGTAAAAGAAAAGCATAAAATTTAATGTTGTTGAGATGAGAATGCTCAGGTCGATGAGTGGTTTTACACTAAGAGACAAAATGTAAAATGAATATATTCGTGAAAGGGTTGTAGCTTCAATGGCAACATGATTAGAGAGAGCGGTCTAACATGGTTTGGTCACATTAAACATCAATAATATGATGACCCCGGTAGGAGAGTAGATGTTTTAAATTTGACTTATGTTAAGAAAAGTAGAGGTAGGTCTAAAAAAACTTGGCCATATTGTAGAAAAAAATGATCTTAATTTATTAAAATTAAATGAAAATATGACACTCAATAGTACAAAATGGAGAATGGATTCATGTAGCCAAACGGCTTAGTGGGATAAAAACTTGTTGTCATTGTTACAGTATTGTGTTTTAAATGGATTCCATCTGGAACTCTTTATAGAATTCATGTTTGATGAAGAACTCCTGCAACATTTTATATTTTTCTATGAAATTAATTTTTTCTCTAGTTGTTAGATTGTGGCTTATGATAAGGTTCCAAGAGATATCCTTTGGAGAGTTCTTGAGAAGAGAGGTGTTGATATGAATTATATTCGAGTCATTAAAGATATGTATACAAAAGCTGTTACTTGTGTTCAAACAGGAGCATTGACTAAATATTTTCCTATTTTCGTTGGTTTACAGCAAAGATCAGTTTTAAACGCATATCTTTTTTGCTTTAGTTATGGATGGTCTTACTGGACATTTACGGGAGGCTGTATCTTGGTGTTTGTTTTTTGCTGATGATATCCTTCTCGTGGATAAGACGAGAGAAAAAGCTTAGGAAAAACTTGAATTATGAAGGTTTAACTTGGAGTCTAAAGGCCTTCATTTGAGTATAACTAAAACTGAATTAACTAAATTTGAGTATAACTAAAACTGAATACATGGAATGTAATTTCAATAGTAGTATCTCTAGTGACAAACATGTAACTATGAGTGATCAAATTATTAAAAGGTGTGAACGTTTTATATATCTCGAGTCTATTGTTCAAAGTGATGGTGATATTGATGGGGATGTTATTAGTAGAATTCAAGTTTGTTGGTTGAAGTGGAGGAATGCTTTGAGCCTATTGTGTGATAGAAAAGTACCATTCTGACTGAAAGGAAAAATTTTATAAGATGACGGTGAGACCTACAATGCTCTATGGAGTTGAATGTTGGCCATTAAAAGGTGCATAAAACTAAGTGTTGCTGAGATGAGAATGATTTGGTGGATGAGTGGCTTTACACTTAGAGACAAAATGCGAAATGAATATATCCGTGATAGGGTTGGTGTGGCTCCTGTGACTGGCAAAACTAGAGAGAGTCGTCTTAGATGGTTTGGTCACATTTAACGTCGACCATCTGATGATCTGATTAGAAGAGTAGATGTTTTAGATCCGACTTACGTTAATAAAAGCAGAGATAGGCCTTGGAAGACTTTGGCATATTATATAAAAAATGATCTTAATTTATTAGAATTAAATGAAAATATTGCAATGGAGAAAAATGATTCATGTAGCCGACCCCACTTATTGGGATAAAGGTTTTGTTGTTGTTGTTGTTAGACTTTGGCTTAGCTTAGTTTTCTTTTTTTTACAAATTTTGATTAATGTCGCTTTTTAATATTTTGTGCTTTGGTGCTTTATTAAGACAATAATCCTTGCAGGATACTGTTAGGGTTTTCAACATATAGAAGAAGATAAAAAACATAAGGAAATAAATCTTTAGATAAAACTGGTTTTGAAGAACTAGTCTTAAATAAAAAACACTAGTCACCAATGGCATATCCATGGTTCATTCATCAAAGTCAAAAACTTGAGGTTTTAGAATTATTACACTTCATTGATAATGTTTATACTCCTAATTTGAAGCTTTGTTTAGCCTATAGATCCAAGTTACCTTGGAAGACATGCCGTGAAGTTGTCTCAAGTAAATATTTATGCTTAGAGGTTCAAGTTAGCCCAACAGATTTTGCCTTCTTTTTATTTCATCCTCCTATGTGAAATGGACCAAGGATTGTAGCTTTTAAATCCTTTTTGTAATGGTTATATATGTATGTACATAATGGTTATCATCCCAATATTAATTATCATTATCATTTTAGGCCTTATCCTTGCTATAAGTTGACGTCATCATCATTCTTATTGATTTCTACATGAGATGCTTACCCTATGTTGTGCATATCTTTTTGCTCTTAGTCATGATGGTCTACATACTTTTCTTTTCCTTTCTAATCCATTCCCAATAATCTAATTGATCATGTATTATCGAATCTCTACCTTACATGGTACATATGCATGTTACTATAATCTGTCACCAATAATTTAATTGATCATGTATTATTGATTCTCTACCTTACATGGTACATATGCATATTACTTGAGAGTTTATTTTCCACTATAAATAGGAGTTGTTCCCACCATATTTATTTATTTATTTTATGTATATTTTTTTACAAATCCAACTTAGCTATCAAGCACTTCATCTTGTCCCAAAACTTTATCCATATAATATAGTCGATTTTATTTATAGTTTGATCAAAATTAATTTTTGAGTCTCCATGATATATATTTTTGCATTGTGTTGCGTTTAAATATATGGCTTTTAAATTTAGAAGTAGATTTTAATTTTATCCTCATTTTTTTATGACAAGTTTAAAATATAGTCTTACATTTTTTGTTTCACTTAATGTTTTAATAATATGGATTTTACTTCTCTTATTCCGTAATAAATTTAAAATACTATTTATTATTATTATTATTTTTGTCATTAGAATTGACCATATATGCGTGGGATTTGTTCCATTAATTTATAGCCCCTCAACTTCATAATTTTTAAGTCATTCATTTGATTCTTTCAGTAATTCTATTAGAGGTTTCAGGTCTTATAATTTTCATCTACAAATTACATATGTAAATGCTTCTTTGATTTTTGTTTATAGCTGTCTTTACAACTAATTTAAAAATTTAACTCAACTAAAGTGTAATAAAGATGAAAATCAAAAAGTGATTTTCTTAGAAAAAGATACTCAAAATAGGTGGGTGAGTTATTTGATAAACTTTTTAATGAAGTTTTGAAAAGTATGATCGATCTTAGTGATCTTAATTTCATTAATAATAATAAAATTTTTAAGTTTTACCGTCTCATTAGTAAAAAAGAAGTTGAGGAGTCTTTAAAGAAAACTAAGAGTGTAAAGTTTGTAGGACCTGATGTTATCTCAATTGAAGTGTGGAAATATTTAGGAGATTTGGGAGTTTCTTGGCTTACTAAACTTTTTAATATTATTTTAAAAACTAAAAGATGTCTGAGTGGAGGAAGAGTTTTTGGTCTCATTTTTAAGAATAAAGGGGATGCACAAGAGTGTGCAAATTATAGATGAATTAAATTGATGTGTCATACTTTGAAATCATGGGAGATGGTAATTGAACATAGGTTGAGATGTATTACAAAGATTTCTCAATCAATTTGGATTTATGTCGGGCAGATTTACTATGGAAGCTATACATTTATTGAGAGGTTTGATGGAGAAGTTCATAGATAATAAGGAGGATCTACATATGATTTTTGTTAATTTAGAAAAATTTTATGATAAGGTTCCAAAAAATATCATTTGGAGAGTTTTTGAAAAGAAAGGTGTTGATATGAATTATATTCAAGTCAGTAAAGATATCTATACAGTAGTTGTTACTTGTGTTCGAATAGAGGGAGGATTGACCAAATATTCCCTTTTTCTATTGTTTTACATTAGGGATCGGCTTTAAGTCGATATCTTTTTGCTTTAGTTATGGATGGTCTTACTGGACACTTGCAGGAGGATGTACTTTGGTGTATGATTTTTACTGATGATATCCTTCTCGTGGATAAGATGAGAGAAAAAGCCCAGAAAAAACTTGAATTATGGAAGTCTAAATTGGAGTCTAAAGGCCTACATTTGAGTGGAAGTAAAACTGAATACACAGAATGTAATTTTTGTTCAAAGCGATGTGATATAGATGGTGAGTAACTATGGTTGATCAAATTATTAGAAGGTGTGAATGCTTTTGATATCTCTGGTCTATTGTTCAAAGTGATGGTGATATTGATAGGGATGTTATTAGTATAATTCAAGTTTGTTGGTTGAAGTGGAGGAATGCTTCGGGCCTATTGCGTGATAGAAAAGTACCACTGAGACTGAAAGGAAAATTTTATAAGATGGTGGTGAGACCTGCAATGTTCTATGGCGCTGAATGTTGGTCGTTAAAAGAGAAGCATAAAATTAAGTTAAGTATTGCTGATATGAGAATGATTAGGTGGATGAGTGGCTTTATACTTAGAGGCAAAATGCGTAATGAATATTTCCTTGATAGGGTCGGTGTAGCTCCAGTGACCGACAAAATTAGAGTCGTCTTAGATGGTTTGGTCACATTAAACGTCAACCATCTGATAATCTGATTAGAAGAGTGATTAGAAGAGTAAATGTTTATGTTTCATATTCGACTTATGTTAAGAAAGACATAGGTAGACCTGGGAAGACTTGGGCATATTGTATAAAAAATGATCTTAATTTATTAGAATTAAATGAAAATATGTAACTAAATAGGACGCAATGGAGAAAAAGAATTCATGCAGCCGACCCCACTTAGTGGGATGAAGTTTTTGTTGTTGTTGTTGGTGGTGTCTTTACAACTAATGTAAATAGATGTGGTTTTAATGCACCTCTCATAATATCTTGTTGTAATTTAAAATTCCTTGGTCAGTTAACTCTTTATTCTAATGATCATTTGTTCATCATCATTATCATGAGCATTATCCCAACAATTTGGGTTGTGTGCTATATATTCTCATGTCATATTGTTTTTATTGACTATTTTCTCAGATGTTTAACTTATGTATTTGTTTTTTTTACTATTATCTTAGATGTTGAACTTATTATTCGCAAGTTTCTTTTAGCAATTTTGATCCATGTAACTAAGGTTTACCTCTTTTTGTTTCTTCTCCTATTGCACTAATTTTATTTACTCAAGTAACAAGTGTATTTTATCATGCATCACTTTCATTATTGAAGTTATAATTTTCATGCTATTGACTATAACTGTTGAAGATATTTTTTTGTCTCCTGCCCTATGATTAACATATCCAAGTCTTCTAAGTTGTAGTTTTGTTTCTTGCTTGCAATGAGAACATATGAGATTTTACTGTTCGAAACAATCAATCTTGTTTTGGTGATGTTCTAGAATAAGTTTTTACTAGGTGTATGGCTGTTTTTGATTTTTTTGTCCAGACGGCCAACTCACGAAGGAGAGAGTTGTATTTTAACTTCAATGTCGATTCTTTTTAGATTTTTCCACTCCAATATTTTATCGTTGATTTTCATGTTTTGGATCTGAAATTTTTAATTTAAAGTTGATTTCATCTTTAGGAGTTGCTAGCGTCTTGACTATATTGACTTCATCGAAGTTGCCGCCTGTCCCTCTCCTGGATGATGGCTCACCTATTTTGTTTCTGCTCTTGTTGGCTTCTTGCATCCTTGGTGAATGACCTATCAGCATGGTGGTGAGACTCAATATTGAATGACACTATAGCCCCACGACGAGTAAAACCTAAATGTCATTTTATTATCTTGAAAATTTAAACAAGAAAATAGAAGAGTGGAATCTGAGGTATTTTGTTATTAAATTGATTTCTTTGTTTTGTGCAAAAAAATAAGATGAGAAGCTGATAGATAGAGAAATAACTATCAATTAAGGCTAATTTATTAAACTAATTAAACCAAATCAAATAATAAATAAGATCAAACCAACCAAATTAGATATAGAACCGAACTGAAATATAATTTAATTAAGTTGGTTTAGTTTTGTTTTAACCAAATTTGGAAATCCAAAATAAGATGTATGCATTAGGTACATTCTTATTTGATTGGTGTCGGTCGAATTTTTTTAAAATGATTGGAATTTTAATTTAATAAATATATATTCAATTTTGATTTTGAAAAAATAGTATTTTTAATTTTTGAAAAATGAGACTAAAATGATCCCATATATTTAATAGTTTAAGTAATCGAGCACAACACTATAAACAATGCACTTATCCGAACAGATAAGAACATTACTTGACAGTGAGTTTGATTATATAAACTGAAGGATTCATAACATCTGTTTAATCTGTTAAATTTTTATGTGTGACCAACAAGTTCCACTACATAATATAAAGATTAGGTAGGGTATATTTTACCTGTGTTCCAATTTTCCTATAGAGACAAACCCATACAATTAATTACATATCAAATGATCAAAATTATTTAAGAAAACTCTCGATTAATATTAGTGGTTTTATCTTCAAGATTTCAAAGTTTAGTTTTCAAGATTGGACACAGAAAAATCAAATGAGAATGATTCAAGTAAGAATAATTATTTTTCAGAAATCAAATGAGTGAAAGTTAAAAGATGTCACAGATCCGAGAAAAGACTCCGGTGTCTTTTCGAACTATCGTAATGTTTGGCTTTATGTTTCAGAAATGATATTTATTTGATATTTACTCTGTCAATTATTAAAATTACGGCTTATATTTGCATGATATACACTCGTGCAAATAGCTTAGAGAGAGATGAGGGCTCAAGTCGCGTCAGACGAACAACCTCAAAATCCTTCAAAGTTAGGACATACTACACAACATGGTTGTGCAAAAACTTAAAAGATAAGGAGAGGATTTATGCCACACTTGGCATACCAACTTAAAGCCCCATGGGTTTGTTGTTATTTAAGGCTAAGAAAATATTTAATTGAAGTAAATCCGCTCCGCTGCTGAACTTCAATTATCTCTGAAGTTGTCCTCGGTCCTCTGCAGCTTGCTTCAAGCTCCTTGTTGTGACGGCTCCAGACTTAGGTTTCATGTTTTGTATTTGCATGTGTAATTATTGTTGGGCCTCAAGGCCTGACGTAAAGTACCTCCTAATCGATGTTCTACTGCTTTCCACCCCAGGGGCTTTGCAGGTATTGTAAGTTAATATTGCATGAATAAAAGAATAGTAAAGGCATAGTAAAAATGTAGTAAAGAGTTGTAAAAGGCAATAAAATGCAGTAAATATAAAATAAATTTGCATACCTGGAAGTTTCTGTTGCTGCTGCAAAAATGTCAGTATCAAAAGTAAAACATGCAAATGTCGCAGTGAAAGTAAAAAAAGTAAATGACTCGTGTGAAAGATCAAACTGGGTCATAAGCATCAAGGTCAAGGTAGACTTAGAGCTGGGCTGTGTGCTTTATAACCCGACACTGGATAGAAGCCACGAACCAAGCAAACTAAGGAGGATAAGGTGATTTACAAGTGGACTCATATAGGTTAGCCCCCAAAATTTTTAATTTGTCATGCATGTAGGATTAAACTTTTACTTAACAATCAAAAGTAGTGGTGTCATGAGAAAAGCATATGCATATTTTTTATTATTATTATTATTATTATTATTTGTTATGTGATGTGTGAGCATTTTGGCAAATTCAGTAGTTCACAAGTTATTCACCTCAACCTGGCTAGAACTACTGACAACCTAAGAAAACAAGGAGCAACTTTGCACCAAGAGCTGGTGAATAGTATCATCGTCCATGCTCTTCTCTCATCGAAGGTCATCGAGGCAGGATATGCTATTCTATCTGCCCACCTTAGCACACATAAGCACGGTCATCATCACCCTAGACCCCGAACCGTCCAACTTATAGCCCGCTCGATGATCCACATATCGTTACACTAAACACACTTATATTAGGTATAAGCACTTGAGACTTATTCATCAAGCAAGGAAAAGAAAAGGAAACAAAACAAAAATAGGGGAGGCCGGCCCACTTCTAAAATCATCCGAGCGAAGGGGCAAAACAGCAAATAAACTGGCCTAAAAAATGTTTGAATCCTCCCAAAGTAGCAATTGAATCAGCCCCCCAAGACGAGCGCTTAAATCCCCTTCCAATCAATACTTTAATCAGCAAAAAAAATAAAAAAGCTTTAAAAGGCTCTAAACAGCCAGCAAAACATCCCCAAAAAGGTGCATTTAAAGGCTCCAGGACTGTAGCCAAATCAGCCCAAAACATCGCCAAAAAGGTGGATTTAAAGGCTCCAAACAGCTAGCAAAACATCCCCAAAAAAGGTGCATTTAAAGGCTTTAAACAGCCAACAAGACATTCCAAAAAAAGGAGGTACAGAATCATTCCAAACAGCAGGTAATCAAGCCAAGAAAAAGAAATCAGCCTTTGAGTCATCTCGAAATAACAATTAAACCAGTCTAAACCTTTCAAACGAACTCATCGAAGTTTCAGAATTTTCACAAATGAAACCGTCAAATTTCAGATTTGTATGAAGCCAACCTATATAAATTTCACGTTCTGAATAGATAAGCATGTAAAAGTTTCAGATTTTAGGTGGTATGTACGTAAATATAACACTTTAAGCATGAGAATATAGCTAATTACAAGAATCATCAACTCCAACTAGTCAATAATATGCACATCTTAGTTCAATAATACCTGCACATGAGTTCTGCCTACCTTTAAACCAGGAAAGCTCAGCAAAGGCTCATATGTCAATTGCATGGGGTTTAAACAGATAAACAAAATAATCCTTAATTACCAAAGATTTAAAGAATGTTATTGAAAGATTTACATATATACAACTCAATCTTTATGTGTTATATATATAACACCTGAACTCTCAATTTTCTCATTCATATTACTCTTTTCATGAAAAGTTGCATTTCATATTTGCACCTAAAATTTGCCCAAATGCTGAAATAGTATTAGCATAAAATAAGAATGAATGGCATAGGCCTACATGAATGAACACCTTAATATTTGTGGCATACCAGGATCATATAAAGATTTAAACACATTATGAATGATTTTAAGATATCACATTAACAACATAAATTGAATACATTTTACCAAGCTCGACTTTGAAATTTAGACAATACCCTCAACATCACTTGCTCAATAATATGAACATGCTCCATCAACTTGATTAAATTAAATGAGTCCTAAGTATAAAAATAATCTACACAGATCTCTTTATAATTGCGAAACACTTTACTGGGGGGAAATCTAATGTTCTCATATTCCAAAACAGTAAAATGCACTAATAAACAGCAAAGCAAGGGGAACCAGTTTTCTCGCATTAAAAAAAAAAAAAAAAAAAAAAAAAAAAAAAAAAAAAAAAAAAACACAAAAAAAAAAGAAGCAGTTGTAACTCTTCTTTACCCATTAATAAAGAATTCATGATGCAAGTTATATGGTACAGCGAGGATATCCAAAAAAAAAATAGATAAAGTGCAGAAAGAGGATATGTGCACATGTATATATGTAGAATTAAGATTCATAACTTAAAAGTATTCTGAACCATGATTCACTGGGCCAGAACATCATAACCATTTAAGATCCGAAAGTCAAATGAAGATTTTAATCAATCTTTTTGAAATTCTCTAGATTCAGATGATTTAAAAAACGAGCAAGGTTGAATGCACAAACCAGTTGAAGAAATCCCTACAAATTTGAAGAAATCCCTATAAATTTGAATGAGCAAGAAAAACGAGCTCCAAAACCCTTAATCCAAAGGCTTCGAGAACACAGGAGCGAATGCACAAACCAGTTGTGATCCAACGAATTGTCAACAACCAAAAACTCATCCCCAATTGGTTTTTTATAACCAAAGAGAGAAGAGAAGGCAGCTCATGACCTTTCGAAAAAGGTATGCAGATATTTGAAGTAGCACGGCATCGGGACGAAGGAGATTTTTGGCTCGAGAGGCGTTGGGAAGAGGGAAGGTCGACTGACTGGGGCTTCTTGTGAGAAGAGGCGTTCGGCCGATTAGGGCTCGGGCGAGAGAAGGGGAGAGATCACGAGTTTTGCAAACGGGAGAGAGGGAAGTCGCGTGCGTTAGGGATATAGGAGAGAAATAAAATTGCTTTTTTTATTATTATTAATTTGATAATATTTTATATTTACAATTCCCAATCCTCGCACTATTCGTTTATGCACAAAACTATTTCAAAATGGGTATCCCTCATAGGTAAAATCGATGTTGCGTACGCACTCACGTTACCCGTTTCGTCATCTGAGATTGTTTAGATTAGTTTTTTTTTTAATCGGGCCAAATTCAAGTGATAATTCACGCACTTTCATGTGCAAGTAACCCAAGCAATATGGGTGTCCTTCCTATGTCTAATCGATGTTCCGGACGCACTCGTGTGGTCTGTTTTGTCGTCTGGGGTTGTTTAGATTAGTTCGTTGACATTAGGTCAAATAATGCATCAAATTTATTTTTTCCTTAATTTTACTTCATGATTGATCATTTTAAAATTTTAGAAACCCTTTTTGAGTTTCACCATGTTGGTCTCAACCATCTAAGTGTTGGTGATTCAAAACCATACTTGTGAGACCCCCAAGAGGAGTCAAGAAGTGGTTTGAATTTCTAAGCGGGGTAGGTCCCAACACTAGGGTTCTAAGATGGTCAAAGAAGTGGTTAGAGCTAGATCCTAGGCTCTAGGAAGAGGGAAGGAAAGACCTCATAAAAATAAGGTCAACAATTGATTGATGGATTTGTTAAACCAATTGATTAGTGGATTTAATTTAACTGTAATATAATTTTACGTTTTGAGTTAAACTTTTTTTTCATACCAAACCAATAATATAAATCAAATAACCCTTAAATTGGAGCAAAAATAATCAAATCGTGATTTCATCAATTGAACCAAATAAATTAAATATGCTTTGTTAGGTCCTTTGGTTTAAACTAATTAATGCACACCCCTACTATCGATGAAAATAATCTGGAAACCGGTCTTTAATTTTGAAATCTAGGATTAAATACCCAATAGAAATGAAATGTTGTCATACATATATTAATGGAAATTTGTTGTCAATGAATTGGTGGATTTCTACAGATTAAAACCTGCTGTGTAGGGATTGCTAAGCTGCTGTAAATGGAAGATGATGGTCACAGGTTCAGGATTGTTTCAAGTGTTATTTTAGAAAACTTTCCCTCTTTCCATGTTGCTTAAATAATATTATATATACTTTGAAGAACTATATCTTTTTTCTTTATTTACTACACCTTTAGATAGTTTTTGCTTAGTTTTATTTCCTTTAAACCTTAGTAGTATTTTCTCTCTTTTTTTTTTTTGTAGTAAAAGCTTTTTTTTCTTGACTTTTCTTGCCTTTATTTTTTTTGCATCTCCATGGGCCACCACGGCATCTCGTTATACAATGCTTTCCTGGGCCTTTTATAAACTATCAAAATTTTCTTATTGCAGCTATCAATTTATCCCACATTTGAATTTCATTCAACTATATGTTTCCAATTTCCCTGTATATGATTTCTCGCTCTTTATGTCCCGTCATCTTATTCTTGATTTATTTCTTTTAATGTTTTATATTTCTAAGTTATGCAGCCATGAATGCCATTGTTGGTATATCTTACAATTTTTAAAAAAAGATCCCTTTTCTTTCAAGTAAAAGAGACATTTTATGATTTTTTGTTCAGTGTTATTGCATCTTAAATTATTTTTGCCATTGCAAATTTATATTTTCTACAGAAATGTTAGGTGAACTTTTTCCATTGAACTTCTGTCCCCTATTTCATGCCTACGGTCATAATCCATCATATCAGAACGTATTGTCCGTTTAAGTCATCTCTGTTATATGTCTTCTCTGCCAAGTATAGGTCATTGTTGACACTGTTTTTCTTTTCTTAAATTTGTTTAAAATTATTATCTAATCCAATTTGACAAAAATTAGTATTAATCATATTTCTATTGTCATTAGAAATAATTAATTTAATAAAAATCACTCCATGATTTTTTGTTTTTTAATCTTTTAAACTCAATTTATTACTATCTCCAGCACTTTCATACTTTTAACCATCAAAAGATAAAAAAGCTTATAATTTTTTTGTTTAAGCTTTGCCAACTTGTGAATGCTGTCTATCCTTTATCTTTGAGCCTTTTCGGTTATAAAGTATTACACTCCATGTATTAAATTATCAATCTTAAAGTTGAGTGGACATGGACAGTTTGCGTAAAGCGCGAGTGATACTATTATAACTATCTTACTGGTGCTAAAATCTTCTAGATGCTTAAACAGATTTCTTTCATGATTTGGCTATTTTATTCTTAATAGTGTAATGTTGTTAAACCATTGATTATTATGCTGATTGATGTGAGTTTATTCAGCAAATTTTGAACAACAGTTTCTATAATCTGTTTATCACTTATAGTTTTGTACTTGAAAAATCCATGAGCTGCTATACATTTTTTAGGAAACTTGTAGTTGAGCAAATTAAACATGAAAAATAGATGACTCGGTTGATAGAGAGGATAGTAGAGATGGATGCTTAGTCACCTCTTCATCATATTTGGCATTGTTGAGTAGCTAATTTTTTAGTGGAAAATTTTTAATATGTAGTTCTTTAAACATTTTCATCAGGAATTTCTTACCAACGAACATGGCAGAGGTGTTGTGGCTGATGCTTCAGGTTCAAATCCAGTTGTTTCCCTGATGACGCGTTGCAATGATGCAGCACCCTTAAGTTCTACCACTTGTCAGCTGGCTATAGCTGACAATGAACTCGATAGGCTCTCACCTGTTCGATGCCAAGGGGTACTTTCTTCGGGACCATTTTGTTCTATTGAGCAGACCGGAGTTTCAGCACAACAAACAATAGAGGAGCCTCCCATCCTTCAGATCCCAGAGAGTACAGTGCATCCCCAGCGGCTTCAAGATTTTTTTTCAGAAAGAATACCCTCCATGAATCTTAGAGGGACGGGTATTCAACAAGTAGTTGGTTCTGCTGATTCACTTTCTTCTACCGTACATACCATAGTTCCAGCTCAACATAGAATTTTGGATGTAGTTGCGGAAACCGGTCCCTCTAATCACAATATCACTGATAATACCCTTAATCCATCAACCTCTCTGGAAGATGTGCCGTCAGAAAGAGCAACCTCTGAACACCTAAGAAGCACTGGTGTTCAACTAGATCAAGGAAACCAATTATTTCCAAATTTTATGTCAGCAAGCTGGGCACCCGCTCAAGCAGTTTTTGCAGATCCATTTCAGAATGAATTGTTCAGAATTCGAAAGCAAAATGATTCATGTAGCAAGAGGCATGAAGATAAGGTTGCTTCTTATATCCATTTGTAATTAAATTTAGTCTGCTTGATTGATATTGGCATGCTTCTCTATATTCACTCTTCTGAATGCTATTCCTTTCTTATCTGCAGAAAGTACGACTCCAGGTTGAGTTTGAACGAGAAATAGAGAAGTTGAGAAGGAAATATGATTCTCTACTTCAGGATGCTGAGAGGGAACATCTTCGTGACAAAAAGATGTTTCAGGCAATTTATGATAAGGTTCTCTTGCATAAAGTGTTTGCCGAAGAAGTTCGGTTTAAATTTTATGATCACAAAGAAGGGATGTCAACCCCATTTCGAGGTCTGGAACTCATACACAAGTAACTTATTCTATCTCGCAGTTGCGGTTCTTACCAGCTGTTGCAGGTTTAGTTGATAACACTTAGGGTTGTTTACATACATACCACCCAATTCCAATGTATTTACATATCTAACACCTTAACCTTGCTTTTTCACATTTATATCACTCAAATCTTTCATATCACATAAAAAAAAGACCGTTGTTTTAACTTAAAAAAAATGAAATGCACATTTTCATCCATGGTTCAGGTGGCATATATGTAAAAATTGTATAGTTCAGGTGTTAAATATGTAAATACATATGAGTTTAGTGACATGTATGTATTTCTTCCTAACATTTACTTTTTCATGCATGCTATCTTGGGATTCATATGCATTATTTTAGCGTCATTTTGCTGATATGTAATGCTATGAAATAGAGAACATAATGGGCCATGTCTCCTGCGTGACTGAATGCTGGATATAGCCAAATGGATGCTAATGTTGTTATTCAGATATTTAACCAACTAACTTCAGTCTTTACCATTCTGCCTGAAGTGCTCTCTTCTCATCCTTTTTTTTTTGCTTATTTTCTATTCATCAGATTGGCACGAGTTTTTGTTCAAAAATTTTCCTGATAACCCTACACAGAGTGCTAAGCTAAAGTTACAGATTAGATGAGCCCTTGCAATTTTTGTTTTACATTCGCAATACTAAATATTATGTTTTTACTTCTCAGGTCCAAGCCTGAATCTATCGCAGCAGCTTCAGACAACACTAACACCATCACAACCTCAACTTCCCTTCAGATCATCCTCAATGCCCCCTTCCATACCAACCTCAACTACTTCTCATCCTGCACCAATAAACATAAATCAGGATTCAACATCGCCTCTCCCTACTTCCATCAGACCCAGAACTCGTATGCCATCTTCATCTCCAAACCATCTCACCGGATCATCCAGCCATGCCTCCCCAGTCTTCTTGAGCACTGCAACCCGAGGGACTCCACCCCGAGCAAGCCTGCAAGTTGGCCGCTCGCCCGCTCCTCATCTCCAGCGCTTTAGGCCCAATTCGTCGATTCCCACTTCAAGCATTCCACATACTCCATCTACTAATCAGCAGTCCTTGCCAGCTTGCCAAGTTTCGACCTCATCGCCGTCGGTGGATTTGGGTTCCATATTGCCGCCAGCACTAATCTCAACGCAGCCATCCATTCCTCAATCTTGTTTGAACTCGCAGCCTGCGAATTCTAGGCCTTCACCCCCCTTTTCCAGCTCACCTGTAGATCAGTCAACCCAAGATATGGAAGCCGACTTGTTAGAATCATTGCTGTTAAACCTACCTGCAATGAGTAATGAATTCCCTACCTCAAGTGCGGTTGATTCGAGGCCTAATGCCTCGCCGGACATTATCATCTGCTTATCAGATGATGACTAATTTACAGTGCAGAGGAAGAATGCAGGATGGCGTGTGTTACTGTATATATATATATATATATATATTTTTTGAAGTGTTCTTCACTTGTTTAGGAGAAGCATCGCCAGGCCGGAGTTCTAAGAGATATGACTAACAAAGAGTTTGAACCGTGCCAGCAATCTTAGAGAGGTTAAGATGGTCTGGTTAGTGGTCTGAGTTGTTGCTTAGAAAGCCCTGTTTTCTGAGGTTTCATTTTTGTATATCAGAAATACTGAGCATGAAAATTTGTTGTAAATCTCTTTTCCATTATTTTATTACAAATGGCTATAATATTCGGAATTCTTTTCTTTTTTTTTTCTAAGTTATTTTTAGGAATTTCTTTGAAGATGTACTGTTTTTCCAATCTTAAATGTATTCGATGTCTGTAAAGAATTTCAGCTGCTTGATTTCCATCAATTACTTGGAAGTAATTGCTGATAGAATTTATGTGGAATTCCTTCTTCTTGTTTTGTCTTTTTTTGTTTTCCCCCTTCAGAAGAGAGATTTTTGTTATTTTATGAACAAATTTGTAGTTGGAGAGGTACGAGCGAAGATTTGGGACTTGTGAGTAGCGGTGTAATTGAGCCCAAGCTAATTCGTGAGCAGATTTGAGCTCAGCTTTTTTAAGTGGCTTATGAGCTGGGCTCGATGAGTTGACAAGTCAAAGTTTAAGTTAGCCTTTGGCTTGACTTGATAGGCCGTGAGCCAACTCATTTAAGAAATTAATATGGAATAATTTTTAATTATTAAAATTTAAGATTTCATTATTAAATTATTAAAATTATTTTAAAATTATGTTTTATATTTTATATCTAGAGTATTTCTTGATGATTTATCTTCTAATTGTTTATTTTATGTTTTTTATTATGGCATTAGCTTGAATTGATGGTGAAAAATGTTGGCCTATAAATGTTTATTATTCAACTTATGCTAAGAAAGGTAGAGGTTGGTTTAAGAAGACTTGGGCATGTTATATATAAAATGCTCTTAATTTATTAGATTTAAATAAAAATATGACACTCAACGGGATAATTGAGAAAGATGATTTTTGTAGCCAACCTCACTTAATGAGATAAAGGTTTATTGTTATTGTTGTATTGGTTTAAATTGATATTATTTTTTCATCATATTAAAGAAGTTGGTGTTGAGCTAACTCTAACTCGTAAATTAAACTAGAGATGGTTTAATTAATCAATTTTACGCTTATGCCAATGGTTGCTTGAGCTCTACTCAATTCACTTACACCTCTACTTGTAATTGGTGATTATGAATCTAAAACAGTCCACGAGAAATATCTAAGGAATAGTGTGTTGTAGAGGAGAAAAACAAAGAGAGCACAATAGTGTGTTCTAGAGAAGAGAAACTCAAAGAAAGAACATTAATGAACAGTAAAATTGCATATACTTTATTCCTGAAATGAGCACTCCTTGAAAAGTGATCCTCCTATTTATAGTTCGTGGGTCAGATTTGTAAGTTGCATGGTTATCCCCTACTAAAGAGTAGAACATTACTGTAATTAATGAGTTGTTATATTCACACATTTGTAATTGAATATTATCTATTCTGACCCCATAACCAATGCTAGTGTCACTATGCTTTTGCAACTGCCTTGAATGCTGCTTCACATTTATAACTGTCCAATTTGGTTACTTGGAGTTCATTCGCTAGGTCGTGATTCATTCGTTTAACCTGATTCATTCGGTTGACTCGAATTCATTCGTTGTCTTCCATGATTTTCACTCGTCCATTCTATGGAAACTGAATGTGAAAATATATCGTCGAAGGGTAGGATCATTTCATTGGGCAGATAGTAAAACATCATAATCCGACAAGTAATCTACATTCAATCTATGTGTCAATACTGAAGTACTTTGTCTTGGGCCACCACTAATTTTTACGATGATAGTTACTGGGTGGTTGGTGCTGATGCGGCCAAGTGGTGCACATCGGGTCCTTCATTCTCTTCATTCTGTCGTCCAATGAGAATGATCAATCATTTGCACAAATAATCCATGTCTTTCATGTCTCCAGTTATTTCTTCTCGAGATTCGTGTAGACACATTCTTGATATGCATATGTAAAATTTATAGTTGATGTGTTAGATATGTAAATATATAGAGTTTGAGTGGCATGTATGTAAATAGTCCAATTATTATTTGATTTTAGAAATTGAAATGAGGTCGTAGGTAAAATTGTGTATTTTATTGTGCTTATATTGATGCATTTATTCAGACGTAATGATGCGCATCTAATAAATTTATTATACCTTCATTCAACTCTTTTAATTCTTTTTTTAGGGTTTTTTGCTTTATTGTTGATTTTTATATATATTTTTATTTTCTGGCTGTTAAAGTTTTAATTGTATTTCTTTATATAATTTTTATTTTGATATTATTTACCTTCGTTTATTTGGCAGTTAAAAGTTTTAATTTTGAAATACACATTTTTTTAAAATTTTTTATTTAATTTTATTTTATTTTTGCATATATTAGTGACACAAAATTGGTACAAGTGTAAATATCACACTTCAGGGGTTAGGTATGCAAATATATAACAATTGTGTGGTATGGATGTAAAATTTCTACATAATAAATGTGTGCCCACCACTCCTAGAAGCTCTTTTGGGAGGTGACAAGTGGTATCAGATCAAATTAGTGTGTGTCTATTAGGTGTGTGGACTTTCCATGGTCTAGTGAGACCGTCGGTGGAGCTGATTCATGACGAGGGTGTCACGTGATTGGGTGGAGGAGAATGCCACGAACAAAAAGTCCCACATCAGCTAAATGTAGCGCCGAAAATCAGTGTTTAAGCCCTGGGCTACCCACCCACGCCTAAGAGCTCTTTTTAGAGGTGACAAGTGCACTTACAATATCCATCTTTTCACTACCCAACATTCTATTTATACTTTTTTTATTATTATTATATTTAATTTTGAAAATGATGGTCATCCAAATAATCATTTATAAATATGGCAACTTAAGAGCCTCAAATTAAGTTGGGAAATTAATTACTGTCTTTTTCAAGCAACTAAATTGCAGGCAAAAACCGGCT
The DNA here is from genome assembly GCF_001263595.1 of Phalaenopsis equestris. NCBI lineage: Eukaryota > Viridiplantae > Streptophyta > Magnoliopsida > Asparagales > Orchidaceae > Phalaenopsis > Phalaenopsis equestris. Next base: position 35,287,742 of record NW_018164444.1, on the reverse strand, counting down.
TAACAGTCGGTGATGTATCATATACCATTAATTCTTTCATCTAAAATATTATCATGCAAACCCTTCACTTTTTCAAAATATCAACACAATATGAGATATTCTTCACATACAAACCATAACAATTCTTATATATTCATGTATCTACCATCTAAAGTTTGATATTTACACTTATAACACCATGGTGACATAAATATGTGCATGAAAAGATATATTTTACTTTGGAAAAGATAATAATAAGGCATTATTTTTAATGAGATGATAAAAATTTAAATGACATATATATGTAAATATATAAGCTTATGTATTAGATATGTAGATACATAAGAACTAAGTACGTAGAATGTATGCAAACGCCCATAATACATTGTTTTCATGATTATAAATGTATGATAAAATAATGTAATGGACTTAATCTAATTAAACATTGTTTTCAACTTAATTTCAATCAACTTTCTAAAATGATAAATCTAATATGAATCAAAATAATAAGTTTTGTGAGATTTAAACTAAATTTAAAATGAACTTCAATCAAATTAATCAAATTTCAAAACATAATTTCCCAACTTCAAACTATCAAATGATGCTCAATATGTCATCCTACTAAAGTTTTAAAAATAATGAATATTTGTCATAACTTTTTAGCTGGTGATTAACAACTCAACACTAAAAAAGTCAGCAAATAAGGATTTGACATGCCCATCTACTGCCCCCACTTGGTTAATAGATAAAGCTTAACTCATCAAATTAGTAAATACACGGTACATCAAAAAAATGATCACACGAATCTCGAAGAAATCCAATGGGTCTTGCTTACGAGCACCAAAGGACAGTGTATTGAGATAGTCAAAAAGACGAAAATGATAAGCGTCGTTTCTTTCGGTTGGAACTCTGAACTTATCGAATGGAAGCGCAAAAGAACAAAGGACTAGAAGTCACCAAATTCGAGCGACAGTCATTCATGATTAACTCGCTCAGCCGATTCCAGAATTTCACATAAAGATGACCAAAGGATACCCACCTTTTCGATCCTTTGAAAAGACTTCTTATCAAAGGAAGGCTTCTTCCTGGTGGCCCAAGTTCGCCCCAACGATGAAAGGGCCTCTATTCAGGATTTTATTGAGGGCCGACCGATGTCCTTTCAGCCGACCTAATGCATGTTGGTAAATAAAAGTTAAAAGAAATGTGCGAATTCATTTGAGAATAAAACATTAAATAATAGCAACAATATGTGTCTTTTAATTAATTTTCAGCTACCTAACATTTTCGTGCGGCCACCTAACTTCTATTTAGACCACAAGACCTACTTACAAAATCTCCTTTTTAAATTCGGTCATTTAATTTTAAATAAAAAATGGACATTTACATACATACCAAACAATTCTTATGTTTTTACATATCTAACACCTAAAAAATTCATATGTACATGCATACCGCTCAATATTTAACATCACATCAAAAAAATCATAATTGTTATCTTTTCAAAGATGAAATGCACTTTTCTTCATTTATAAATTGCAGAATGTGGTATGTGTAAATATCAAGTTTTGGGAGTTTGATATGTAAATACATGAGAATTGTCTGGTATGTGTGTAAATTTCCCAAATGCATAGTTAGACAGCCAAATTTGAATGGACAAAGCTGAGTGCTAGCCCTCCCTCTTAGTGTGGTCATTAGTAGGGGTGTAAACGAGCTGAACACGAGCGAGCCCAGTCATTAGCAGGGGTGTAAACGAGCTGAGCACGAGCGAGCCCAGAGTTTATATTTCGAGCTTAGAAGGTGTGTTTGTGTTCGGCTCGTTTGCTTAGCGGGCCGAACAAGAGCCGTTCATGAAAAAAGAGTCGTTTTGACAACCCTAATCAGATAGTCATAAGATGTTAAGGATTGAGGCAATTATTGTTTATATTAAAACATCATTTGAATCTAATTTAATAAATTTTATTCTATTTTCTTAATTAATACTTATAATTGATTATAAATCTTTATAGCCTTGTAGTCAATTAAATTTTTTTA